>NW_017731588.1:2524086-2553584 GCF_001890085.2 Hipposideros armiger
GAGCGAGCTCTTAACCAACTGAGCCACTCGGCCGGCCCTTGAAGACTTTTTTTGTTCAATAAAAACAGAAAAACTTTCAATAAAAACTTAAAGAGAAAATAAAAGTGTGTTCAGACCATGCAGAGGTCCAGGGAAGAAGGAGATGAGGATTTAAAAAATTAAGCAATCAGGTGAAAAAGTCAGCTATCACAACGTACTTTCTCTGACCCCACTCCCTCTCTGACAGCTATGGCAGATGCTTTCAGTTGTCATTTTATCCACAAGTGTCCCTGCAAGCAGGGGAGGCTAGTCATTGCTTTCCTATTTGATGCACAGAAAGGTGGCAGCCCTGAGCAGATCAATGCCTAAATTAAAGCCTCACAGGCAGTTAGAGGTGGATGCAGGACCAGAAACTGGCCTGCTAATTTCTGCTCCTGAGCTCTGTGCACCAGGGCCTGCTGCTCCTGTGAGTCAGGCCTCCTGACCACACTGAGGCTAGGCTCCAAGCAGTGAATGCTTTGACTCTGTGTCCCTAATTTATAGTGATGGCAAGGATGGAGATGGCTTCCTAATTTATTTCACAGTGGAACTGACAAAGCAGCTATCCAGTCAGTCATCACTGTATACTTCCCTGGAAGCAAATGTCAAGGCATGCAACTACAGGACATAAAGAAGCAATTTTAAACAATCACTTCTCCCCCTTCTAAAAGCCCAATTACTGACTGTATTGGACAAAGCCTGATGGCATTTGAGAGCAGACTAAACCAAGGGAAGAGTGAAACACACAACGCCTGGGGTCCTGTCTGCAAAGACTATTTCTAAACAAGTGAGTAGAGCCACACTTCTCATCTTTCCATCTTTTAAACAAGATTCAAATTGTGGTTTAGAATGTTTTGAGTTTAGTACTTTTTGTTCCAAGCTGAGTCTTCTTAAAAAAATCTGAATATTAAGAATGAATCTGTAAGCATGGGTTTGAGGAACAGATGGAGACAGAACTGGTGGATGTCTAGCAGGCAATTTACGGCTGGATCTTACCTTTGTGGGGGTCATCAGAGGGGATTACAGAAGTCTTCTCCCTCTGCAATGCCCCCATTTCTCTACTTTTTCCTCAAGATAGCTGCCCTATCAGCAAAATGCAGACTTCTAAGGGGCTCTAGGGACTATTTTGGCCCCCAGACCCAGATATTTATAATAAATTGGATACAGACTCTAGCTTTACAGTTCTTTCCAATACCTTCCCCCAAATCTGAATAATCGTCCCTACTCAACTAAAATCTGTTTTCTCTCAACTCACAATCTATTTCTTTGAGTACATTTCCCCTGAAATTGTATTCTTCTCTGAATCAAAGAGGACACCCTGCCCTACACCCTGACCCCAACATCTAATCTTTTTGTTTCCTATTTTCTATTTCTCTCCTGTAAGAACTCTTCTCTCCCTCTGACTGGTGTCCTGGCTCTAGTTCCTTATCTCTTTGCCAAACTCTGAACACTTGGCACCTTCACTTCCCCGTGCCTGGCTGTAACGGCATCTTTGCTATATAATGCGTACCACGTGCAAAAGTGCTTGGAAGACAGAAATATTCATGGTGTAACCAAGACATGGCAAGCTGTATGTGACAATAGCCTCCCCTTATCTGCGTTTTTGCTTTCTATAGCTTCAGTTACTCACAGCCAACTGTGGTCCGAAAATATTAAGTGGAAAAATTCTAGAAATAAACAGTTAATAAATTTTAAATTGCGTACCATTCTGAGCAGTATGATGAAATCTCTTGCAGTCTCACTCCATCCTACCCCTGATGTAAATCATCCCTTTGTCCAGCCTATCCATGTTGGACACTCTACCCTCCCATTAGTTACTTAGTAGCCATCTCAGTTATCGGATCCACTCACAGTGCTTGTGTTCAAGTCACCCTTATTTTCCTTCATAATGGCTCCAAAGCACAACAGTAGTGATGCTGGCAATTCAGATACACAAAAGAGAAGCCATAAAGTGCTTCCTTTAAGTGAAAAAGTGAAAGTTCTCAACTTAATAAGGCATTTTGTCATCTCACATCATCTCACATCATGAGTACAGTACAATAAGATATTTTGAGAGAGCGACCACATTCACATAACTTTTAATACAGTATATTATTTTAACTGTTCTATTTTATTATTAGTTATTATTGTTTAGCTCTTGCTATGCCTAATTTATAAATT
This sequence comes from Hipposideros armiger, assembly GCF_001890085.2. Lineage (NCBI taxonomy): Eukaryota > Metazoa > Chordata > Mammalia > Chiroptera > Hipposideridae > Hipposideros > Hipposideros armiger. Next base: position 2,526,265 of record NW_017731588.1, read on the forward strand.
AAAGTTTATCATAGGTATATACTCGTATGTGTAGGAAAAAACATAGTATATATAGAGTTCAGTACTGTCCTCAGTTTCTGGCCTCCATGGGGGTCTTGGAACATATTCCCCACAGATAAACAGGGACTACTGCATTTTAACTTTTGAGGTTGCTCCAGACTGCCTTGAAGAACCAGAGACAGCCATTTTCCCAGACTGCATTCCAACCTAGCGCCATTTACGTAAGATGTACACTGACAGTAATAACAGCCACTTAGAAGTAATTGTCTCAGTGTGAATTATACATTTCCTTATAGCCTTGAATTGACAGAGTTCCAAAACAATACAATCTGGTATTTGGTTTCCTAGACCCACAGGTCTGCTTTTCAAAGCCTCAACCTGACAGAGACTGAAACCAAATATTTCAACCTCCAATTTACTTCTTTTGAGGTAAAGGTCAGCCTCCTTTCTATATCTGTCTGCCACGATGTTTGACCAAACCAAAAGGCTTATGCCGCCCACCCCCATTCCTGCTAATTCCTGCTAATTTTGGGCTGTGCCCAAAGTGAAGCCATCAGTGTTAGTGCCCTGATCCTTCATGAGATCCCCATTGTTTTAGCAGAAGAGACGCAGATACATTCCCTACCTTCAATGCGAGTCAGTTTTTTCCTTTACTTTCAGAGCAGTTTGACCAAAGGAACGATCTCATTCTCAGGGTTCAGCTCAGTTGGGAGATTTGTGATTTCATGCTTCCAGCGTATGCTTTCATTATTCCGTGAACTTGCTCTTCATATCATCTGTGTTGTCGGCTCATTGCAACATTGCTGCCCCTCCAAAAAGTTCTTTCTTTCCTACACGTATCTCAACAGAGGTCGGCATTCGGGTACAGACTTGCAGTCTTCTCTTCTCTGGTATCATCTCAGTTACCCGTTACAAGGCAAGGGCAGTGGCCAGCTGCTTTTACAATAATTTAGGTGCTTAAATATTTAGGAAAATTTTGCACCCAAATAAGAAACTGTGATTCCAAAACTCCAATCAGCAGAATGTACCAGGCAAAAATCATCTAGGCACTGAGGGCTTGGGGAGCTTTTTACTATAGAAGAAGCAAACAAAGAAAAAATAGAAGATAAGGAGGAGGAAGGAAGAGAGTGGAAGAAAGAGGAGGAAGACAACAAGGCAAAGGGGAAAAAGAAATTGAGCCCATGGATATCATGCTAAGCATAAATATCGTACTGTACCAAAACACCCACCGAGAAAGCGAAAGAGATTTCTTTTTTCCCCTGCATCGGGGCTCACCTCTCACTATACAGGGCCCTCTCCCAGGAATTGTAAGTAGCAGCTCTCTGTGGTCAATAACAGATAATTCCAGATCAAAAGAAGGGTTCTGAAACCAAGATGTTGTTTTTAGCTCAATGGTTCTCCAATGGAATCCGGGGATCTCTAGTGGATCTGCAAAGATTCTTCCAATTATTTTGTGGGCGGGGTCAAAATGCAAGGCGCAGAAGTGTATTGGGTGACTTTTTTTTTTCCCCTCTTTGAAACATATTTTCCACTGCGGATTTCAATCAAAACTTAAAAGCACCAAAGCAAACATGTTGCAGAGGAGCTACATATAATCACAGGGATTCAGCAAAAACACCTCAAAGGTGTTTTCTGGTTTCCTGGCTTGTTTATTTAATCTAGTAAATAGGTATAAATAGAGCAGACTCTTTTGTTCTGCTCAAGTAGTTTAAAGAATAAAAATCATGAGACTCATCAGGCCAGATGAAAAGATGACTCTTGCAAAACATGCCTTTTTGAGAAGAGGAAAGTCAGGTTCTTTCTTACCCTGAATTTCCCATTTCCCAGTGTCATTTACTTCCTCTCTCCCTGCGTTGCTTTCTAGCTCAGTGCCCACAGCTCTGAGGTCAGAAGCAGCCATTGCCAAGAAGCAGCTTTCTCTGCTGCCACAGCTGTCTTTACTCAGGTTTCTCTTCCAGGGAGCAGGAGGAGCTCAGGTGTAGAGTCAAGGGGGTGTCAAGTGCAGCTGCAGTTTAGGAAGACCTGTTTTTCCTCATCCCAGTTCCACAGCAAGAGTTAATTTAACCTCAGGAAAGCCTGTGCTGCTGGAGAGGAGTTTTATGAGTTATCTAATGACAGGATTGGTAGCCACATAGCACCACAAAGCTGCCAAGCCATCTAGGTTGCTCAGATGCTATGAGATAAAATGTACTTATGGCTAGGTCTGCCTTTCCCTTTCTACCAGAGTGATGTGCACATTCAGCTATTTTTTGGACTAATTTGCACAGCCACAATTCCTTAGAAGAATTTCAAAACAGATGGGCTGTCTACCCTGCAGGTAAACAGTGTGGAAGCTATAAATTAAAATGAACTTTGAGGCCTCTAACTGGATTTTGCTGATGTACTTGCAGCCCCATTTACCTATCCGGATAATTCTGTCATGTGTGCAAAGTGCTCTCTGATAATTCAGGTACCTCCCTGAATTATCCAGATGCTGTTAGCCCTCTTGATTTTTTTGGTGCAGATCCACCCAAGAATAAAGGAAGCAAAGTTCTTCCTACCTTGCTTGATTGATAAGATGAGAACAACTTGTTCACTCTTTGAATGTGATTGAAAAAAAAAAAAAGAAAAACAAAAAACCAGTCCTAACATGTGGATGAAATTATTACATACTTCACCAGGACTCCCTGGTTCTTGAATGTTTCAGCTAATGATTCCCTCTTCCAAAGTCTACAGAGGCTCAACGACTCAGCCTGTCGGGGGATAATACTTTGCTACCAGCAACTGCAAGTTGGTTTAAATAGGTTCTCAAGAGGCTACAGCTGTGACCAAACCCCTGGCAGGGGAAGGTGGGACAGCACATGCCACGTGAGAATGCTCACATGTTTCCGCGTGGATCCCCAGGGTATTTGCCCTTCTGGAGAAACCAGAGGTTCTCTACTGTATTGCATGGTATCCTAGTCCTAGAATCTGCTTCATGCAGGTGAAGCCCATGAGCCCGCTCATGTCTTTAGGAGAAGATCTATGTTTGATTCCTATTATGGCTAATGTTTCTGGATCCTTAAGGTATAGTAGAAAGACGACGAGAGTATCAGAAGACCTGGGGTCAGCTCCAACTGCCACTTACAAGCTTTGGGATTTTAAGCTAATTTATTTGTCTTCCTGAGCTTCAGGTATTTTTTTTTTATCAGTAATGTGGGTAAATAATATCTTCAGTGGAGATCCTGGGGAACACACTGAGATAATAGTATGTAAAGTGCCTGGTGGGGCTCCATGTACAGGAACTGCATATAAGTATGGGGGAGCACATTGTGGCAAAGGAGGACTCTGCCTTGAAAGAGGAAGACCCCACGCTTACAATGGGAGTCCAGGGAAGGGGTTCAATCATTGCCAAGTATCCCTGTCTTACCGCAACTTTTTGTTTCTTCTTAAGGTACAATTCAGCGGAAAAGACACTGAATTGGAAGTTAGGAAGTCAGAATCTTAGTCCTGATTCTGGTAACAACAGAGCTCGATAAGTCTGGGCAAGTCATTGAATCACTTTATGTCTGTTTCCTCACCTATATCATAGGGATACTCACACTTTCCCTTTCCCAAGCATAGTATTATTGTAAAGCTTAAATAATATGGGGTCTATACAAAAATGTAACTTATTTTGGTGAAAAACTTCAAAACAATCCCACCAATCTAGCACTCTAACAAGCTGTGTGAAACTTAATTTAATCCTGTTTCTGTGGTGGACAAGAATGAACTATAACTGGCAATGCCCCCTACTGACCTTACCCACATGGTGAGTCCCTTGGATTCTGTGGATAGCCCTGGAAAGGCAGTAAGAAATAACATCAGGAGATGAGAAAGGCTTGGCTCCAGCTTTTCTAAATCTCCTGTAGTGCATGGTTGAAGCTTCTAGAACTAGTGCCATGTCTTTGATGGATAGAATTGAGGGGCCTGTTTAGAGTGAAAGAGCTTCAGGAGCTTGCTCCCTGCTCCAACCTTAGCCTTTAGTAAAGCAAGCTAGAGGGGATCTGGAAGGCAGAAAGGGGGTCCTCCTTGCCACTTTGGGAAGCTTCACACAAAGTCCCACCCTCAAATCACTGATCACCCCACAACCTTTTAAACATTCGCTTTCAACAGTAGTAGAGAAGGAGAGCCATCCTTTTTATCAGACTTTTTGTTTCCCTTCCAATCCTAAAAAATACCTGTAGAAGAAAGTTAGAAAATACCTGTAGAAGAAAGTTTGGAAAGTTTTATTTTTTGCTTTTGCTTTTTCTTCCATGACTCAGCATGTTTTAGACCTGTTCCGGGTATACAGTTCAGGGGAGAGGTGTATGGAGCAGGCTTTCAACTCTGCGGCTCCAAGGCTCTACCTACTTGTCACAGTAAAGGGCTACCTGGAATGTTCCTCCCATTTATGGGTCATCCTGGGCCCTAAAGCAAAGGCATTTGTCCCAAACGCTTCTGCATGGACTCATGGACGCTTCTGTATGGACATGGGGACGTGTGGTTATAGATCTTTTCCCACAAATGCTGCCTTTTTTTTTTTAAAGATTTTATTGGGGAATTGGGGAAGGGGAACAGTGTTGGGGAATTGGGGAAGGGGAACAGCCAAGTTGTTGTCCTTCAATCTTTGTTGTGGAGGGCGCAGCAAGCTCAGCTCCAAGTCCAGTCGCCATCCAGCTGCCCATAGGCAGCTCGCAGCCGCTCATCTCCAGGTGCCATGTTCAATCTTAGCTGCAGGTGGGCATAGCCCACCATCCCATGTGGGAGTCAAACTGGCAACCTTGTTGTTGGGAGCATGTGCTCTCACCAGCTGAGCCATCCTGCCACCTGCTGGCAGCTCAGCCCAGGTGCAGCTCACTGGCCTATGTGGGAATTGAATTCATGACGCTGTTGCTCAGAGCTCACGCTCTTAACCAATTGAGCCACTTGTCCGGCCCATAAATGCTGCCTTTTGCATGGAGCCACTGAAGTGATAGTTTGGGGTAAGGACGGCAGGGAGGCAGTGCATAGACAGTGAGAACTAGGAGTCAACCTTTCCTCAGGTGCCTTGGCCTTGGTCTGCAGAGCAGAAGACACTGCTGGCTATCCCAGTTGCAGGCATATAGAACCTTCTCCCCAATTTGTCCATAAACAATACCTACTCACATAGTCATAAGGACAGGAACACACTGGAACTAACACAAGCCCTGGCATTTAAAGTCCCCAAGCAGATTCAACTTTAGGTTTGCCACACTGGGTCCATGTAGTCTATCCTTTTAGAAGGGGTAATTACTATGAATTACTTTTTAATGCTTGTGGAGATTCTACCTCAGGAACAACTTGGAAAAATAAAAAGCCCCTTCTGAGAGAAGTTGTATCTATTTATATCCACAGTAAACAAGTAGATAAAGGGCTGCTTGCTTAATATTCCTAAGATGTGGGGTATGTCAGTTCATTAGCGAAAAGAGTAATAGGGACAGTTTTCATTTTGGGGGCATCTGGTCAGGAGGCCCTTAAAGGGACATAATGTTCCAGGGAGTAGGTAGTCTCACTCTTCTGGCCTTTATTGTTGGAACTTCCACCAGTCTGGGCCAGAGGAGAGTCCAAGTTGGCCAGGAGTCCAAGAACAGAAGACCCCTTAGGCAGGAAGGCTGTACTTGTGAGTATAGGGCTGCCAGGATTGGGGTAAGTGCATCCCTCATACCCTAAAAAACTTGTCCCCTGTTTGGACCTCCTTCTTCTAATTTTTTAGGCCCTGTGATCTTCACTACAAAGCAAACCATATGATTTTGATTCTGGCTCCTGGCTTCCTGAGAGTGTTTCGTGTCTCCAGTGGCAGGAAGCCGTCCAGCTTCTTTAAGCAGCTGCTCTGGCATCTAATAGAGGAAGGCAGCTCTTCTGGACTCTCTCACCAGCTGGGCATGGCAGCCCAGTGGAGGGCAATGCTCAGTGGAAGAAGGGCAACAAGAATGACTATAGGGTGGGAAGAAACTCCTGGGATTCTCAGAGGTGGACTCCAGGCCCAGGCACCCGTGGGTGTCTGTCCAGAGAATTGGCTTTTCCCCCTCCATTCTACCCCTAGACTTCTGAGTCTTCCTGTGAGATGATCCTTCCCTGGAGATGGGAGACCAGGACCTAGTCCTTCCGGAAGAGATAGGGGAGGGAAGCGCTGTCTGACATAAGGGACACCCAAAGCTTCTAATCCCACAGATTGGTGCTTCAGTCACCAAGATGACTGCAGTGAGATAACCTTCAGATGAGCTTTAATGTGATTCATTAGAAGAAAATTCTGTGACTTAAGTGGCAGGCAAGGCAAAGGCTAGAGAAAGTCTGTTACTTCTCAGAAGGGATCAACGCTACTCTTGTATGTAAGGGGTGAGGGACGGCAACAGGCTGAGAAAAACCTTACTCGTTTTGTTTGTTTATATAACGCTTTGTAATGTTCAGTCATTTGTTCTTGTCTTTGGGCCTGGGCACTTGCTGACCTTTCCATTTGGAATGTTTTTTCAGCAGACCCCCATGTGGCTATCTCCCTCTTGTCCTCCAGATTTCAAATGTCTCCTCTTCAGAAAGGGCTTACCTGACCAAACTCTTTCAGGTGGTTCCCATTTCACTCCCTATCACATTATCACTTATTCTCTTCCTAAAATTCACATTATTTGAAATTATCTTGTTTATTTACTTGTTTTGGTCTAGTTACCCAACCATAATGTAATCTCCATGAAAATATCCCAGCTCTCTTGTTCACTGTTGTATCCATAATGCCTAGAATAGCACCTGCAGCACAGCAGGTGTTCAATAAATACATGTTAAATGAGGGAATAAATGAGTGGAGTGTTAGGACTGGGAGAGCTAGCCAAAGATAGCTAGGTAAAATTGAAATGGGATACATATGGCCAGAAAGAGCAGAAATAATCAGGAGAGGAAATTGAGGACACTAATCCAAATCTTCTGAGAAGTGAAAATAAAAGAACCACATTTTGTCTGATGTCTTCCAGCTTTTGTCATATTCAATAAACCTTTGTTAAGTACGTACTACGTGCCCAGCATTATGCTAAGAGCTGTGGAGACAAAGATAAATGAAGTCATAGGTTGAAGAGGATGGGGAGAGGAAGTAAAGTCAGGAGTTGCTCTCTCCTGAGTTCTTAAGCCATTCACTGAGTTCGCCATCTGATAAGGAGACATGTAAAAAAAAAAACCAGCTATCAGGGACTATCAGGAGTGTTAGTGAATTTGAATAAGGGGAGCAGGTCAGGGGAAACTACAGAAGAGATAACGTTTGATTTGGGCCTTGAAGATAAGTAAAGAGTTCATCAGGCGAAGAGGAAGAAAAAAGAGTACTCCAGGCAAGGAAACAGCATGAGCAAAGGCATGGAGGCATAAAGTTCTTGCTATGCTTGGAAAACAGCAAACAGACCAAATTATCCCCTGTGATGAGAGTAGAGCATGAGCAGGGCGAATGGCTAGACATGAGAGGCTAGAAACATGGGTGGAATGAAGTGGTGAAGGGCTGCCTTATCATGGGACATGCAAAAGAATGTGAACTTAGCTAAATCAGAACAATGGAAATTCTTGGATTTTGGAGCAAAATTCTTGGATCCTCATACGACCCCTGATGAATGGTGGTATGTTAGCAAATTCTCTCCATATATGACAGATGTCAATCAAAGGCCTCTTGGCTTGATACCCAGAAGTCTCAACGTACCTCACAGGTGTGGCCTCAACACAGTCCAGCTGAGGGTCTGGGAGAAGTGCTAGTCCAGGATGCTGGGTCCCTAACTGTCACCCAAGGTCAGGCTGAGATGCTTGCATCCCACCTATGGTCTCACACAGCCAGGACTAGGCCACTCCCCACATCCCACAACCACAAGAGCTCCAGGTAGCTAAGGCAGGGGCAGCCTCCCAGGGACTAGGTGAAACAAGGAAGCTCTTCATTTAGAGTGCAAAATTTAAGGGGGTGCCAAAATAATGATATTTTAATGAAATATTAAAAAATAAAAATGTATTCAAATGAAATCAATGATCAAGGGAGCTCTCTTCTATTATCCCATTATCCAGCTCATTATTCAAAGGTTATATGTGGTCTTGGGGTAATTCTCTCATGGGCTCTTCAGACCTCTCCCTGAGATCAGGAAATGGGAAGCGTAAATAGGCCAGCCTAGGAAACTGGAACATGGGAGTACCAGCTCCACCCACCCCCGTTCATCTGGGACCTACACAGAAGATGTGAGCCTACATTTGCTGCTTCCTTCCAACCTGAAGCGCTCCCCAGTCTGAGGATGAATATCATCAGTGTGGATTTCTACCCACGGTTTGGCCTCCTGCCCCTTCCTGGAGGAGCTCCATAACCTGGGCACAATGGAGACATGCACTGCTTCAGAGTTTAACAGGCTAACCTGCTCGAGGAATGAACTGTGTTATTTTTCTGTGGTGTCAGCCATTTCTGTTTTTGGTGAAAGAATGAACCATTCCTATCTTCCTCCACACTCTCCCTCTCAAAAGAGTAACCAGGGCCTTTTGTTCTAGAGATCAGCCCTTCTCTCACTTCAGGGGGAAAAAAAATTAAAGAAATCAACAGGCTTTTGTTTTTGAAAGCAGCCTATGGTCTCAGAGGTGATACATTTGTTCTGTTTGAGAGAAAAAGGTGCTCTTAGGATTAGAGGATGGCAGAGAGAAAATTTCCTGAGCCTGGTTCTGAAGGGGATGGTGCTAAGGAGCACTGAAGCCTCCTGGGGTGGCCAGGTCCTGCTCCTGCTCCCCCACAGGCCCCAGGGACAGTAGGACTTTGAATACAGGTGACTGTGTGCTCAGGAAGGTGAGCAAAGGCACTGCTATTTGGAAGCCTCAGCAGACGTCTCCATGTCCTAGAGAAAGGGCCCCAGCATAGGCCATTGTCACTAGCAAAGAGTGCCAAAGGTGGCAGGCACTGACTGAAAGACATCTTCTCCCAAATACCTGTAAGCTCCTGAGAAAGGACCATGATTGGATTTTCCACCCATTGGTGGAGAGAAGCCAAGGATATTTAATTTAGAAAACTAAAGAAATGTGACATTTACAAAGTTAGTCACTTTCATTAAAAGTTTCTGACACTTTGGGGCCGGCCGAGGGCTGGTTAAGAGTTGGCTTAAGAGCACGAGCTCTGAACAACAGGGCTGACAGCTTGATTCCCACATGGGCCAGTGATGCTGCACTGCCAACAGGTGGCAGGATGGCTCAGCTGGTGTAACAAGATTGCCTGTTTGATGGTGGGCTATGCCCACTTGCAACTAAGACTGAACTCAGCACCTTGGGCTCAGCTGCCGCCCGGATGGCTCAGTGGATAGGGCGTGCGTTAACAACAAGGCTGCCGAGCTCAACTCCAGTATAGAATGGTGGCTATGCCCACCTGCAACTAAAATTGAACACAATACCTTGAATTTAGAAGCCACGAGCTGCCGATAGGAAGCCAGGTGGCGATTGGCGCCCTCCACAACGAAGATTGACGAACAAATTGGCTGGTCCCCTTCCCCAATTCCCCAACACTGCTCTCCTCCCCCAATTCCCCAATAAAGTATTAAAAAAAAAAAGTTTCTGACACTTTTTTCTAAAAAAAAAAAAGTGACATTTAAATGCTATGTATATCATGGAACAAAATTATACCTATATACCTATTAACAGTGTTTAACACCAGCTTTCACTTTCCTTTAAAGTATGTAAGTTTCTTGGCTCAAAGAAACTCCAGCTTGACTTGTTTAACCTTGCTTCTCAGGAGTTAGAGGCTGGAAGTGTTCCAGGAAATGTGTACATGGGTGTGCACGCTGCTCTGTGAGCGTACCTCACATTCCATTCCATTCCCTCTCTTACCAATTCAGTGGGAGCCTGAGTCAAAGGCAGACTTGGCCGAAGACACGCCCTAAAGTGGGAGAGAAGGGAGCTGGGCAGAGTGGCATAGACTGGGATTGCTCAGGACTGGGGCTCTCCAAACGTTCCTGTGAAACCCATACACAAGTCTGCACTGCCCCCAGGTGGCCACACAAGAGTTCTGCCCCACACTTTCGGGAGAAGACCTGAGCTGGATTGGAGGCCCAGTAGCAGGGAAACAAGATGATAAGCTAAGACCTACAATCACCAAATTGGGCACTGAAATGTTTAACAATGTCTTTTTGCAATAGCACTATGTAATCTTGGCATAAACTTAAAATGTATTCAGAGGAATTCAGTTCACTAGATAAAATGCTCAGGAATTTTGGGCAAGAGAATGCTAGGTAAATGAAGTTTAGCTAAACTAATTTTTCAGTTTTTACCAGTAAAGACATATTTTAAAAGCTAAAACTACTTTTATAACATTCAATCAATTATTGGGGGCTTAGTTTATGCCAGGCACAATACTATAATATAAACAGAGGATATGAAGACATTGTCTCTGCCTGCAGAGTTTACAGTCCAGGAGAAGAGATGCATATGTATAACGTAATTATAAGAAATAATAAATAACAATAATAAATGAGCATTGATCGAGGTATATATATAAGATATGCAAACACCTAATGAACCAGGGGATTGGGCTATTCAAGGAAGGCTTCTTGGAAGAAGTGATGTCTAAGCTGAATCTTAAATGATGAATAGGATTATCTATGTGGAGCAGGGAGTTGACAACAGATGGAGACCACATTCAGACAGAAAAGCCAAAAACAGCAAAGACATGGAAGGAAACAAAGGTGGGGGAAGGGAGACCCAAAGGGTCAGAAGAAGCAGACGGTAGGGAGGTGGGGGGTGGAGGGGGCTTACACATACATCTCAGATTAAGGAGCTTGGATCATATCCTGTGGTGTCACTGAAGGGTTTTAAGGAAGGGAGACATATGGTCAGATTTAATTTTACAAATATCATGCTAAGAGGTGTGGAAGGTAGATGGATGTAACACATCTGAAGACAATGAGACCAGAGAAAATAATCTAAGTTAAAGCAGAATAATACAGAGAAAAGACAAAGGAGCACCTGAATTAGTGAGTTTGGGAAAGAAACAACAGATCTATGGGCCTTGGATGCAAGGGGACAAGGGCAAAGGAAAAACCAAGGAAAGTTCCCATTGTCTAGCTCAGGTGATGGTGTGGCTGATGGTATCACCAATTAAATGCTGAATTCCAAAGGAAGAGCAGGGCTTCGTGAGGAAGGGGGAATTTTTGTTTACTCTAATGTAGCTGTGGGATACACTGAAATAGAGATATCTAGCAATCTGTTAGAAATAAAAACTAAAGTCTGGGGAGAGATCAAAGCTGAACATGCAGATCTGGGCGTTATTGACATATAGATCGTAATTAAAATCAGGAGAACAGATGAGACCACCCAGGGAGAATGGGAATACAGAAAAGGACAGAGATCCAAGGACTTAACTCTGGAATAGGCGAGGCAAGCTCTGGTAGTATCATCTTGTACATTTTTCTGGGGCTTTGGAATTTACCAACTGTTTTTTTTGTTTTAAAGATTTTATTGGGAAATTGGGGAAGGGGAACAGTGTTGTGGAATTGGGGAAGGGGAACAGTCAAGTTGTTGTCCTTTAATCTTAGTTGTGGAGGGAGCAGCTCAGCTCCCAAGTCCAATTGCCATCTACCGCCCATCGACAGCTTGTGGCCGCTCAGCTCAAGGTGCTGTGTTCAATCTTAGTTGTGGGTGGGCACAGCCCACCAACCCATGCGGGAGTCAAACTGGCAACCTTGTTGCTAAGAGTGCACACTCTGACTACTGAGCCATCTGGCCGCCCGTGGGCAGCTCAGCGGCAGCTCAGCTCAAGGTGCCGTGTTCAATCTTAGTTGCAGGTGGGCGTAGCCTACCATCCCATGTGGGAGTCGATCCAGCAACCTTGTTGTAGGGGCACGTGCTCTCACCAGCTGATCCATCCTGCCACATGTTGGCAGCTCAGCGGCAGCTCAGCTTGGGCACAGCTCACTGGCCCATGTGGGAATCGAACCAGCAACACTGTTGCTCAGAGCTCGTGCTCTTAACCAACTGAGCCACTTGGCCAGCCCTACCAACTGCTTTCTTATCTATTATTTTACTCAATTCTCATCTCAAGGGTTCTGTAAACTAACTGGTAAAGTCAGATATAACTGTGATGATGCCAAGGCTGCAATAAATTCAATCCATTGGGTGGTCAGGAGGTGGGACCCACCATTCGCCCCCCTACATCATGTCACAGAAGATATCCCCAGCTGTTGACTTGAAGCCCCAGGTTAACATGACACACTATGTTTCCTAAAAGGACATGAAACTCTTGCCTAGACTCCTTCCTGGTTGAAAGCACAGCTGGCTTGTGACCCTGGCTTAAAAGGGACAGTGGCAGAGCTGACAGGAGCTCTGAAGGGGCCTCATCTCCAGAAGCAGGTGCAGCCTGCCTGCCTCTGCATGTCCAGAAGGCAGCAGTCTACCAGCCGCAGCTGAGAAAGGGCTGCAGGCTGGGAGGAAAGGCATCCTTTCCAGAGACAGAAGCAAGGCTGGAGTACACTTGCTCCTTCCTGAGTGCCTGGCATCAGCAGGGGGCATTAAGGCTGGCCTGGCCCTATAAGGTCTGTGCGCCATGTGGCAGAAGGCAGGACAAAGATGAATGCAATGAGGTGACTCCCCTCTGGTAGAGCCCTCACTTCCTCCAAGAAGTCTCACCCGCTCTGAACATATTTCCACAGTGTCTCTCGGTTCACTGTCTTACATTATTGTACATTTGCTCACGTGCTCCCTTGGGTTCCTCAAACTTTTCATCTGTGTAGCTTTTCTAGGATTTGCTTTATGCTTAGGGGGAACAGATAGGTATGCATGTGACCAAAGGTCTGGGCACCAGAGACAGAAGGTGTAGTGGAAAATCCTAGGCTTGAATCTTGGCTCTGATCCTTATTGGTTGAATGACCAAGAAAATGTTTTGTTTAACCTCCCTGTGCCTCAGTTTCCTCATCTGATAAATGCTTTACAAGGTTGTTGTGAGGATTGGAGAATGCTCAAAGAGCCCAAATCACTGGCAGGACTCAATAATATTGTTGTGAAATTTTCATTTACTACAAATATCATATCTTGCATGTCTTTTTTATTTTTTAAAAGATTTTATTGGGGAATTGGGGGAGGGGAACAGTGTTGGGGAATTGGGGAACAGGAACAGAGAAGTTGCTGTCCTTTTTTGTTCTTCAGTCTAGTTGTGGAGGACATCACTTCACTGGCCCATGTTGGTTTTGTGATCATTGCGCTCTTCCCAGGTGAGGCAGATCGGTCACCGGCCATTGGACGGCCGCTTACGGTGGCTCTTGGCAGCTCACGCTGGCTGCCAGCTGCTCACGCTGGCTGCCAGCCACTCACAGTAGCTTATGGCAGCCCACTGCAGCTTCACTACAGCCTAGGCTGTCGCCGGCGACTCACAGCCGCCCAGCTTCAGGTTGAGCTGTTGTTCACCATTGTTCACCATCTTAGCTGTAGCGGGCGCAGCGTCACTGGTCCGCATGTGGTATCCAAACCGGCGGCCCTGCTGCTCAGAGCTGGAATCCCAAGCCAACTCTTAACCAACACACCACTCAGCCAGCCCTCTTGCATGTCTTTTAAGAAAAATTTCTACCATTAAAATGATCTCTTTAGGCTCGAGATCTGAAAGCCATATTATAATACTTATAGAAGAGAAGTATGTGTCTAACCCATTATCAGTCAGTATCACGATATTGAATTGGTTTAGTTGAAGCAGAGAGCTGATATGAGTCACAAATAACAATGCTGCTTGGGCTAGAGGTGAGGAAAAGAAATGTTTCCCAAACATTCAATCACTTGGATAGCAGCATCAGGATCTCAACCGGGATTCCCCATATTATTATTTACTTAATATTTTTCTTTAAATCAACTAATTTTTCCAAAACTTAAATACATTCAGGTGCAAAGGAAAATGTATATCTGTGTTATTGGTCATAAACATAATATAATTTTAGAAAAGAAAATGAATAGAACAGTTGCCAATAGATACTTGTTGCCAGAAGAAAACTCCAGGCCTGAGGTCTATTTTCTTGGTTAAAAAGATTAAGAAAAGGGTGGAGAACGTTAGTGACATACTAGACCCAAATTAGACTTTCTTCAACAAGTAATCCAGGCTTGAAAGAGAACTGCAAAGGGCATTAATTTCTCCTGATGTAATTCTTTGTTATTTTATGCTTGCCCATTTACCACTTAAAGTCACATCCTGTATAACTTAAAGTCATCTCATGTACTATCACTGGTACATGTCCTAAACTTTTGGAAATATAAGGTCTGGTGCATGAGAGTAAATCAGACCTGGGCTGCGGGGCTAAAACTGGTGTTATTGAATACTACATGTAAATCAAAGAAATTATCTGGAGAATCTTCAAACCAACTTCACTTCCTTTCCAAATTTGTATAAACCATTTTACAACCATGTGTAACATTTCTCTTCTTGCATCCCTTTAGAACCTAGGATAGGGTGGCATACATAATAGATGCTCAAGAAATATCTGGAGTTGACTGACTGAATAAAATGGTATTGGAACAAGTCATCCAAATTGGGCCCTGGGAGCCCAAGAGGAAGACAGCTTTTCTGAAATGTACTCCCTCATCTCCCACCTCCAACAAATAACAGGTTCATTCTAAAGTCTAAACAAGATGTGGCAACTCCATACACCAGCAGAGTAGAGTTGGTTCTAAGGACTGAACCTTGCAATGGATAGTTCTTTCTCCTCCTTTGGATTTGGAGATTTGGCCTTTGATAAGTAACTTTACTTTTGCAATGGTCCTGTCCCATTTTCAAGTGGTGAAACAATTCCAAAGTAGCTTCCCTTCATAAAGGCCATCTACAGTAAGCGATGGGTTTCAAGTGTGTCTTACACTAAAAACCAACCATCAAGGAACACTCCTTACCTGCCAGACCTTAAAGACTGGTTGTCGCCCCCAGGGAGCTGCTGGGGGGCTTTTGGCAGTGAGATGCCCAGGGAAAAGAAAGCATGTGGAGCCAACATAAGGAGGAACCAGCTAGCTCGCCTGCTTTATTCAGCAATAGTAACCATTATATAGAGGCTTTGGGGGAGGAGAGCGCACGGATGTGCATGCTCCCTCCCGCAGCTGTGAATCATGCTTACGTAAAGGGCTTATGTCACCGGAGCCCGGCACCTATGCAGCAGGCTCAGGAATCAAGGTTTGTTATGTTTGGGGCCAGGGTCCATGCATCAGCCTACATCCATCTGGATGCCCCGTACCTCGTCCTGGGTCAGGGTCTGTACGCCAGCCTGCACACAACTGACTCAGCCTGGGTCCTGTCATCGGTACTCTAAGTTTGTATCCATTCGAGTATATTTTCTTGATTTTGCACAGATAATATGAGTGATGGATACACAATCTGTAACTACTATTTATAAAATAAAATATCTGAGTCTCTCAAAGTCAGTATGGGAATTTTGGGGCCCTCCTAAGAGAAAGATGAAAACACCATCAGTAGAAACTCAGCCCTGAGGAAGTCTGTCTTAAAGTTACCAGGCCTGTGGACAGAAATGAAACTGACAAACCTTACACACTTTACCCTAATCCAGAGCAGGAAACTGACTTTTTCTCTGAGAAGGGACTTTAGAGGCTTAAACAAACAAACAAACGAACAAACAAATCACCTCTCTGAAAGAGTATAAACCAGCTAGGGAAAAGATTTCAAAAGTCCACTAGCCAATTAATCTTTCTCCCCAGCTTAGTGGTGCTGAGGCTCTGTACCCAAATTCTAATAAAGAACCAGCTTGTGATGGTGGCTAGGATTATCCATTTATGCCTCCCAACCCCATTTGTTGATCATTGATGGCAACTTCTAAACGACCAGTTGATTCCCCTTTGTGCTTCTTCATGAATCAGTACATTCCCAAAGACTACTAATTTTGATTTTCAACCCAACTTAAACATAATCAGGAACCTTACTGCTGCCAAGTGTCACCCCAAATCCCAAAGTTAAATATTATATAAATGATTGGGGTGCTGTCTATTGTTTTAGAGAATTTCTACATAACTCCCTACAGAAAAATGAGAGTTGGCCTCATTAGTAAATCATGTTATCATCAGCCCATTTTCTTTCCAGTTTTGGTAATGATATCCTTGTATCAGTAAAGCAGAGTTAAATTTTCAGATTCCTGAAGCAATTCCCCTTTAGACTTTCCTGTGGAAATAGTACTAAGTGAGAAGGGTCGGTGAACTCAGGGTCCAGGCTTTGGTTCAGTGACGTCGGCAGCCTGACCAAAGCCATCCCCTGAATTCCCACTGCGTTTTATGCAACCCTGGGCTAGTAATGAACTCTAACTGTGGGGCCACCCCTCTGACCACTTTGCCTGGCCACCCAGGTCTTCAGTGCTTTCAGGGCCAAAGGGCCTCTATATTCTCCTGCTCCCTGGCTTCCTCTGCCTCAAGGATCTCCACCTTCCAGGGTGTTGCCAACTCAGCAGGAGTTTCCTTGGTGTGAGTTCTTTTGCTTTATGGCAATTGAGCTATCACATTTCTAATCTGGAAGCAGTCTGAAATTAAGGTGCAAAAAACTGAGTTTTGGAGACCAAAGAAATTTGGTGCAATTGAATTTCAGGTGCTGTCTGGATCTCCCTGGGGTAGAGCCTACTGTGTGGGGACCTCCTGCCCATGGCTTTGGAACAGTTTGATAATATCACATAGCCATGACAGATCCTTGGTGGAGCCAGGATCCAACAGATTCCTGAACTAGAATTCCATTCAATGCCATTCTCTAAGTTGAATCAATACCACGTACTAGCTATGGGACCTTGGACAAGTTACTTAACCTCTTTGGGCCTCAGTTTCCTCAGATTTAAAATAGAGGCAATGGTATTTCACAGTGTTAACAAGAGCTTTAAATGAGGTATGATATGTGTACTACATGATAGATGCTCAGTGAATTTCAATTCCTTTAACCCTACCCTCTACATTTTAGAGGGAACCTATTTACCTGCCTCACCTCTAGCTTAGTAGGCAGGATGAGGCTTAGGCTGGAATATTCCTTGGGGCACCTCTAGGAAGGATGTGTGGTAAATACCCTAGGAAATCACAGGGATTGGTCTCTACCTTTCTCAGTTCCTAGGTTATAATGGTTAAGACCAAGAAATCCTCTGAATTCACCTCCACTTCAGAGAATGCTTGCAATGTTCATTTCTGGACAAGGCATGACCATGTCTCCTCATTAACATAGCCCAGCACAGAACCTTGGACAGAGCAGTGATTTTAATCTTACAGTATGAGGTGGAATATGCCAGGCCATTTACATGACTTTTATATTTGGCTCTGAAAAGCAGAAGTACTTGTCACAAGAACATGACATTACCAGGTCCATATACTATATAATTACTTTCTCAACCCTTTGAAACAGGAATACTCTTTTTTTTTAAGCTGAGCCATCCTGCCACCTGTTGGCAGCTCAGCGGCTGCTTAGCTCGGGCCAGGCATCGAACTGCTGTTGTTCAGAGCTCAAACTCTTGAGTGAGCTTTTAACCAACTGAGCCACTCGGCCGGCCCTAGGAATACTCTCTTATTCAAGTTTATTTCCCTTAAGCACCTACCATATTGCTTTGTACATTAAACTGGGTTTAATTGACTCAGTAACCTAGAGCATGAAGCTGAAGGAAAAAAATGGAACTTAACAATGCTAGAAAGCAAGATTCAGACTGACAAAAAGAACCAGGAAGAAACCAAAGCTGGAAAGAATCTTTTCTATATACCAGACTTTGCTCACGTAACTTTTATTTGTGGACTTTCACCATCTGCCAGAAAGTTATCACTGCGCTCAAGAAGACTATTTTAGGAATATGTTGTTAGTAGCATAACTGGCTAGAACGGTAGCTGGAATAGTCTTGTTCCTGAAGTCACGCCTAGTTACCAGCAAGTGATAAATAAGACTTTTTCCCCCTGTGGGATAGGTTAAGATAGCAGTGTGTCACCACCGTTTGTACTGCCACAGGGCTGGAAGCTTGGCTCAAATCCCCTCTGCCTGGGAAGGCTGTTATTACTTGGGAGAATTTAAGTTTCTCAGTCATTTGTTACCGTCTCTGTGTTTTGTCCTTGATGCTTATAGAGTATTTGCTACTGTGATTCATTAATTAAAATTCTCCTTTCCCTTAGGCTTAGTTTTGCTACTTTCAGGTTCATTGGTTTGATTTTTATTTTATTTATTTATTTATTTATTTGCCGGAGAGCTGAAATTGGAGTGTTCCAAACTGGGGGAGGGAGAGGAAGAGAGAGTGATTTAATCTTAGAATGTATTGGGATGTTAATAAACTGCTAAAAGATAAAAGGGATCAAATACATGGTGATGGAAAGAGAACTGCCTCTGGATGCTGAACACACAATGATATATAGATGATGTATTACAGAATTGTACAACTAAAACCTATGTAAATTTACTAACAATTGTCACCCCAATAAATTTTAATTAAAAAAAATAAACTGCTAATGGGGCTGTCTCCTCCACTAGATTTTAACTCCTGAGGGCAGGAACTGTGTCTTATTCATCTGTGTATCCTCAGTGCCTACTGGGGTTCCCTGGTGAACATTCAATAAATGTTTACTGATTAATAAATGAATCAAATATAACATTGCAAAAGTTATAGGTGTGAAATTGGTAGTATAGGTAATACATACTAGAGAAGCGAAGAAGAAATCATTGTAGGCCAGATGGCCAAGGAAAATTCTATGGAAGAATTTGACTCTCTAGACAGAGATGGGATGGAATATGGAAAGAATATGGGCTTCCGAACACCTAAACTCTGTAATCATCAATTTTTCCTCTATCCAAAAATTTAAATTTAAAAAAATGGGGACAGTAAACCTACATCATGCATAAAGAGTAAATGAGATAGCTATATAAAGTAATTAGTACAGAGCATTATGCACACAAAAGAATTTTCTTCCCTCTGTGAGTTTTCGTGCTTTTTACTGACCTATATAGTCATCCTATTGGATCTGAAAGCTGTCCTGAAAGTATTCTGGAGTTCATGTTTTCATTTTCTTCACCAGCCAAGGAGCTTTCCAGACATCAGAGGTATTTCTCCCATGAAAGATATTCCAGTGAAGCTTTGCTCTCTTCCTAAGGACAAATGAGATAAGCATATTAAATGCTTTCTGGGGCGACTGGGTGGCTCAGCACGAGCTCTGAGCAACAGGGTTGTCGGTTCGATTCCCACGTGGGCCAGTGAGCTGCACCCTCCGCAACTAGATTAAAGACAACAACTTGAGCTGAGCTGCTGCTGAGCTGCAGATGAGTGGCCAGATGGCTCAGTTGTTTAGAGCGTGTGCTCTTAACAACAAGGTTGCCGGTTCAACTCATGGGATGGTGGGCTGCCCTCCACCCCCTGCAACTAGATTGAAAAACAGCAACTGGACTTGGAGCTGATCTGTGCTCTCCACAACTAAGATTGAGGGACAACAACTTGACTTGGAGCTGATGGGTCCTGGGAAAAACACACTGTTCCCCAATCAAGTTTAAAAAAAATTTATAAATACTTCTATCTTCTATCCTTGAGCACATATGACCATGTTGGACACGGGAAACCTTTAACAGGCAATGCGTCTTCAATTTTATTTACCTTTCCACCTCACAAACTTTTATTATTGGAAGAACTCTTGAAAATAATTTAATATATTTTTCATTTTACATATTAAAAAAAACTTTAGCCCAGAGCAATTTAGTTAGTAGCAGAACTGTGAACTATATTTGGGGTCTTTTGATTTCTTATCCAGTGCTTTCTCACATATCAGACTATTTCACATTTCCATCAGTATTGACAATCCAGTTTTTTGGTGGGATTCAGAGACATCCTATCTGTGACCTCTGGCTTGTTTATCATATGACTAGGAGGATCAAGTGATTGATACAAATATAAGATATTCCTGCTAATTCATAACTCCTGACTTCTGCAATATTGGTTATTCTAGGTGACTTCTTGGTCCCACAATGATTGTATCTGGAGCAAGATGACATTTGTTATTTCCCAAGATATTCACTGTTTCAAGTTTGAACACATTGTTAACGTCTTCTAATTTATTATAATTTAATATTCCAAATTTCCATTTTTTCTGAATTTAATTTCTATTATGAAATTAATTAAACATTAGCACTTTTAAAATATGGTTTTTTTTCCTTAACAATTTTCCCCTGTGTATGTAGCAGATTATTCTAAGAAATTCTGGGATACTTGTTTAGGTAAACTAGATAGAAGATATATGTCCCTCAGTTATGTTTTCTGTATTTACTAGAGAATTACCTTCACCCTTCTTCTACCCTCAGAGGATAATTTATTCATTCATTCAACAAATATTTATTAAGTATCTGCTATATGTCAGCTCTAAGGTGGCAATGGTAATAATTAAACAATGAAAACAATGAAAGAAAAAGGAGATGAAGACTATAGAATGAAAAACAAAATTTTAAAAATCATAGCAAATAATGACAGTGCTAAAAAGAAAATAAGGAGGATAACATGAAGGAGTAACTGGAAGGCTCTGACTTTAGACAGGGTGGTCAGGAAAGAGTTCTCTGAGGAGGCAATGTTAGAGATAAGACCTGAAGAATGAGACTAAGCCAATTATGCAAAGAGCTGGGGAGTTCTAAAGAGCTGAGTGTTCTAAAGAGAGGAAGTGGCAAGTACCAAGATCTTGAAGAGGCTAGAGCTCAGCATGTTTGAAGAGCAGAAGGAAGACCAGCCTAATTGTAGCATAGTGAACAAGTGGGAGAGAATGCAAGATAGGGGGCAAAGGCAGGCAGAGATTAGATCATTAGGGCCTTGTAAACCTCTGCAAAGTTTAGATCTTAGCAACAGGAAGCAAAGAGTTTTGAAGAGGGTAGTAACATAATCTGTTTTCCTTTTTGAAAAAAATGGAGATATGATTTACCTACAATGAAATATACAGATTGTATGTGTATAATGTGATGAGTTTTGAAAATTGCATATGCCAGCATAACCCATATTTTATCAAATATAGAACATTTCTATCAGCCTAGAATGTGTCCTCAAGCCCCTCCCGAATCATTCCTCACACTCCCGCATAACAATTGTTAGATTTCTTTCACCACAGATTAGCTTTGCATATTCTAGAACTTTATAAAATTGGAATAATATAATATATACTCTTTTGTGTCTGGCTTCTTTCATTCAGTATAATGTTTTTGAGGTTCCTCCACAGTGTGTATCAGGAACTTTTTTTTTTCATTTCTGAGTAGTATTCTATTTAATGGATATACCACAATTTGTTTCTCCAGTCATCATCTACTGATGAACATTTGAGTTGTCCATTATAAATAAAGCTGCTAAGTACCCTTGTACAAGTCTTTCTGGGTACATATGTCTTCATTTCTGTTGGGTAAATACCTAGAAGTAGAACTGCTGGGAGATAGGGTAGGTGTGTGTTTCATTTAATGAGAAACTACCAGACTGATTACCAAAGTGGTCAAATCATTTTTACACTCCCATCAGCAATGTATGAAAGTTCTGTTTGCTCCACATCCTCACCAACATTTGGCGATGACAGGTTTCTTTCCTTCCTTGCTTCCTCCCTTTCTCCCTTCCTTCATTCCTCCAGCCCGTCCTTCTTTTTGTTGGTATTATCGTGGGTGTAAAATGGTATCTTATTGTGGCTTAATCTGTATTCCCTTAATGCATAATGATGTTAAGGATTTTTTCATATGTTTATTGTCTATCTGTATATCCTCCTTTATGAAGTGACTGTCCAAGTTTTGGCCCCTTTTAAAACTGGGCTTGTTTAGGTTTCCAGTTTGACTCCCGCAGGGGGTGGTAGGGTATGCCCAACCGCAACTAAGAGCCTTGAGCTGAGTAGCCGCCAGCTGCCAATGGGCGGCTGGATGGCAACTGGACTTGGAGTTGAGCTAGCTGCGCTCTCCACGACTAAGATTGAAGGACAAAAACTTGGCTGTTTCCCTTTCCCAATTCCCCAATAAAATCTAAAAAAAAAAAACTGGGCTTGTTTGTCTTTTGATAATTGAGTAGGAGTTTCTTGTATACAAGTACTTTGTCATATATGTATAGTGTGAATATTTTCTAAGCTAATGTTTACCTATTCATTTTTTATCAGTGTCTTTTGAAGAGCATAATTTAAAAAATTTGGGAGGAGGAATAATTTCAAATTTATAGAAAAACTGAAAAAAAAAAATAATAGTACAAAAATTGCCTATATTCCCTTTACCTATGTTTACCTGTTAACATTTTTACCCATTTGCTTTATCATTTTCATGGCCTGTCTCTCTCTATATATACACATGTTTGCACACACACAAATGGTTTTTATCTGAACAATTTGAAAATAAGTTGCAAACGTTATGGGCCTTTACCTCCCAATACTTCAGTGTGTATTTCCTATGAATAAGGCTATCCTATTACCTAACCACACAATATTGACCAACTTCAGCAAATTTAGCATCGATAGAATACTTTAGTCTACTGTCCATACTCCAGTTTTGTTAATTGACCCAATAATGTCCGTTATGGAATTTTTTCCCCCTCTAGCACAGGATCCAGTCTAGGATCAGGCATTGCCTTTGGTTTTTATTAAAGAAGCCTTTTAGTCTTCTTTAATCTTGAACATTTCCACAGCTTTTCTTTGTCTTTTATGATATTAACATTTTAAAAGAACATGACAAAATATGGCAACATTTTGGGTTTGTCTGATGTTTCCTCATAATTAGATTCATGTTATACATTTCTGGTCAGTGTATACATAAATGCTGTCTGTTCTCTACAGGGTTTAATATCTAGAGGCACACAATATCCATCTGCCTCTTATAGGTGATGTTAATTGTGATCACCTGGTCAAGTTGTCTCATTTCTCCACTGTAGAGTTACAGTTTTTCCCTGGCAACCAATAAAGCATCTATTGGAACACACTCTAAGATCATGCAAATATCCTGCATCTCATAAAAATTTGCTCCTTGGTTTAATATGTGTTGTTTTCTTACATAAACCAATCTTTGTTATGATGGTTGCAAAATGATGATTTCACAACCTCAGCATTCCCTCCACATTTAGTGGTAAGCATTACACATTCTATTAAAAGCAACAGCCCTCACCTCTCATTCATTCATTCATCTATTTGTTATGAGTTGGGATTCATATTTTTCTATTTTTAGAATAGAAAATTTATTACAGTCTTTATTTTGATGCTAAAATTTCCACATATAGTCAGTAGGAGCTCCTTCAAGTTGACTCCTTTGCCCTCAAGACATGTGCCCATTCTTAGCTTTAGTAATTCCTTACTTTATAGCATAAAAGATGTTCCAGGCTCATCTTGTACCTCCTGTCCCAGCGTGTCAATCAGTGATTTGCTCAAGGAGTCCCGGTTCTACAAAAAAATTATAAGTAAACATATAGTAAAATTAACATTTTTGTGTGCAGTTCATTTTAACACATAGATTCACATAACCACTACCACAAACAGAATAAAGAACAGTTCCATCATTCCCCCAAATTCCCTCATGCTATCCCTTTGTAGTCATACTCTTCACCCTGCCCTAATTCCTAACTAACCACCTACTCATTTTTTCTCCATCACTGTAGTTTTTTGTTTTTGAAAATGTCATAAAAATGAAATAATACAGTATACAAACTGAAACATCTAGGACAGGGGGTTCCTTTTCTAGTGTTTTGTTTTTGTTTGTTTGTTTTTAGCTGAGCCATCCTGCCACCTGTTGGCAGCTCAGCAGCAGCTCAGCTCGGGCCAGGAATTGAACTGGCGACCCTGTTGCTCAGAGCTCACACTCTTGAGTGAGCTCTTAACCAACTGAGCCACTTGGCCGGCCCTTCTAGTGGGTTTTTAACTATGAATTCAATGTGTTTAATAGTTATAGAAATTGGTTATCTATTTCTTTCACTTGAGAATATCTTTATTTCCCCTTTATTTTTCAAAGATATTTTCTCTGGATATAGAATTCTGTACTGACATTCATTTAGCACATTAAAAATGTTGTTTCATTTGCTTTGGGCCGCCACAGTTTCTAATGAGAAATCATAGCTATTCAAATAATAGTTCTTGTATAAGTAATGTCATTTTTACTCTGTCTGCTTTCAGTATTTTTTCTTTGTCTTTAGTTTTCAGCAGTCTGATTATAAAGTATATATCCTGGATTTTTGGGGGTTTATTCTGACTGGGATTAGCTGAGCTTCCTGAATTTGTAGATGAATGTCTTTCATCAAACTTGGGAAGCTGTTAGCTATTATTTCTTCAAACACTTTTTCTGTACTGCACTCTTTCTCCTCTTCTTCTGGAACTCCAATTATACAAATGTTAGATCTCTTGATATTGTCCCGAGACTCTGCCTATTTTGTTTTAATCTTTTCTTCTCTATTGCTCACACCAAATGATTTATATTGCTGTATCTTCAAGTTCACAGACTCTTTCCTCTCTTATCTCCATTCTACTATTGAGCCCACCAGTGAGTTTTTTATTTTGGTTATTATATTTTTCAGTGAGGTCTGTAGTGATATCCTCTCTTTCATTCCTAATATTAGTAATTTAAGTTTTTTCTTCTTTTCTAATTAGTTTAGCTAAAGGTTATCAATTTTGTTAATCTTTCAAAGAACAACATATTTCACTGATTTTCTCAAATTTTTGTCCGTATTCTATTTCACTGATTTCCATTCTTACATTTATAATGTCCTTCCTTTTGCTTACTTAGGTTTAATTTGCTATTTTCCCTAACTTAATATAGAAGTTTAGATCATTTGATTTTAAATCTTTCTTTTTAAATATAAATACTTAGAGGTATAAATTTCTCTCTAAAGACTGCTGTAACTACATTCCATGAATTTTGATATGTGGTTTTAATTATCATTCTCTTCAAAATATTCCTGATTTGATTTCCTCTTTGACCCATGGATTAGTAAGAGACATATTTGCTTAATTTCAAAATATTTGAAGATTTTTCCCAGATAATATTTTATCATTGACTTTTTTTTTAAAGATTTTTTTGGGGAAATTGCGGGAGGGGAACAGCACTGGGGAATTGGGGTAAGGGAAACAGACAAGTTGCTTTCCTTTTGTTCTTCAGTCTAGTTGTGTAGGACGTCGCTTCACTGGCCCATATTGGTATTATCATTGCGCTCTTCCCGTCTGAGGCAGTTGGTTGCCGGCCATTAGACAGCTGCTCACAGCGGCTCATGGCAGCACACGCCAGCTGCCCCACTCACCGATGGCTGCCAGCCACTCACGGTAGCTCATGGCAACCCACTGCAGCCCCACTGCAGCCTATGCCACTGCCGGCGACTCACGGCAGCCCAGCTCCAGATCGAGCTGTTGTTCACCATCTTAGCTGCAGAGGGTGCAGCATCATTGGCCCATGTGGGATCCAAACCGGCAGCCCTGCTTTTCAGAGGTCGCGCTCCCAAGCCATCTCTTAACCAATGAACCACTCAGCCAGCCCATCATTGAGTTTTAATGGAATTATATTATGGTTAGACAATAGATAAGATAGCATACTCAGTATTGTTTCAAACTTTTAAAATGTATTAATACTTATTTTATGGTGTAGAATATGATTTATATTAAAGAATATTCTAGATGTACTTGAAAAGAACGTGTGTTCTTCCATTTTGGGTGCAGAGTTCAATAAATGGCAATTAGATACACACAATTGTGTTATTCATGTTTTCCTTACTGATTTTGTGACTACTTGTTCTATCAATTACCAAGAGAAGGGTGTTGAGAACTCCAAATGTGTTTGTGTATCTGTTTCCTTTTTCATTTCATTTGCCAGTTTTTACTTCATATATTTGGAAACTTTGTTATTCTATGAATACACATTTAGAACTATAGCTTTCTGATAAATAGAACTTTTTTTATACATCAACAAATGTTCCCCTTTACCTCTGGTAATGCTCATTTTTCCCAAAGTCTACTTTATCAGATATTAACATAGCGACTTCAGTTTTCTATGGTTACTGTTACATGAATCCTCTTCTTCAACTGATTGGTTTTCTTGCTGCCTCTTGCATCCACTGCAATTTCTGCTGGTACCTTTATTCAATTACTTTTTTGGAAATCTCTCTCTAAGATCTCTACATGTTAGCCCTGTAATTCCTTCAAGGTTGAGCTCAAATCCTACTTACTTCCCAAAGCTTTTTCCTCCTTTCTTAAGCCTTTCCTGGTACTATTACAGCTCCCTACTCTGAAATCCCTTTTCTTTGTCACTTGAAATATGCTGCCTATTTTGTCATTTGCTTTTTCATATATAGATCCCTTTTCACACCACAGAACAAGTGTTCTCAAAGTGTGATCCAAGGACCCTTTGGGGTCCCTACCTTTCAGTGGGTACATGAGGTCAAAACTATTTTCGAAATAATACTAAGACAATTTGCCTTTTTCACTCTGATTCTCTCACAGGTGGAATTTTCTAGATGCTAGATGTGATATCACAACAGGTTAAATGCAGATGGAGACATGAGAATCCA
This sequence comes from Hipposideros armiger, assembly GCF_001890085.2. NCBI lineage: Eukaryota > Metazoa > Chordata > Mammalia > Chiroptera > Hipposideridae > Hipposideros > Hipposideros armiger. The sequence goes on from NW_017731588.1 coordinate 2,552,655, forward strand.
GTTGTCTTTTATCAAGTCCAATATTAAAGAGATTCAAAGAATTATAAAACAGTGCCAATCTTTTCATTACTTTTGTTTCTTTTTGACAACTTGATTGCTTCCAACATTTTGCAATTATGAATAAAACTGCTATATTTGTGTTTAATGGCACAGATAAACTTGATCTTCTCATAAAACTATATGACCCTAATACTACTGGGAGAGAAAACTTCTGCTTATTAAACTAAGTATATTTACAAATTCTGCTTTCTAAATTGATCCTAATATTCACATCCCAAGTTTTGCAAGATAGCCAAGGTATGCAAAATGCAAAATCATAATGTTGATGTTTCTCTGTTTATATCTGCTACGAAAATGCCTCCTTAAGACCATTTTGATAGCTCTTGCTGGGTGTGACTGCATCCCTGTGCAGTTTATTCTTCTGCTTCAGTTTTTCTCAAGATGGGGGAATTTTAAAGGAGATTATGTATAGTTTAAGAAAGATATTCAGTATACTGAAAAAAACACAGGTTTTAAAAACCTGAGAAATGTGGTCATCCTCGCTGATTTTGGCCATTTTTTCATAACTTTTTGTTTTACAAAATACAGTTTTCATAAAACTATGGTATTTATGTCAAATTGTCATAGGCATATTGTTATTTTAAAATAAATAAATATTTAAACATTTTACCATTCTCAATTTCTAATATAGTAAATATTAATAGATAAAACTCATGTAAACTAAAGTTCTTTGGGATCCTCGAATTTTGCAGAATGTAAAGAGGTCCTGAGACCAAAGTTTAAGAATTAAAGAGGGGGCCGGCAGAGTGGCGCGTTGATTGAGCTAGCTTGAGATGCCAGAGGGCCCCGGTTTGGATCCCACATATGAGGGCCAGTGACACTGCCCTCTACAGCTAAGATGCTGAACAACAGCTCAACTTGGAGCTGGGC
>NW_017731588.1:2555714-2560910 GCF_001890085.2 Hipposideros armiger
CTCAGTTGGTTAAGAGCTCGCTCAAGAGTTTGAGCTCTGAGCAACAGCGGTTCGAGTCCAGCCCGAGCTGAGCAGCCGCTGAGCTGCCAACAGGTATCAGGATGGCTCAGCTTAAAAAAAAAAATCACCTGGAACATCTGTAAAATATTTAGATTTCAGGTCCCACCTCAGAGATTCTAACTTAGTAGGACTAGCATCCAAGAAAAGTACAATGTTAACAATCTCCTCCATCCTCGCCTGCCCCCAACCCCTAACCACCCGGCCTCCTCATGCAATTCTTCTTCAGACCACACTCTGAGAAATACTCTAATAGAATGTCTGTTTCGTATCAAGTCATACTTTGAAATGGAGATGTTCTTCATTACAGATAGTTACTTGCTATAGGCGTTTTGCTTTGATTTTAAAATAACACCCCTGGAGAGATCACCACTGCCCTCCAAAATGACTGAATGTTAACTATAGATCTTTCCCACTGCTCCAGAGGTAGTTAAATTTCCAAGAAATTTGTCTGTGAACACATTTAGAATACATCTGATCCACTGTGCACAGTGAGGTTCAAACAAAGAAAACATAGGGTTTCGGGCTATTTTAATTACTTTCCATGTATTTCTGAAGTATAGATAATCTGCTCTTGTACAGTCTTCACATTTTGCTGTCCTCCTTTGCTCTTCTACATACCAGCTTTTTCAGTTCCCCTCCACAGAGAAAACCCCATTCCCAAAATCTAAGGCAGGGATCTGTTTAGGGGTCTGGGCACATGGTTTTTGTAAGAGAAGAAAAACTATTAGCACATGTTCTCTCCAATTTTTCAACTCTGATCTAAAGTCTTCAGCAGATAGTCTTGAAAATTAGTAGTTATGCCCCATATCACAATCTTTCCCTCTCTTCAAGCACCCTGCCCAATTTGCAGCAGATGACTTTGCCTCCTACTTTTAAGAACAAAAGTGGTTAATTCCCCTAAGCTCTATCTCCTCTACTCCTTTCTTTCAACCTAAGAGGAGTTCCTCCCCCCTGTTAAAGGTTCACCTTTCCACTAGACCTCTAGGTCACACCTTCTAATGCTCCATCTTTTCTCTCTCTGCTATACTTAGCTTCTTTGTGGAAACTGGATACTTTGATCAAGTTGTACAGTCTTGTTTTTTCCATTTGCTCTTTCTCCCTTTCCCTACTACCATTCCTCTCTCAAGTTCTACTCTATTTCCCCTTCTAGTTCAACTTTCCCTCCTAATTGCCTCTCTGCACATTCCACTCTTTTTAACCCTTTGTAATATGTCACTCGTCCCTCCCTCACTATTCTTTTGAAAATGCTTCCCATAAGGTCACCCTCAGTGATTCCTTTGCACTCCTCATTTTCCTGGCATCTTTGCAGTATGTGGCACTGCTGACCTCTCTTTCCAAAACACTATCCTGCCTGGTTTCTATGGCATCAATACTTCCTCACTCTGTTGCTCGGGTGGCTTCTTTTCAGACCCATTTGATAGAGCATCCTTGTCTGCCAGCCTCCTAAATGTTAGCATTGCCATAGGTTCCAGAGCACCTAATCTTGTGGGGTTTTTGTGAAGGTTAAATAAGACAATGCATATAAAGTACTTGTCACTATGTCTGACACATAGTAAAAATCATTCAATAAATAGTTGATAGGAATTGCTTTGAATCTATATATTGCTTTAGGCAGTATGGACATTTTAACATGCTAAGTGAAATAAGTCAGTCAGAGAAAGACAAATAACATATGATGTCACTTATACGTGTATTCTAAAAAACTGAATAAATGAGAAATGTAAACAGAAATAGTCTCAGAGACACAGAGGAAAAACTAAGGGTTGCTAGTTGGGAGGGGGTGGGGATGAAGGAGAAGGGGAAGGGATGAGACAATACAAATTGATAACTATAATATGGCCTCAGGGATAGACAAGACAGTCTGGGGAATATAATCAATAATGTTGTAAATATTTTTTAGAGGGCCAGATGGACGCATGTCTTGTTAGAGAGACCACTTCATAGTCGGTGTAGAGGCCTGACCACCGCACTGTATTTCTGAAGCTGATGTTGAATAATAATGTATGTCAACTATAATTATATATACATATAGTCATGGGATGTGGAGTAGAGAGTGAGAATGAAGTCAATGGAATTGTAATAGATAAGCAAGATATCGGGGGTGGGAGGGCAGTAGATGGGGGAGGGGGTTGTTTCTGTGTGAAGGATAAAAAGGATAACCATTGCATTGTTCTGTACACCTGAAACTAACAATAAAAAAAATTTTAAAAATGGTTGAGATAATAATGATGATGACTTTACTATTTTCTTCCAGCTTCATACATTCTCTGAGTGATCTCACCTGTTCTCAGTGCTTCAATTTCCATATACAAAGTGATGACTCTTAAATTAATATCTCCAGGATTTGAGACCTCTTTCAAGATATATATCTTCCACTGTCTATTAGACATTTCCTGACTACTGCTAGGTAAAATTGGGTACTCTTATAGTAGCCTTTACTTGACCATTAATATAATTTTGGGTTAACATCTCGGTCTCTCCCACTACCAGTGGGTCTCCATGGGCAGCACATTCCCATCAGAGAGCAAAACCCTTCTCCCACACAATCAGAGTCAGGGTGGATTGGGTAGTGCTTTGATAACTGGACCTTGAAAGCTACAGCATGTCTTCATAAAGTCATATGCCTTCTCCGATCCCACTTCAGAACCACTACTTGACTAGAAGCTCACTAATGGCAGGGATTGTGGGGTTTTTTTGTTTTTGTTTTTAAAGATTTTTATTAGGGACTTGGGGGATGGGAACAGCGCTGGGAATTGGGGGAAGGGGAACAGACAAGTTGCTGTCCTTTTGTTCTTCAGTCTAGTTGTGGAGGATGTTGCTTCACTGGCCCAAGNCCGGTTTGGATCCCACATATGAGGGCCAGTGACACTGCCCTCTACAGCTAAGATGCTGAACAACAGCTCAACTTGGAGCTGGGCTGCCATGAGTCGCCGAGTCGGGGCAGGCTGCAGCCCCTGCTGCAGTTGGTTGCCATGGGCTACTGTGTGTAGCCAGTAGCAAGCATGAGCGGCCATCCAGAAGCCGGTAACTGATCTGCCTCGCCCGGGAAGAGCGCAATGATAGTGCCAACTTGGGCCAGTGAAGCAACGTCCTCCACAACTAGACTGAAGAACAAAAAGGACAGCAACTTGTTTGTTCCCATCCCCCAATATCCCAATTTAAAAAAAGAAGAAGAAAAAAAAAAGAATTAAAGAGGGCAGGAAGTAGGTCTTATACCTCTTTGAGTCTACATTGCCATGCACACTGTAAAATTTCAATACATGTTAATTGTGAAAATGTGGGAATTTGGAGCATAGATGTCAATAAGTGAAAATAATTTTTTAGAGGGAACATTTTGTCATCATCTTAAATGTTACATTTTTATTTCCTAGATACAATCCCCTAACTATAATCTTACCTATTTCTTCTGCTGCATGTTCATGGGTAAAATAAAAAATGAGTATAAAAACAACACTTTATTGAACCTGAGGACACTTCTGGGCTGTCAACACAGGGGAGAAGATACTGTTCAGAAAGTTTGAACCCTACAAAAAGTTTACTGGGAGGGTTAATTTGCAGGTACCTCCATCTCAGAATGAGAGACTTTTAGTTAGGTGGAAAAACAGTGTCATATAATGCCCAAAATTAAGGAGAAACAGCTGCATTAAAAAGCTGCGTGGGGGCTGGCCGAGTGGCACATTGGTTAAGAGTTGGTTTGGGAGCGCGAGCTCTAAGGAGCAGGGCCCCTGGTTTGAATCCCACATGGGCCAGTGATACTGCGCCCTCTACAGCTAATATGGTGAACAACAGCTCGACCTGGAGCTGGGCTGCCTTGAGTCGCCAACATAGGCTGCAGTGGGGCTGCAGTGGGACTGCAGTGGGCTGTGGTGAGCTACTGAGTGGTCGGCAGCCAGCGTGAGTGGTTGCTGCCTGAGTGAGCTGCCGTGAGCTGCTGTGAGTGGCCATCCAGTGGCCGGTGACCGATCTGCCTCAGCCGAGAAGAGCACAACGATCACAATACCAACATGGGTCAGTGAAACAATATCCTCCACAACTAGACTGAAGAACAAAAAAAACAGCAACTTATCTGTTCCCCTTCCCTAGTTCCCCAACGCTTTTCCCTCCTCCAATTCCCCAATAAAATCTTTAAAAAAAGAAAATACAGACCTGTCTATACTTAGACAAACTATAATTTAGGAGTAAAGGCAGAATAAATTTATTTAAAGACCTACAGAGACTTAGAATGTTTACCACCAAACACTCTTGCTGAAAAACTATTAAGGGATGTACTCACACCAGAATAAAAATGAACCAGGAAGGAAATAGGAAAGTGCAAGAGGCAACAGTGAAAAAAAAGCTGTTGAACAATGTTGATAAATTATGCTAGTTTACGGAACTAGCAGACTCTTAAAGATAAAATCCAGCAAGGACAGTAAGAAAACAAAAATTACAGGCCAAGCACATCCATGAACATAGTCACAAAAATCCCAAATAAAATTAACAAATCAAATTCAATTTTACAATTAAGGATTTTATCACGGGAATGGTTCAGCATTAGAAATTTTATTAATGTAATTCTAAACTGTATAACCATCTCGATAAGTACCCCCCAAAATTAAATAAAATTTAACACCCATTCATGATTTACAACACCTATCTGCCATTGTGTAAGCATAACCTTTGGGGGAATGATACATCAGTGAGATACATACAACCTTGGAACCTTAGATGGAAGTGTGGGCAAAACCTCATAATCTTTCAATGATTGAAGTAGACAGATCTTTAGTGTAACAAAGAATTATCTAGCATGATAATGGTTTGTGATTATGCTTTTTTAAAAAGTTTGTATCTTTTAGAGATAAATACCAAAATATTTACAGGTAAAACAATATGATAAATAATAAATAATATAATTTATTTCTAAATAATTCAGTGGCAGGGGCTATAGAAGAGACTGTGAGTTGTTAAAAGTTGTGTGATGGGTACAATGGGATTCATGATGCTATTTTCTCTACTTCTGTATAAGATATTTTTCATAATAAAAGCTTTTAAAAATCACCTAGACTCAGTTGGTTAAGAGCTCGCTCAAGAGTTTGAGCTCTGAGCAACAGCGGTTCGAGTCCAGCCCGAGCTGAGCAGCCGCTGAGCTGCCAACAG
>NW_017731588.1:2563738-2576036 GCF_001890085.2 Hipposideros armiger
GCAGCCCAGCTCCAGGTTGAGCTGTTGTTCAGCATCTTAGCTGTAGAGGGCAGTGTCACTGGCCCTCATACGTGGGATCCAAACCGGGGCCCTCTGGCGTCCCAAGCCAGCTCTTAACCAACGCATCACTTGGCCGGCCTAGGGGTTGTTTTATTCATCTCTGTATCTCTAGTACCTGGCATGGTGACTGGTAATAGTGAGTACTTAGCGAATGTTTCTGAATAAATTAATGAATGAAATTAGAACTAGCTCGTATGGGTTCCTAAACCCTCTCATGTGCAAAAAATTGAAGCTGGATGTGGGATTTCAAAAGTTAGTTACATGTTTTTATGAATTTCAACCCAGTTAGTTTAAATACAACTTAGGGAACCATATTTCTACCTCAGTACAGCTAGTCTTAAATATTAACTTAATTAATTTATAAAGCACTAGTCTATGCCCTCTCCCTCCATACGGGCATGTTCCACAAGCCTGTTGGCAGTGAACGGGCCACAGGTTTTTGCATGCAAGCCATATTATGTGGACAGTCTATGAATATGTGTAAAAAATATTCCTATTTGTTTTGCAGGCAGCATATATACACTCTGAATGTTTTTAGTTTCTGGCAATTATCAAAAGAGCACCTATCTTTTTTGTGGAAATGGGACATTTCCACAATGGATGATCATTCATAAAAGAAACTGCCACATATTTAAGACATCCAGAAAATCCAGCCATTCTCGGGCATATTAGTGAGTATTATTCATACTAAATGACATCATTTTAATAGACTTCCTTCTAAACGCAATCGTTAATTGAAATTTTTCATGAACTTCGATGAGCTAAACATTAAATGAAGCCAAAAATAAGTGAATCAACAACCAGCAACACCTTGTATTAAAAAGAAACTTTTGTGGCTTCTGAAAATAAAGATAATTTATCTTCGGTCTCAATAAGTGCATTACAGACTTCTCAGACTATTAGGCTGTTACTAAGTAAAAATAATTTTAAATGGTAATTTCATTCACTGGAAAATATGTATTGAACTTGGTAGCATACACTGTAGAGAGGAAAGAAAGTCCCTGCCTTCCAAAAGCTTACATTAGTGGGGACAACAGAATAATAAACCAAGTAGGGGGAAAGGCATTCCCAGTAGAGGCACAGCATGTGCAAAACCAGAGAGACCAGAGATAGGACAGCTCTTTCCACAAATAGTTCCATGTGGCTAGAGGATGAGAGCAGATGTGTGTGGGGGGAGGTGTTGAGGTTAAAGAGAGAAGAAAGGGTCAGATATGTCATGCTAAGGGGGCCTTATTTCCCATACTATGAGATTTGGACTTTATTCAGTAAACAGTGAAGAACTCTCTGACAGTGGTGAAAAGGAGAAGACTGGTAGGGAAGCAAATTAGAGGTAGAGAGACTAAACGTCCAGCTAAGACATGAACAGGGCCAAACCTAAGGCAGTGGGGATGAAGAACAGGGATTAAGACTTTCTCTTTATCGGGCCAGCCAAGTGGCTCAGTTGGTTAAGAGCTCGCTCAAGAGTTTGAGCTCTGAGCAACAGGGTCCCCGGTTTGATTCATGGCCCGAGCTGAGAGCCGCTGCTGAGCTGCCAACAGGTGGCAGGATGGCTCAGCTAAAAAAATTTAAAAATTAAAAAAAATAAAATAAAATGCTCTCTTCAGAGCTTCTTGAATTCCAACTACTAAGGCACTACTTTGAAATCTGCCTGAAAAATGTCCAAGCTAGTTATTTCCTTCTCTGTCATACAGTTTGGCACATCCATTTCCACCATACTCAGTCCCTTTTCAAGCCTTCTTAAACTTTTTCTAAAAATACCTCCTTGTATCATCTAGGAAGCACAGAGCTATATATGTTGTTGTTCTTATCATCACCTCCATTCAAACATGAGGATAAATACTGGTTAGGACAAAGCCTTAAACCCAGTTATATTTTAATCATCCTAGCCTTAGAGAGACTAGAATTAGTCACAACCCATGCACAGATCATGTATGATGGTGAGAATAAGGTCATTTTAGCACAAGAAGAGTGGCAACAGTAGAAAAGATGGAATTTTGTCATCTATTCCTAAATTTAGGCTTCTTTTTCTAAAATTGCATAAAACCACATGTCAAGAGAACTCAGAGCATGATTGTTCTGGAACTTGACAGCAGGGCTACACTTCACCATTCTGGGCAGCTCACATCTGGGATTTATTGTTGGGAAAATGCCTTTGTGCTATCCCTCTTCTTTCTCACAGACATCTGCTTTGGAGAGGAGATTTGGATGGATTAAAGTTTCCAAGCAAGTCAGGGAAGGCCTAGAAACAAAACACTTCAAAGCGTACACTATATTCCTTTCTCCTTAGATTATATAAGATTTAAATGTTTCTTCTCTGGAAGCTGGTACTAGTTTTCTCCCTGGTAGAGAAGCTGCAGCTTTTAAAAAAGATGTAGAAATTCACCAACAAGGCTCTTTTTAAAACTTCCTTACTATCAGTCTAGCTAATTCAAGTGGCAAAGAGATATTGTTGTAGGATGTCAGCCAAGAAGGATTATGGTATGAACATATCACTAAGTGTAATTAAAATAGCACCAAACTGACCTGGGAGACTTGGGCAGAGGGCAGGAAAGGGCATGTAAAGGCAGAGGAGGGAGAGCTTTTCCTGGGCTTTCCCCTCAGATAAGTGGCTGATAGGGGCTTGGAATAGATTGCTCACACCAGAGGAAGCACAAAAGCCAAAAGATATAGAGAAGACTGGGAAGACACATGTCCTCTGACCCCAGTGGTTCTAGGGAACAAGTTTAGGAGGTTCTACTTTGGTCTGCCTGGGAAGAAAGTGAATATGAAATTTTATGGCTTGACTTTTCTGATTTCTAACATTTCTTTTGCCTCTGATCTCACTATTAGGGAAAAAAAGGTGTAAAGTTACAAAAGAGGGCTAAAATGCAATTATTAGAAGAAGCAACCTCAGGTGTAGGTCGTTAGGCAGTCACTAAGCATAAAGATAAATATGTAATATCTTTTCCAGTTTTGTTGAAGAAGGCTGGATATGAAGAAAGCTGGTGGTTCTTTAGAATCTGAATTATAAGAAGTGATCAGAAAAAGCGGATGCTCCTCATTGTCTCTAAACTGTTTAAAACTCATTAGCCTGGTGTGTTCAATGCCTTCCATAAACTTCTTAACCTCTCCAACCTATTTCTCTTTACTACCCTAGACTAGACCAATGATGAGTAAGTTGTGGCCCATCAGCTTCTCAATATAATTTCAACTGCAGCCTTTCATCTTGATGGTTCATAGGAACTTATTTAATCCACTGTGTGGGAAATGTCCCTGTTTTATTCTGGCTTGATATATTTCTTTGGTTGAAACTTTACCATCCCTTTGTGAAAATGTGGGCTCCACAAGGGCGGGGACTTTGTCTGTCTTGCTCACTGTGTAGCTCTAGTGCCTAGCACAGTACCGGGCACATAACAGACACTCAACAAATACTTAGTGAAAGAATGAATGAGTGAATGAATGAATGCCCTAAAGCATTGGAAAATGGTAGGATTGGGATGGCCAGAAAGTGAGTGGAGGGCAGGAGAAGAAGTACTCTAGACAGAACAAGAGCAATGGCTGAGGTACTCTTAAGGATGATGCTTTCTGAGGCCTAAGGGTTAATCGGCTTATAGGAATTCACTTATAAAGTAAAAGGTCAGAGCTAAGGAAGGGGCAGAATTAGAGGAGTACTCAAGGAAGATCAACACAGCAGTAACCTGAAGGATGGTTTAAGTTGGATGAGGCTAGAGCCAGGGTACTGAGCAGGAGAGCCTGGCATAGTCATTGGCCACGAGAATGTACTAGAGGCAACTCATTGGACGTAAACTACAGAAGTGCAATCTAATGTTCTTGACAAATGACAGAAAAGTCAAAGGTGGCTCCAAGGTGCTTGGCCTGGGAAATTGCCACAAAGGTGGTGATGGCAGGAGGAGCAGCAATAACAGAAATAGGGAACACAGGAACCACACAGGTCACCAGATCACCAGAAAAATTCACATAGTAAAAAAGGTTATGGTGAAGCGTCAAGAAAAAACCAAACATTTACATTTTACATAGCCTGCCTACGAAGATACACTAAATAAAGTTCATGCTAGAGTCCCCCCTTTCTGACACCCCCCCCAACACACACACACACACACACACACACACACACGTCTCTTTCTCCTCACCAGGGACAGAGTTAGCCCTGGTCTCTTGGGTAGCTCTGTTTCAACTATTAGCAGTTATTTCAGCCTTGACTATACCCGACACTGAGCAATTAGTCAGAGTGAACTATAAGGACAGGAAAAACAAAAGAAGTATCTTTTTTACCGAGCTTTGACTAAAGCAGACTCCCTAGAACTGCCACATGAGCCTGCTATGATGTACTCTTTCCTGTCTCAGGGCTATAAAAATATTGTTTACTCTGCCTAAACTACTTTCTCCCATTTGTTCTCAGGATTCTTACTTCAGGTTTCAGTTTAAATATCATTTCCTTAGCAACCCACACCTGAAGTCTTCACTGTGTTTCTAATTCACAGCAACTTGTTCTTTTCCTTCATAAAAGTTATCAATTTATAATTATATGTTGATTATATTTATGTATTTATTTACTATCTAACTCTCCTATATAACTCCACAAGGGCTGGGGCTATGTCTGTTTTATTCACTTTACACCTAGCACCTGACAAAAAGCCTCATATTCAATATATATTCGTATCTGTTAAATGAACTAATTAATCCCTGATCTCATCTGGGGATCAAAATTTTTGCCATGTTTTCTAGTTTCTGTATAAGAGAATTGGGTGAATTATAAAAGAAGATTGTTAGTACTCAGTTTCAAGTTTGAGAAGTTTAAATTTTCTCATGTGAAAACATATCAGACTTATTTGAAGAAACATTCCCCTCTACGGTATGATTTTTAGAAGCATTATAAGTTTGATCAATTAAATCATCTTTTTTTAAAGATTTTATTGGGGAATTAGTGGAGGGAACAGCGTTTGGGAATCGGGGAAGGGGAACAGACAAGTTGCTGTCCTTTTGTTCTTCAGTCTAGTTGTGGAGGACGTCATTTCACTGGCCCATGTTGGTATTATCATTGCGTTCTTCCCGGCTGAGGCAGTCGGTCGCCGGTCATTGGACAGCTGCTCACGACGGCTCACGGCAGCTCACACCGGCTGCTGGCTGCTCAAGCTGGCTGCCGGCCACTCATTGTAGTTTATGGCAGCCCACTGCAGCCCCACTGCAGCCTACGCTGTTGCCGGCGACTCACGGCAGCCTAGCTCCAGGTCGAGATGTTGTTCACCATCTTAGCTGTAGAGGGCACATGGTCACTGGCCCATGTGGGATCTGAACCAGGGCCCTGCTGCTCAGAGCTCGCGCTCCCAAGCCAACCCTTAACCAATGAGCCACTTGGCTGGCCCAAATAATCATTTTTAAAACATTAAATAAAATCTTATGCCCGCCCCTCCGGGCTGCGGGCGCGCGGGGCCGCGCCTCTCATGGCAGCCGCCGCAGTGTGTGGTATTTAGCGGGAGCGCGCAGCGGGCTTGAGGACGCGCAAAACGGCGGCGGCGGCGGCCACGGGGGAGCCGCGGCGGCCATTGCGGGGCGCGCTCTCGAGCGGTGGCGGTGGCGGCGGCGGCCCAGGGTGTCCCGTCGGTGTCGACGCGGGGAAGAGGCGGTGGCGGGGGGTGGCGGCGACGGAGCGCGTGTGAGCCGGGACCCGGGTCCGAGGCGCGCTCTCCGCCCACAGAAATGAGCCGTCAGACTGCGACAGCATTACCTACTGGGACGTCCAAGTGCACACCGTCCCAGAGGGTGCCTGCCCTGACTGGCACAACCGCGTCCAACAATGACTTGGCCAGTCTTTTTGAGTGTCCGGTCTGCTTTGACTATGTGTTACCACCCATCCTTCAGTGTCAGAGTGGCCATCTTGTTTGTAGCAACTGTCGCCCAAAGCTCACATGTTGTCCAATCTGACGCGGCCCCCTGGGATCCATTCGCAACTTGGCGATGGAGAAAGTGGCTAATTCAGTACTTTTCCCTTGTAAATATGCTTCTTCGGGATGTGAGATAACTCTGCCACACACAGAAAAAGCAGACCACGAAGAGCTCTGTGAGTTTAGGCCTTACTCCTGCCCGTGCCCTGGTGCTTCCTGTAAGTGGCAAGGCTCTTTGGATGCTGTCATGCCCCATCTCATGCACCAGCACAAGTCCATCACAACCCTCCAGGGAGAGGACATAGTTTTTCTGGCCACAGACATTAATCTTCCCGGTGCTGTTGACTGGGTGATGATGCAGTCCTGCTTTGGCTTCCACTTCATGTTAGTCTTGGAGAAACAGGAAAAATATGACGGTCACCAGCAGTTCTTTGCAATCGTCCAGCTGATAGGAACACGCAAGCAAGCTGAAAATTTTGCTTATCGGCTTGAGCTAAACGGTCATAGGCGGCGATTGACTTGGGAGGCCACTCCTGGATCCATTCACGAGGGGATTGCAACAGCCATTATGAACAGTGACTGTCTAGTGTTTGACACCAGCATTGCACAGCTTTTTGCAGAAAATGGCAATTTAGGCATCAATGTAACTATTTCCATGTGTTGAAATGGCAATCAAACATTTTCTGGCCAGTGTTTAAAACTGCTGCATTCAATTTCACAGAGAATAGGCACCCATCTGCCTGCCAACCTGAAACTTTTGGTAGGTGGAAGCTAGACACATGAAGGTAAATAAAAGGAAAGGCTGTTAAATACAGGAAACAGTTGCATGTAGTAACACTAATATATTTAAAAATAAGTCAACAGTAAACCACTGAAAAAATATATATATATACACCCAAGATGGGCATCTTTTGTATTAAGAAAGGAAGCATTGTAAAATAATTGAGTTTGTGTTTGTTGTAGATTAAGTATACTGTTGATAAATACTGTTTTTTTTGGTTTTGTTTTGCGTGAGTGCGTGTGTGTGTGTGTGCGCGCGTGCGCGCGCGTTTGGGTTTTTTTTTTTCCTTTAACTGACAAGCCATGTTGAGTGGTCTTGGACCACTGCTTTCCCCCTTTGTGAGTCAATACATAGTGCTGAAAAGTAAAGGAATGGAAAAAAGTATTTCATAAAAATGAGGAAAACAAAACAAAAAATACTGGAGTAGCAATACTTATATCAGACAAAGTAGATTTTAAAACAAAGGCTATAACAAGAGACAGAAAAGGACCCAGTAATCCCACTTCTGGGTATTACCCTAAGAAACCCAAAACACTACTTCAAGGGAACATCTGTATGTTCATTGCAGCATTATTTATAATAGCCAAGACGTGGAGGCAGCCTGGGTGTCCATCAATGGAATACTGGGTAAAGAAGATGAGGTACATATGTACAATGGAATATTTCTCAGCCAAAAATAGAATGAAATCCTGCCATCTGCAACAACATGGATAGACCTGGAGTGTATTGTGCTGAGTGGAGTAAGTCAGACAGAGAAAGACAAATGCCATATGGTTTCATTTGCATGTGCAATCTAAAGAACAAAATAAATGAACAAAACAGAAACAAACAACAAAAAAATAAAATAAAATCTTATGTCAAGGGGATATTAATATTCTGTTTGCATTGAGTGAGGTATATATAATTCACAGAAATTCTAGTTATTATATATAATAATAAGCTTAAGTCAAAATTCCCAGGAATCACTTCTTGCTAATAACAGTATTATTAATAATGACATTGACCATACACATACATAAATGATATTAAAAAGAATAGCTCCTCTCCTTGTACTTGTACTTAAGGAAATGAGATATGAATAAGAAGGTTCTTGTACTTAAAGAAACGAGACATGAATAAGAAATCTGAAATACGAGACATTTGACAAAAGTCTTTGTTTGATCTTTTTCTAGTTTCTTTTCTGCTTTTGCCTTTTGTTTTCATATTCCCTTTTGTGGATTTAACCCTTTTTCCCCCTCTGCTTTTGTCTATTTGCTCCCTTCCTTTTGTTTTAGTAATATTAAACATGCCCCTAAATTTTAACATTTACTGAAATCGAACTACATTTTTTGTTTGTTTGTTTCCTGGTAATCAGAGCCAAAGAGCCCAGAGAAGAGTCATATTTTTCTCAGATGTTGATACAACTGATACCCCACCAACTCCTGTGACTGGGGATCCCCTTCTAGAAGAAAGAGGTACCCTAAGGCTCACATCTAGGGCTCATACCAGGTAGCTTAATCACGCGTAGCCACCATTATGCTATGTAAAGAATATCTGCTTCCCATTCCCACCAATAGACACAAAAACATCCTTTGGGGGTACCAAGTAGAATAAGTAACAAGTGTACAGCTCTTTACAAAATACCTTTCATACATGATCTCATTTAATTCTTTCAGCAAACCTGTGAGGTAGATGATGATGATGATGATTATCCCCATTTTACATATAAGGAAACTGAAGTTCAGAGAGATAAAATGACTTTCCCAATGTTCCTCACTTAGTAATTGCCAGAATTAAAGCTCTAAGTGGGAACCAACTCCACAATTTGTGGCCTTTCTACCACATCAAAAATAAACCTCCATAACAAGAGTAGGAATAGGGATTAAAAATAGTGACAAGTAAAGGAACATGAGCCAAACTTTGGGACCCTTATAAAACCAGGATGTAGTTGAAGAATCCTTCCTAGAACTTACTGCCTCATTCCACTTCATACTGTTCTCCTTCGAAGCAAATGTGCATAAACATCTTATGTAACAGCATTTGTCCTAGTGGGAAGAGTCATCAACTGCTTCAATGGCCACTATATCCAGAGGTGATTTATATTTAATCAGGCAGCAGTCTAAGAGTAGGCTCTCTAATCCAGGCTTTATCATCTCTTGCCTGGACAATTCCAAAAGCCTCCTAAACAAGCCTTCATGCCTCTGGTCTTGTCCTCCTTTAAGTTATCCTCCACGCTATTACCAGTAATGTTTCTGAAGTACAGATCTGTTCATGCCCTTGCTACTTAAAATCCTTCGATGGCTTCTGATATGGACTGAGTTGTTATCTCATAGAATTTATTATGTTTAAGTCCTAACCTCTAGTACCTCTGAATGTGATTGTATTTTGGAGATAGGGACTTTAAAGAGGTAATCAAGTTAAAATGAGGCCCTAATCCAATCTGACTGGTATCTTTATAAGCAGAGGAAATTTTGACACAGACACATACAGAGGGAAGACAGTGTGAAGACACAGGGGGAAGACAGCCATCTACAAGTCAAGGAGAGAGGCTCAGAAGAAACCAAATCTGTTAATACCTTGATCTTGAATGTCTAGCCTCCAAAATTCTGAGAAAATAAATTTATGTTGTTTAAGTCCCCCAATCTGTGGTACTTTGTTATGGCAGCTCTCAAAAACTAACGCAGTTAAGTCCCCGACTTACGAACATTTGAGTTGCGAACTTTCACAGATACGGACCTCGCATAACGAACATTCGTAGATGCGAACAAATTGCGGAAGTAGCTCACGTGTCTGCCGGACATTGTCACAGTTGTGCTGCTGTGTGCTTACTGTACAGTGTGATAGTGTACAGTACTACAGTGCTCAATCAGAGCCCAGGATGTCCGGAAGAAAGAGGAAAAGCAGTGGTGATGTGGAGGTGACTGTTAGAAGTGTCAAAGGTATGTCAGACTCACTTTATCGGACTTATGAACGAATCCGACTTACAAACGGTCTCCCAGAACGGAACTCATTTGTAAGTCGGGGACTTACTGTACAACTTCCCAATGCCAACAACATAAAATGTAAACTTCTTAGTGTGGCATTCTTGGTCCTTCATGATCCATTCTTGCTTCTCCAGCACTATTTCTGGCTACTCCCGGTCTTTGACCATATACTCTAGAACACTAAATGTTTCTTGTCTCTATACCTCTGCCTGTAGTGCTCTTATCTCTTTCTCACTTTATCCTTTTTTTTTTTTTTTTTAGCTGAGCCATCCTGCTACCTATTGGCAGCATAGTGGCAGTTTAGCTCGGGCCAGGCATCAAACCGCTGTTGCTCAGAGCTCAAACTCTTGAGCGAGCTCTTAACCAACTGAGCCTCTTGGCCGGCCCTTCACTTTATCCTTTAAGGCTTAGCTCCTTACTCCCCTCTCCTCCAGGCTGAAGGAGTTATCCCTCCTCTACTGATGTGTGAGGTCCTGGAAAGGAGAGACTGTCCTATTCATCTTTATATTCCCAGATTCCATCACACCCATCCATTCACTGACAGATATCAATACATATCTGCTGGACTGAACTGAGGATGGGTAGAGAGGAAAGAGTGGTAGGGAAACAGTTCGCTGTCTTAGTGATCTCTTTGCTCTACAGTGAGGAGTCAACTTACCCCTCTTTGTCAAGGCCTCAGGCTGGCAGCTTCCTTGTCTAATTTCTTGTTTAGTTAAGAAAAGGCTGGCACTATGGAGCTCAGGGCATTGATAGCATGATTCATGGGTTTCAGCTGTCTCTACTACATCCTTCTGCTCTGGCCTCCAGTGTCTTCTTTATTCAGTTCTTTGGATTCCCAATTCTGTCAGGCATTTAAGTAATTCCTGGAGAAGGTAGTGATTCTCTTTCTCTCATCCTCCTTCCCCATTTCCCCCTCTGTATTGTTCTTATTCTCTCCAACCATAGAAGGGCTTCCTCTACGCCACCAGGGAAGAAAGGTGTTGCAGTTTCAAGCTTACATAGTCCCACTTTAGCAACCCACATGGAAAAAAAAGATTTTCTTTCTTCTGGAAAAGACTCTAAGCTTTCTTTGGTCACATGTCTGAGCCTTAGACCAATTACTGTTGCAAAAAAAATGAGGTACTATGATTGTCCAGGCCTGAGACAAATTCTCCACACTGCCCTCTTTCAGCTCTCAGCAGCTCACAGAGATGCTCTGGCTAGTAGTAGTGGGGTGGTCTTTCCAGACAAATATATTAGCTACAACACATGTTAAAGTGATTGCTGACAAAGACTTGTACACAAATGTTTACTGCAGCTTTATAATAGCCAGAAACTGGAAATGACTCAAATGTCGACCAATAGATGACTAGATAAACAAAGTGTGGTACAGAAATCTAACGAAACCTCAGCAATAAAAAAGAATGAACTACTGTTATACATGGATGAACCTCAAAACCGTCATGTTGAACAAAAGAAGCCAGACACAAGAGTATATACCACATGAAAAGCTTTTGTACAGTGAAGGAAACCATCAACAAAATGAAAAGGCAACCCATTAAATGGGAGAAGATATTTGCAAATGACACATCCAATAAGGGATTAACATCCAAAATATATACAGAACTTACACAATTCAAAATTTTAAAAATCCAACTTAAAAATGGGCAGAGAACCTGGATAGACATTTTTCCACAGAAGACAAACAGATGGCCAGCAGACACATGAAAAGATGCTCAACATCAATAATCATCAAGGAAATGCTAATCAAAATCACAGTGAGACATCACCTCACATCTGTCGGATTGGCTAGTATCAAAAAAACAACAAATAAGAAGTGCTGGCAAGCATGTGGAGAAAAGGGAACCCTCACGCACTGTTGGTGGGCTTGCAAATTGATGTAGCCACTATGGAAAACAGTATGGAGGTTCCTCCAAAAATTAAAAATAGAACCACCATATGACCCAGCAATTCCACTTTTGGGTATCTATCCAAAGAAAATGAAAACATTAATTTGAAAAGATAAACACAGCGCTATGTTCATAACAGCATTATTTACAATAGCAAAGATATGGAAGCAATCTAAGTGCACAATTGATAGACGAATGGATAAAGAAGATGTGGTATATATACACAATGGAATGTTACTCAGCCATAAAAAAGATTGAAATCTTGCCACTTGAGATAACATGGATAGACCTAGAGGGTATTATGCTAAGTGAAATAAGTCAGGTAAAGAAGGATAAACACCACACAATTTCACTTATATGTGGAAAACAAACAAAACAGAAGCAGACTCATAGACAAATTGTTGGTTGCCAAAGAGGGTGAGGGGATGGGTGAAAAAGGTGAAGGGGTATAGGAGGTACAAATTCCATTATAAAATCAATAAGGCATGGGGATGTAATGTGCAGCACAGGGAATAGTGTCAATAACATTGTAATAACCTTGTAACGATATCAGATGGTTACTAGACTTATCGTGGTGATCACTTCGTTAGGTATATAAATATTGAATAACTAAGGTGCACACCCAAAACTAATATAATACTGTATATTAAGTATACGAGTATTTTAATGAAAAAATATACTATATCATTCTATTTAATTAAAAGTTTAGGGCCGGCCAAGTGG
>NW_017731588.1:2578626-2580424 GCF_001890085.2 Hipposideros armiger
GTCCACTTCATAGTCGATGTAGAGGCCTGACCACCGCATTGTATTTCTGAAGCTGATGTTGAATAATATAGTATGTCAACTATAATTATATATATACATATAGTCTTAGGACATGGAGTAGAGAGCGGGAACAGATTCAATGGAATTGTAATAGATAAGCATGATATTGGGGGTGGGAGGGCAATAGATGGGGGGAGGGGGTTGTTACTTTGTGAGGGTGAAAATGGTAACTATTGCATTGTTCTGTACACCTGAAACTAACAATAAAAAAAAATGCAAAAAAAAAAAAAAAAGAAAAGAAAGCAGAATTCTATGTAGTACGGTCAATAAATAAATAAATAAATAAATAAAAGAATCATCTGTGTTGTCTTTCTAGATTGCTTTGGATCGTGTGTACTAACCCATCCTTTTCTCTGCGTCATACAGCACATTTATTCCTTTCATTTGTTTGCACATTGACTCCTCTACTAGACCATGAACTTCTGAGGGCAGGTATGAAAGAAAGAAGTTTCTTCCATCGAAATCAGTTTAGGGATATTTAAAATACTTGAAAAATAGAGATTAAGTTAAAATTTCTTGAATCCTTACATATGCCGGAAACTGCTAGGCTTTTTCACTTCTTGGTTGGGACTATTTGGTTTATGGCTGTGACATCAGTTACGGAGAAAATCTGTAAGCTGAGACAGTACAATCAAGCAAAATTTTGCATTTCTCTAACATCTCAAACATTATCCTAAATCTATTTAAATTATGATGAGCTTTCCTACTAATTATTAAATCCATATGCATTTCAAGGAAAATTTAATCCCTGTTTCATTAAGTCACACTCAATCCATCACAGTTTTACTTTTAAGAGCTATTTGATGTTTGAAGCCATTAGATCCCCATAATGCCCATTTCTGAGAAAAAGAGAATGTGGGTAAAATTAAGCAAAACCAAATGCTAACAAAATCCTCAAGGATTACACAGAATATTAATGAAGATAGTTATGCTACACTGTTTTGACTTTCCAGACTCCAAGTAAGTCTGTGTTCACTCAAGAGACCCTCACATCTTTATCACATATTTTCTTCCAAGGGACTATGAGGAGATGAAAAAAAGAATAGTTTGGTGCTATTTGGTGCTAAACAGAAATGTTTAGCATTGCATTTCCAGCAATACTTCAGTCTAGATCTTCTGAAAACCCTCTGCTACAAAACACCTAAAATTGCTAACTAAAATACCATGAACTGAAAAATAAAGAGCTAAAGCTTTAGGATAAACACAACTTGATCTATAGATGGGCGAGTGAAAAAGGTTGCTTGCCTTGGAATCAAGGATGTCCGTCATGTTTTGAAAAACACATGGACAGGACCGGCCGAGTGGAGCGTTGGTTAGGAGTTGGCTTGGGACACCAGCTCTGAGCAGCAGGGCCCTGGTTTGGATCCCACATGAAGGCCAGTGACACTGCGCCCTCTACAGCTAAGATGGTGAGCAACAGCTCGATGTGGAGCTGGGCTGCCATAAGTTGCCAGCGATGGTGTAGGCTGCAGTGGGCCTGGTAGGCAGCTGGTGTGCGCTTTCATGAGCTGCCATGAGTGGCTGTCCAATAACCAGCAAGCGACTGCCTCACCCAGGAAGAGCGCAATGATAATACCAACATGGGCCAGTGAAGTGACGTCGACAACTAGACTGAAGAACAAAAAGAGAGGAACTTGTCTATTCTAATATAATACTGTATATTAAGTATACGAGTATTTTAATGAAAAAATATACTATATCATTCTATTTAATTAAAAGTTTAGGGCCGGCCAAGTGG
>NW_017731588.1:2581654-2643509 GCF_001890085.2 Hipposideros armiger
CGGTTCGGATCCCACATATGAGGGCCAGTGACACTGCCCTCTACAGCTAAGATGCTGAACAACAGCTCAACCTGGAGCTGGGCTGCCGTGAGTCGCCTGCGATGGTGTAGGCTGCAGCCACTGCTGCAATGGGTTGCCATGGGCTACTGTGTGTAGCCAGCAGCCAGCGTGAGCGGCCAGCAACTGCAGTGAGTGGCCGTCCAGAAGCCAGTGGCTGATCTGCCTCGCCTGGAAAGAGCGCAATGATGGTGCCAACTTGGGCCAGTGAAGCGACGTCCTCCACAACTAGACTGAAGAACAAAAACAGCAAATTGTCTACCTGTCTGTTCCCTTTCCCTGATTCCCCAACGCTGTTCCCCTCTCCCCAGTTCCCCAATAAAATCTTAAAAAAAAAAAGAATAGGAATTAAACTCACCAAATATGTGAAGTACTCCAGTGTTCTGAATAAAATCTTTCCTTTTTATAGAAATATACATCACTAAGGAACTCTTTCTTTGAAAGAAAATATTGGGTTGTCGGAAAACTCATGACGTATTTTTCTGTTTTTCATTGCAAAAATGCATCATGACTTTTCCAACAACCCAATAGACTGTTTTGTTTTTACTTTATTGCTTAACTCTAACTTAAACCTAAATTTAACAATGAAGATAGAATTTTCCTAAAGCATTTGACACTTTCTGTCTTTTCAAACAGGGGATTAATTACAGGAACAATTAATGACAAATATTCTCACAATATCAGTCAGTGCATCTCAGAAAACATTGATTTGGTGCCTATTAGAAGCAGAGAACAACAACAACAGGATATGTGGGAAATTTCAGAGTCACAGATATAGTTGGTACATTAAAAGTTCTTATAGTTTAAGGGTGGCCGGTTAGCTCAGTAGGTTAAAGCGCAGTGCTCATAACACGAAGGTTGCTGGTTTGATCCCCACATGGGCCACTGAGTTGCGCCCTCCACAACTAGACTGAAACAGCTACTTGACTTGGAGCTAATGGGTCCTGGAAAAACACACTGTTCCCCAATAAAAATTTTTAAAAAAGGTCCCTTCTTAAAAAAAAATTCTTATAGTTTAATATAGGAAACTGAATAATCCCTAATAAGTACACTGGAACATATTTATATTAGATGAATTTAGCATGAAGCAGTTCTTTTTAAATATTATTCATTGAAATTTAGCTTCTGGAGTAAACAGAAGAAATGGGAGGGCCAGAAACAATACTATAGTTAAGGTCACAGTGCCAAGAAGTCGTAGAAGGGCATATAAACATTAGGTCTCCTAATTCCACATATAAGACAGTCTCACAACATTAATCTTGAGGATAACGTCTTTTTGAGAGTCCAGAAGATCTAGGACATTCATTTAATTCACAATTTAAAAAAATTAGTCAGTAAGACTGATTACAACTCAGAAGATAGCAATGCTCTAGCATTCCACCTTATTTCTCTCATTTTGGGGGAAGGGGAACACATGTGGCACCCCAAACTAAATGTGATACCTCAAACAAAATGGCCTAAATAGTTAGGGTTTTATTCTTTTCAAATATCTGGGATTGTTATTTTCTAGTATTTCTCCAGGACTTCTCTAAAGAAAATTCATGTCATTTTATATCGTAGGTATGAATGGACACAAGAGTTTTTCTCGCCCTTCTTTTCCTTCCCTTCCCTCCCCCCCCCCACCTCTCTTCCTTCCTCCCTCCCTCCTTTCCTTCCTTCTTCTCCTTCTCTCTCTCTTTCTCTCTCTCTCTCTCTCTCTCTCTCTCTCTCTCACACACACACACAGAGTCTTAACAAGAAGAAAAGCAATGGCCTCCCCAAAGCCTAAGACACCCTTCCAGACTCTTTTACTTGCTTTTCTTTTCATATTTACCAATTTTTCTAAATAAAATATTTATACTGCTATTTCTTGATTTGTAAATTTTAAACAGTACCTAATATAAAAGATCAAGATCCAACACCTTATACTTTCCCTCTCTCCACCCTCCCAATATTGTTATATCACAATATTTTAAATTAAATCAATGTTTCATGTTATCTTATTAAAACTCTGTAAGTAGTTTACTTCTGGATCAGTTTGTATTATGACTACATTTCCTTTCGTATACAACTTTTGTTCCTCTTGGAATTAATAATTGCCTCAGTTTTTTGCTTGCCAATTTTTCTTTACCATTATCGCTAATACTTTTTTTTTTTAAGATTTTATTGGGACATTTGGGGGAGAGGAACAACGTTGGGGAATCGGGGAAGGGGAACAGACAAGTTGCTGTCCTTTTGTTCTTCAGTCTAGTTCTGGAGGACATTGCCTCACTGGTCCATGCTGGTATTATCATTGCGCTCTTCCGGGGTGAGGCAGTCGCTTGGTTCACTGGACGGCGGCTCACGGCAGCTCACGAAAGCTCACGCCAGCTGCCCACCAGCCCCACTGCGGCCTACGCCATCGCCGGCAACTCACGGCAGCCCAGCTCCACATCGAGCTGTTGTTCACCATCTTAGCTATAGAGGGTGCAGCGTCACTGGCCCTCATGTGGGATCCAAACTGGGGCCCTGATGCTCAGAGCTGGCATTCCAAGCCAACTCCTAACCAATGTGCCACTCGGCTGGCCACATTATCACTAATTCTTCTAGAATCTCCAACAGAAATGCAAAAATGCCTATTTACAATACTGTCAAACATGTCAGACATTCTATCAGTTTCACTGGAAATACTTCCCTGGAGCATTCCTTCCTTTAGTCTGGACTGTCTCTCCCTAGGTCTGTGGTATAGCTGTCATTTTGGGACTTCCTTTTACCTCTTTCCTACATTGATACCATTTCCTAAAACCACTATCTTTGTCTTTCTTGTTTGAGTAGAGCACATCCTCCAGTAGTGTCCCAGCTGGGGGCGGGGGAAGGGTAGTAAATTTTTTTATCATTTCATACCTGAAAATGTCTTTAATTGACCCTCTCACTTGATTGATAACATGATTTAGTATAGAATTCTTGGTTGAAAATAATTTTCTCTCAGAATTTTGAAAGCACTGTTTTATTATTTTCTAGCCACTAGTGTTAATGTTGAAAATTATGCTACTCTTATTACCCACTCTTTTATAAGTAATCCATTTCACTTTCCCTGATACTTCCTCACCTCCTATCATCAACTTTTTCTCTTTATCCCTTGTGTTTAGAAAATGCACGATGATATGCCAGTGTTTTTGTTTTTGTTTTCTTCTCTATGGTTTTTTTGTTGTTGTTTATGGTTTCCATTATGCTGGGCACTCAGGAGGCTCTATCACTCTGGAAACTCATGTCCTTCAGTTATCAGAGGTCTTGTAGTTTTTTTATTTCCTTCTCTGAATTTCTTCTAGTTCTAGAACTCCTATTAGCCTAATGTTGGATCTTATGGATTCATCCTCTAATTATCTCTTCTCTCACATTTTCCATTACTTTTTATTCTATTTTCTGGGAGATAGCCTCAATTTTATGTTAATGTTTCTATGAATTATTTATTTTTGCTATTATAGTTTTAATTTCCCAGAGCTATTCTCTGATTGTTCCTTTTTTTGGAGCATCTTGTCTTTGCTTCATGGATGCACTATTTTATACTATCTCTCAGAGGATGTTTATTGTTTTTTAAAAGACATTCTTCTGCTGTCTATATTGTCTCTGCTTCCTCTCAGTTTCTTTTTTCTTTTTCATTTCTATGTGATGCCATTTTTCTGGGTGAAGGTTTCTCTCAACTATCTGGTGGTCCTTTGCTGTCCCTTCATATTTAAGAGACTCACTATAAAGGTTTTTGGAACCTCTGTGTTAACAAGAAGCGTTTGTCAGTTGGTGGATTTCACTGCAGGATGATAAAGTGGGGGCCTATTTGTTTTGCTGGGATATCCTCAAGTGTCAGTTCTATAGATCTTTTTTTCTGGGGTTATTAAATTTTAAGTTCCTCTCAAAATTAGTTCTCTGCCATCCTGCCTGGAGAATGTGTCCAACATTCTTGAAGTAAAACAGAGCAAGAAGGCTAGGCAAGATTCATCATTTAGTATGAAGACATTCATCTGATCTCTGTTTTCAGTGTGATATCTTCTTACCCCCGCCTCCCCAACTATAATCTTTAACTGTGTTTGGTATCTCACTTTAAAGCCTCTTTGGTTCAATTTTTCACAAAATAAACTCCCAGGGTTCTGCCAAAGAGATGGAGGGATAGTTGCCTAATTGAGCAGGATAAGGAAGGGAACTGGTAGTTTAACTTATACAGATTTTCAGCCTCACATATCTTTGCTGCTGTAGTATTTGCTCCTTCTAATTCCTGATGTTCTATTGTAGTTAGTGTTCTGCAATATGAATCTGCTTGCCTCTTGTTAGTATACCTCTCTCAAGCATTTGGAATTCCGTCTTCTCAGCTCAACTTTCCATCTTCCAAAAATTTATTGATATTCCTCAATCGCTATTGTCTTTCTTATTCCCCTTGTCCTGTGAGTTTTAAAAACATTAACTCACTGTCATTTTAGTGATTTGGGAATAAGAGAGAATAGGGATGAACATGTGTTTAATCTGTCCATGTATAATAAGAATTGCAAGACTGTCAAGTTGTTCACTCTTTTGCTTCCATAAAAAATGTCAGAACCAGAAAATTCAGAAATAAAATTCTGCTCTCATGAGGCTGACGTGGAAAAAGCATGGGTCTGAGAATTGCAGTACCTACTTTCAAGTCCTGTTATTATCATTTATTGGTTGGTGGATGTTAGGTAAGCTAAATTTTCTAGCTGTTTTGTGATCTGTAAAGCAGTGATAACCATCCCTACACAGCCTATCTTACTTGTAATGACCAAGTAAGATAATTTATATAAATGTAAATATACATCAAATATATACCATTTATCATTAACTCTATAACCAAAAGGCAAAGTCAAATATGTTTTGAGAGGCAGTATAACAGTAGAAAGAGTATGAGCATCCAAGTCACACAGACCTGGACTCAAATTCCATCTCTGTCATTCACTGTGTGATCTTGGGTAAGTGACTTAACCTCTCTGAGCTTCATTTTCCCATTTATAAAATGAGTATAATATTATTAACCTGACAAGGCTGTTGTGAGGATTAAATGAGATAATGCATGACACATCTACTATAGGGCTTGATTGACACTTAGTAGGTACCAAGCAGATGTTAATTCTTCCTCTTATCCCCCTAATTTTGGACTGGCTTCACTTATGCTCACATGAAAATCCTGAGTTTGTATTTCCTCAATTAATACTAAACCACGTTAGTAATTAGCATCTTAGGTCATCAATAGTCCTCATAAAGGCTATTTATTTGCTGTTCTCCCCAGGACCAAATTATAAGGTGAGCAGCCCAAGTTGAAAGAGTTCAGCATACATATCCTTTGAAGTGGTAACAGGTTATTGCTGAGGCACCTTTAGGAGCATTTTGTTATGAAATAAGACGCGAAACTTGTAATACATATTAAAAGAGACCAGGGACACTGGAACACTGGAAAAACTATACTCACAATATTATCCTAAGAGTAATTCGTTATTGTTATTTTTTTCTATTTGATCATCATACAAACCCAGAAGCTGGGCAGGTTTTAGTATCCTGTTTAAAGACAAAGAAATCAAGGCATGAGTAAAACAGCAATTTGCTCAAGATTCATTAGTCATCAGGGAACAACCAAGAACTCCAACCTTGGTCTTTTGACTCTCTATTCAGTGCTCTTTTTTTTTTTTAATTGTGGTTAAATACACATAACATAAAAATATTCATCTATGAATAGACATGAGTTGCTTCTACCTCTTGGCTATTGTGAATAATGCTGCTATGAACAAGGGTATACAAATATCTCTTCAAGACCCTACTTTCAATTCTTTTGGATGTATACCCAGAATAGGTATTGCTAAATCATACGGTAATTCTATTTTTAATTTTTTGAGGAACCACCATACTGTTTGAGGAACAGCCATACACAGTGGCTGCACCATTTTACATTCCCACCATATCCTTGCTAACGTGTCATTTCTTTTTTTTTTCCTAATAGCCATCCAAATGGATGTGAGGTGGTTTCGCACTGTAGTGCTCTTAAGAGTTTTGAAGTCTTCTGTAGAGATGCCAAAATACTAAGTAACCCTGATAACACCACCAGCATTAAGATCCTACTAAATTTAAGACACTGTAGGAGGCAACAGTACACACAGTCCCTGCCCTCAAGGATTTTATAATCTAGCTGGAAAGAAAGGATATATGCATTTAAAAATAAATAATTCAAGATAACACAGTCTAAATGACAAGTATTATGTGAAGACAGAGAAGGGTAAAATTATAGTAGGCTAGGCTGATGAGAAGAGGCTTTAAAGAGCAAATGGCATCTCAAACATTTTAAAACGGAGGGTTTAAATCATCCAAAAAAAGGAAATTTTAAATTTTCAATTATTAATTCATGCATTCTTTCAACAAACATCTATTGTGCTCCTAATAAGTGCTACACACTGTGCTGGTAGGTGTTGACCCTCAAGAGCAAGGGAGAAAGATGGGCAATGAGTAGCGACAATCCAAGGTCCTAAGGGTGTACATATTCAACACACAATGACATAGTGTGTTGAATCACTCCTTTCTTAGAACCTGCTAATCTATCAAGAAGACTGCTATCACCTCCTTTTACAGTGAATCATAAAGGGAGTATGTAAAGCATACTATATTCACACCCAATTATTTCAAATGGAATATAGCTAGGAATTTCCCATTTTCCCTTGCGAAGGAGGCTATGTTCAAGAAGCTAAGACTGTTGCAAGTTAGTTATTAGCCCTCATACCTATCACCCATGTGGGCTCCTGTATTCATAAACATGTGCTAGGCATTGGGGGAACAAAGGAAGATTAGTAAGACACAGATCCTGCCCTGCAGGATCTGAAAGATAGCTACAGTATGAGATGACAAGGGCTGTAATTGAGTAATGAGAGAAGACAAGTACAAAGGAATAGCTTTCTTTCCCCCTAAGGAAATCATAGGCTTCTTTTAAAAAGTAACATCTAAGCTGGATTTTAAAGGATGGCAGGAGTTCATCAGATGAAAAGAGAAGGGACCAATATCCCAGCCAGGGGAACAGCATGTTCAAGAGATATCAAGATAATATTAAGTGATTTAGTGTAGGTGGAACTCATAATACATGATGGGGAGCAGTAAGAAGGGTAGAAAGTAGAGTGATGAGGAGAGCTGCAGAGGTAGACTGTGGATAGTTTTATTCTAAAGGTAACAGACAATTCACTGATTTTTTAGGCAGGGGAGCAGCATGATTAGGTTTTTTTTTTTTTAAGGAAACTGTGGGCTGAGTACAAAAAGTACTAGACTAAGAATCATAAGCTCTGGGTTCTAATTCAAGTACTATCACTATTTAATTTTGTTGAAGTCACAGCTTCTATAGGCCTGCTATTTTATGGGTCAAGTGAAGACACTGGAATATTTTAAAGCTTACAAAAACATAAAATTTAGTATACAATTGAAGGATTATCATCATTAGCTTACTATTAGGCAGCTGGAGATCTGGGGTGATGCTGAGCATCAAGAATGGCTGAGTGAAGATTCCCATAGTCTGTTTCTGGATTTCTCACTATTTTTTGTGGGCTCCATAACTTGGCTTCTGTATCTATAAAACAGAAAAATCACAATGATTTCCGTCACCATTATGAGAAGTTAATAAATGTCTATATGTTTTGCAGAGATCCCTAGATAAAAGAGGTTAAGAAAATACAAATGATGATTTGTGCTGATGCTCTTATTAGCTTAGTCTAAGTAGGATCTATGTCTTGGAAAACCTAGAAAAGCTTTGCTACCCTTGTTTTGTGACTTTTGCCAACTCCGCAGGGAATTTTGGCTTTTCCTGGAAAACAAATTAGCACCTTGAGGGAAGCCTGACATCTCTGAAGTCTCTTGCAAGTAGCCAGTTCAGGGAGGTCACGCCTGGTACCATGTTGCAAAGGAAAATAAATCTTTTCACCAAAGTGGTCCAGACTATTTGCTAAGTATACCAGCATTTCCCAAACGGGGAGTTGCAGTCCAATGAGGCCTCATCCAGACTTTGTGTCTCTGTCAGGGTGAATTAACTTTGTTAGTATACACCGAGTAATTTAAGGGTGGTTTCCTAGGAGCTCCTCTCCTCTAGCACGTCTCCCTTTGTTTTTTCCCCACTTCATTTGTCTTCTGAGTCTTCATTTCCCTAGTCATAGAGGCTTTTCAAAAATTTAGGCCACAGTTTCCTCTGTCCTCTTCAAGGTCTCCCCATTCAGTGATTTGGGAGCTGTAATGCCCCAAATATTTGTTACCTCTCAGAGACCCAGGGGGAGATAAATGGTATGCCAGTGACTCTCAACCAGTGGTGATGTGGTAATGTCTGGAGACATTTTTGGTCATCTCAGCAAGGGGGAGGGAGGGTGCCACTAGCCTCTAGTGGATAGAGGCCATGAATGCCACTAAAAATCCTACAATGCACAGCTCCCAACAACAAAGACTTACCTGGCCCAAAATGTCAACTGTGCTGCTATTGAGAAACCTTGGTATGTACAGATATCAGTAGCTAAAGATTACTGAGGAAGCAGTGCCGTCTCCTTAGGGATGCAGATCCTCAAGGCGGCAAAGTGGCAGCCACTGGCATCGAATGGTCTGGAGTTGGAGCCCCAGGTTCCGTTTTTTCGCTGGCTGTTATGATTTTGGACTAATTATTCAATGCCCTGAAAGCATAGTTTCCTCATCTGGAAAAAGGGGCTAACAAAGTATCATTCTCACTAAGCTGTAAGTTCCCTGAAGAAAAAAAACCTAATTTTACCTGTTACGGGGAGTACTAAATATCTGTGGATGATCTCACACAGTTGTTTTGAGGCCTAAAGCGAAGAACATATATTAAGTGATATAAAGCACAGTGAGGAGAAAAGCAGTCCCTGACGATGGGAGCTGCTCCTATTATGCCTCAAGGGGCAGTGCATGAGGCACCCAGAGGTTCAAGCAGACTTTCGTAAATATGTGTTTAGAGGATTCCCGACAGACTGCCTCTTGCCAGATCAGTTCTCCTCAGAGGACGTCTTCTTTCCTCGGTCTACGGGAGGAGGCGTTTGGTCTTCGACATCCCAAGTTTAAATCCAGCATATCAGGTTCCATTTCCCATGAAGTAAAACCCCTTAGTGAGGTGCGCGCCTCTAGCTTCAACTTCCGAGTTCCTTACACACTAGAATATCCCAAGGGGTTATGGTGGAGGTAGTAGCAGGAAAACTAAAGCCCCAACGGATTCATATTACTGAGTGTCTTATCTACCACCCTAACCCAGGAGAAATGGCCCTGAACTGACTCCACAACCAGTGCGGAA
This sequence comes from Hipposideros armiger, assembly GCF_001890085.2. Taxonomy (NCBI): domain Eukaryota; kingdom Metazoa; phylum Chordata; class Mammalia; order Chiroptera; family Hipposideridae; genus Hipposideros; species Hipposideros armiger. Next base: position 2,590,977 of record NW_017731588.1, read on the forward strand.
CAACACAGACTCTCGACTCCACCTAACTCTGAGGTAAAATTCACCACCTGCAGAACCTTCCCGGAAGGCTGCCTCCGACGCCACGCATGCGCACGGGTCGCTGGGCGGCCGCCGCGCAATTGCCCGCCTGTTCTAGAACTACAAGTCCCGGCTTGCCTGACCCCGCGGCGTCGCCGCGTATCTCGCGCCAGACGGAGCGCTCTAGGTCAGCTCCATCATGCGCCTGCGCACTGGCGGGCTCTGCGCAGGCGCAATTCCAACGCTTGGGAGTCGAGGGCGGGGTGTCGTTCCCTTTCGCTGATGCAAGAGCCTAGTGCGGTGGTGGGAGAGGTGTCGGCAAGAGCAGTGCTGTCGCTGGGGCCTGGGGCTGACCCGTCCAACTTCCCGTCTGTGCCGAGTCCACTTGAGCCGCAGCCATGTCCGGGGACGAGGTGAGGGTCTGAACTTGGCGATAAGGCTAGGGACTGAGGTGGGGAGCCGAACTCATCCTACTGTGGGAGACCGGGCCTGCGGCCTAGCGGCCGGCCGCCATGTGGAGTAGCCGGGCCTAGGCGACCTGGAGCGGTAGAGCCGGCGAGGACTGTGGAGCCGCGGGGTTGGCCGCGCTGGGCTCCTTTCTGGGCGGCGGCACTGAGACCAGCGTTTCCGGAATGGGGAGCAAGTTGAGTCGCCCTCTCAGGAGGGGGCTTGAATGCCGGCTAATGCCCCAACTGAAGGAGATTGGGGTTGGCGACCCATGCATTCCTTTCGATTTGACACTGCATTTGTAACTCGCCTCGTTTGGCGCCGGGGGTGCCGAGAGGAGCCTCCCTCGGCTCCGTTGGAGCGCCCTCGTTAAAAACTTTTAGGCTGGCTTGTCCTGGCCGGTATCCGCTCTTGTTCTCATCTCGAGCATTATTTCTTTAAAAGACTAGGGGCTGAGGGAGATAGGACGAGAGGAAAAGATTCTTCAGGCTCAAAGTGTCTAACCTCGGAAAGTTTTAGGGCGGGAGTCCCTGAGCTTTCCTTAACAGCTCACAGCGACGGGAGCGGGAAGCCCGTGCTGCGAAGCTGGCTGGATCTTTTTCTATTGTCGTGCTTGTACCTCAGCAAATTTCCTCAAATCCCATTTGGCCATACTTACCCCAATTCATGTGCAGTCAAACGGCTAAAAATGAAATTTGATTTTAAGTATTGCCAGTACGTACTGATTAACATGGTGGGGGCTACCGCTTACTGGCCAGCTCTGCCCACCTAAAAAAAGCTCTTGAATTTATAATTCACTTAAGTAAACGTTCAAGTGCTTGGCCTATAGGGCCTTGGAGAGAAGGAGGGGGAGAAATTCGAAGATTTCTCCATCATAGTCCCTGAAGGATCCTTAGAATTTTCTCAAGTAGTGGAAAGATCTGATCACAGGGCAAGGGAGTGGTTAAAAAGACAAGTAATTGTGCTCACAGAAAGTAGAATATTCTCCAGTTAGGTTAGAGTTAATTTAATCTCTAGAAATGAAGGTAGTGGCTAGTTCACGGAGAGATTTGAAGACCAAATTAAGGAATTTGGATTTATTCTGGAAGGGACTCCAATCTCTCATTGGATTCCCACAACAACTCTATAAGTATTGTTATACCGATTTTAGGGATGAGAAAACTGAGGCTTAGAGTGTCGTATAATGCCTATGATCAAATAGTAAGTGGCTGGACCAGTAGTAGAATTCCAGATCTATGCAATTTTTCCTTCATCTAGGTGACTAGGAGGCTCTTGCTCTTTTAGGAGAAAAGCTGAGGATCTAAAGGAAGTAGTAGGTAGTTCTTGCTTGCAGGTCATGGTAAAGACATTGATTACTCTGTGCTACTGTATTTTAAAAGTTCCTGAGAGTGGCAGTGTTTTACATTTTGTTTACCTATTTTCTAAGCTTTTCATAACCAACAACAAATAAAGTACCTTTGTAGTACAAGGTACTGTGGGGTGCTATTCTGTGTGGTTTGTATGGGAAAATACTTAAGTGTTGTAAGGGAGTTAAGAGATCTACTAGTTACTACAGGAGGTAGAAATAGAGCCTTCAACATAGAGATTTGGGGGCCTGGAGGATTCAGTTTGGTAGTGGGATCAGGTTTTGAAGGAAGTAGAATATGAATGCATTACTGAAGGGCGAATAGGATTTTGTCAAGCAGAGATGGCAGAACCAGCATTCTAGCAGAGACCTTTTGAAAGCCAATAAAGTATTAAGCAACTTGGCACTTTTTAGGTCTGCCATCCAACTTCATTTTTTATAGACAGGAAATTAGGACCCAGGGAGGTTAACTTGCTCAATATCACAAAGGAAGTTAGTGTGTCTAGAACCCTGCCTTTGGCTTCCACTCTGGAGGTTATGTGAAGGTTCTGGTTCCTCCATTATTGTTGACTAGATAAGTATTAGGCTAATTCTTAATTCCTGACTACACACTTGTAAGGATCAAGTGAAAATCTGTACATGGAAATGATTAAACTGCACACATTTCTTTTTAAACCTGGTAATTAAGCCAACACTCACCAAAACATAATCTCTTTGAATTTAGTGGAACCAAGACCTTTCAAAAGCACTATCCTAGAAATATGGGTGCCACCCAGTAAGGAAAAAATTTCTAATCTGCAAGCATTCATTATTTTTCAGACCATTTTTTTAAAGTGATGTCAATAGTCAAAATTATTGCTTATTACTAGGCCCCATTCACAAGGTGTCAGAATATCGGGTTTTCACACAACACTAAGTAAGGTGTTTTACAAAAGAAGCTTTAAACTAAAAAAGAAGTTTCTGATTAAAAATAGAATATGTCGTACGAAGTTTACAAAACAAGAATACAAAGAGATGTCACCCAAAGATGATGACACTTGGCATTTGTTCCGTTCACCTTGCTTCTCTGGGTTCTTTTGTAACCCACCTGGTGTGATGTGTCCATAAAGTTATCATCTTGGGTAAGGCATGATGGATGGGAGTAGGCTTCCAAAATGATGAAGCACTTCAGACTATTGTCTGGGTAATTTTTGCTGGTATCCCTTTTTCTCACCTCCAACCCAACCCACAGTGGGAAGTTGGAAATGAAAAACTGCTTTTGAAGGCTTTGTTAAAGATTTTTAAAAAAAAATAGTTCAAGAGAGTCTGGTTTATCCATAAAAACCTGTCAGCAACTTTTTGCTTCTCAAATCCAAACTAACTAGTTTCATAAACAAGACATTTAGAATGTGATAATTTGTTGTCATATGTGAACGTCTTAAAAAAACATTTTTTAGGTCAAGACTGATATGGCCTTGTGAGGGAGAGGGCACTGCTTTGGGATCCCTGGTTTCCTTATTTTTAACTTGATGGGTGGTGTGAATAAAATGAGGCAATGAATATATGTCTTAAGTATCCAGAGGAAATAAGAGATGTTAACTATTTCAGTGTATAACTCCTGCATGTTTAATACCTGTTAGATGGCTACAACCAAACTTACCCTATAGAACTAAATATGATTTTTTTCTGAAGACAATGTTGTCCTTCTGATTTCAGAATCCCTCCCATCTTTGATCTGTCTTGCTGAATAATAGTTAATAATAGTTAAAAGATAATATTCCAGGGCTCTTGATACTTGGGAAAATGCAATAAATGAATTGTAAGCCCTGCCAGACAACCAAATTTATAGTGCCAAATTTTCGTATCGCAGGAATGCCCTGGAACAGATCCATGTGGGGTGATGTATGTCTCAGTAGGTCAGTAGTGGGGAACTCCTTCCTCCTGACTCTTCTCTTTAAGTTTGCCAAATTATGTTCTTCAGACTGACTGCATTTTTAGAATTATTCATTTATGCAGTTAGATCCTTATTAAGAGAGGAGAGGATAACTTTGAAATGAGGCTGTATCAATTTCCAGAGTGTCTTGCAGTTCCTTCTTTGAGTGATGATGATAACTGCCCTGCCTTATTACAGACCATAGTTTGGTTTCAGTGTATCTCAGTTTCCTTAATGTACTTGGGACATAAAAGAAATTTAAGCTAATTAGAATCAATTTGGGGAATTTGTTTTGAGAGTTTCATGATAGGTAATGGATATTAGGTCACCCTGAGATGATGAAATTTCACTGATAGGAATTGAGATATACCATGCTTTGTGAATTGTAAAGCATTACATAAATTATGATAGTAATTGAATTCCATCAGTTGGGCTCCAGACCTTTTCTCTTAAACACTTCAATACATTGTCACAACAGATCATTGGGTAAAATGCTGGATTTAAACATGGTAGAATTTGGACCAAGACTGGTAAGAGGCTTAGAGAAAAATACTTGGGATTTGAATCCAATTCTGTTTGACTTCAAAGACCTCACTCTTTACATATATGTTGTTTAAACTATTATGTCTAAAATAACTTTATCTGTATCTTTTTCTAAGATAATCTACAAGAACTTATAAATTAGTTTTTCACTTATTCTCTCTCTAGTGGACATTAGATAAAAATAACTTAAGAAAGCTTTTAATGTTCCAGAAAGCAGAGTAAAAGATTGTATAGAAGTTTCTCTTACTCAGATAGAGATTTGCTATATGAAGGGTTGCTGATGGATTTCCTTAAAGGAATATCTGAATATCCAGATTAAAAAAAAAATTATTAGGTCCAGTCTTCTGGTGTAGCAACCCCAGGTTGCCAACCTTAAATAAAACATGTACGAGTATAACCTGCCTAGGTATTGGTTTTCTCATCCATAAAAGTAAGGGATGATGTAGCATAAGTTGTTGCTAAGGTCCCTTCCCTAAATTCCATGATTTATTCATCATTTGCTCATTGAACTAAAAGTGAAGTTGCTGTATCTTGTGATAATTTACAAATTGAAAGGCAGGTATACGTGTTGAAGGATCACCTCCCCCGCCACCCCTACTCCCCCACCCCCTACCATGTTTAATAGTATAAGGAAGGTTGGATGGACTTTTTTTTTTTTATCCTTTTTTGGTACTTCAATGCATCCGATACTCTTTACAAGTTTGCCTTTTGAGGATATTGCATATTTGGAATGTGACCATCATTAAAAACAATCACTTGGTCCCTTTTAAACAGATGATTTTCGATCCTACTATGAGCAAGAAGAAAAAGAAGAAGAAGAAGCCTTTTATGTTAGATGAGGAAGGGGATGCCCAGACAGAAGAAACCCAGCCCTCAGAAACAAAAGAAGTGGAGCCAGAGCCAACTGAGGACAAAGATGTAGAAGCTGATGAAGAGGACAGTAGGAAAAAAGGTGAGCGGTAGATGTGAGAGAGTCGGTTTTCCTGGGAGACGGTTCTTTTCCACTGGTGTTTTGGATTTTGTGCACACAATGACCTCACAGCCTGATAAGCTGTTCCAGTGAAGTTGAGGACATCAGCAGCCTGTGTGCATTGGACCTTGTCAGATTTCTGATAGACTTGTCCCACTGAATCCACAAGTGGCAGAGGTGACAAAACCTTGTCATTCCAGGGCTGGTTTTCTAGTTTAACTTGTCAAGTCTTGTCTCTACTTTTTTTTTGTTGTAAGATTTTATTGGGGAATTGGGGGAGGAGAACAGACACGTTGCTGTCCTTTTGTTCTTCAGTCTAGTTGTGGAGGATGTTGGTTCACTGGCCCAAGTTGGTATTGTGATCATTGCGCTCTTCCCGGCTGAGGCAGATTGGTCACTGGCCCACAGCAGCTCTCGCCGGCTGCCGGCCGCTCATGGCAGCCCACTGCAGCCCCACTCCAGCCTACGCCATTGCCAGCGACTCACGGCAGCCCAGTTCCAGGTCGAGCTGTTTGTTGCTCACCATCTTAGCTGTAGAAGGTGCAGCGTCACCCACGTGGGATCCGAACCAGCGGCCCTGCTGCTCAGATTTCGCGTCCTGAGCCAAGTTTTAACCAATGAGCCACTTGGCTGGTCCTCATCTCCACTTTTAATGGTGGTGGTAGAAATAGGACTAAGGTAGTTTGTGTCTTAGCAAATATGAAAATGTGTAGAAGAGATTAAAATTACAATGTAAAATGTTTTGGTTTAGACATCAGCATTAGTTATTCACTCTTGTGCTCTAACATAGATACCATTTCACTATTAAAAACAAATGATTCAGTAAATATAATGTCTGTTTATGATTCAGTAAAAAATATAAGACTCTGCTGGGAATAGAGAGAACTGGAATTCATTGACCATCTACCATGTGCTAAGCATCTTATATGTTTAAAAACAAACTTGGAAAGTAAATCATTCTTGAAATGAAACAAAATGAATTTGTAAATAGCTCCTTGAAAAACTTTGTATTAGAGGGATCCCAAAATATTCCTGGTATACAACAAGAAAGAACAAATGGAAAACTTATGGAACAGAACTCATTACTCACTAATAGTGGACAAAATTTCATTTTATCTATATTGTAGCCTTATTTAATTAATATGAAATACTTTATAAGGCCTTTTGTTGATTGATTCAATAGTATGTTGAGCTAGATCCTAGAATTTAGGTGGAAAAATCATAGTATCTAGTAGGGAGATAGATAAGCAAGCCGGTAAGTACCTCTGTTGGGGTAACAGGAGGTACTGTTGAAGCACCAATTAGGGGAAAGGGGGAATAGGCTCAGAGAAAGTTTCCTATAAAATGAAGGTAAGTGCTGTGTGGGAGGGCCCAGCAGAAGGCTTGGAGGTGAGAGACTATATTCTACACTCAGAAGTGAAGTAGTTCAGTTGGGCTGGAACCAGGGATTAAGGTGTGGGACATGAGATGGTGGATAGAAGTAGAGCGATAAAGCTGCAGAGCCTTGGAAATTGTGTTAGAACCCTGACTTTGTGTTGGGAATAATGAGGCATGATATAGTCAGATTACTAAATAAAAATTCTTTTTTATTTATTTTTTATTTTTTATTTTAGCTGAGCCATCCTGCCACCTGTTGGCTCAGCGGCTGCTCAGCTCAGGCCAGCACTCGAACCGCTGTTGCTCAGAGCTCAAACTCTTGAGCGAGCTCTTAACCAACTGAGCCACTTGGCCGGCCCCTAAATAAATATTCTTAACATGGTCCCCTAACCAGATTTTTCCTACAAAGTTTTGAGTTGATCTACCATTATGTTTCTCAGAACCATAACCTTTGTGGTTATGGAACCCACTGTACTAATTAATACCTGATCTCTCTATTCTGGTGACTTGATTAATAAATAGCTGAAATGTTGGTTTAACTCATAATTTGATGCTTTGCCTTCTGTTATTTGTTAATAGTTGAATCTCAATTATCTTGTCTTTTTAGATGCTTCTGACGATCTAGATGACTTGAACTTCTTTAATCAAAAGAAAAAGAAGAAAAAAACAAAAAAGATATTTGATATTGATGAAGCTGAAGAAGGTGTAAAGGTAGTATTGCTTTCTTATTGAAGGTAAAATTTGACCTCTTGAAAGGTTGCTAACTGGCTGTTTTCTCCCTCTTTGTCATCTCTTACTAGCTTTGCCTTTGTTAAGTACTTAATCACAACTGTTAAGGTCATTTTTGGGGCATTGTGTCTGACTAGGTATTTTAAAGGAATTCATGGTTCAAAGGAATATAAGTTAGGTTTTATACATCGTATTGTGTGCGTTTAAAATTATTACAAAATGCCCCTTTTCATTAACTACTGAGATTTACTGAGGAGGAGATATTTCTGTAAGTGAGAAATCTTGTGAAGCACATACAGTAAAACTTTGGATTGCGAGTAACTTGGTTGCAAGTGTTGCACAAGACGAGCAAACATTTCTAATACATTTTAACGTGGTAAATGAGCAATGTCTTGCAATACGAGTAGTTTGTTTCCGAACGAATTATGCTCGCAAACCAAGGTATTACTGTATTCTCATGGTTTCTTCTGTTAAACTTTTGGTAGCATGTTGAAGATACACAAATTTATGTGCACCTATGAGCAGCAAAGAATGACCCCCAGCCTGTGGTGGTTGGTGACTGATGATCTTATGGCCTATAGGAGACAGCATTCAGGCTAGTTTTATGGAGTTCTCTGATTTTGTGGGTTGTCATATTATTGAATTGATTTCCAATACAAATATCTTAAAATTGAACGATTAGAGAGATGGGTGGGTAGGTAGGTGAATAGGAGAATGGATGTAGGAAGGAGCTGTAAGTCTGTTCTACCCTTACTTAGAGCTTCCATTTTAAAGACACTGTTTATGACTTGGGCAGAATTCAACATCTGTTTATAAAACCCAGGATAATAACAATTTTATGTATAAACAGAGAAAGCGCAAGAGTTGAGAACACACAGATGCACTGTGTTCCATTTTGTGTCTTCTATCCCAGTTTTTCTTTGATAAATAGTTTTATTTGCTCAAACTCAAGTAAACAAGGTGTATCCCACATGTAGCAGGAAATGTATACAATAAGTCATTGAATTTGGGAAACAAATGTCACAATTTTGATGATTTGGTTAATTCAGCAAATATGTATTGGTGATTACAGTGAGTCAGGCATTGTGTGCTGATTGCTAAGGTACTAAAATGAATAAGATATTTTTCCTGTTTTCAGAGGTTATTTTAGTTAAGGGATAATTTAGAGTCCTTTAGAACAGGATGATTTTACCTGGATTTCTCTTATTTTCTTCCTGTTTGGGGATTCTCTTCTCTTCTTACTATTGCAGGGAAATTGAGAAGGAGAAACGTTTAAATTTTACTGAACACTGAGGTTTAAATATCCTGAGTAACAAAGTGACACATCAGAGATATGCCACAGAAAGTCTTGGTTAACAGGGCTTTTTGGTTGATTCCTCTAGCAGCTTTTGTCCTGAAGAGTCACTTATAAGCTCTACTCTTATTAAGTACTTGGATACTTTTTTCTCTGCTCTTGAAGTCATAACGTAAGATGTTTTTACAGATATCCTTATCAGGCAAGGCATGGATGTTAACTCGAAGCTGAAGTGTTTCTGTTTTTTTTAAAGATTTTTTTTTTTTTTAATTGAGGAATTGGGTGGATGGGAACACTGCTGGGGAATTGGGGGAAGGGGAACAGACAAATTGCTGTCCCTTTGTTCTTTAGTATAGTCGAGGAGGACGCCGCCCCACCGGCCCAAGTTGGCACCATCACTGCGCTCCTCCCGGGCGAGGCAGATCAGTCGCCGGCTTCTGGACGGCCGCTCATGCTGGCCGCTGGCTACACTCGGTAGCCCATGGCAGTCCACTGCAGCAGGGATTGCAGCCTACGCCGTCGCCGGCGACCCACGGCAGCCCAGCTCCAGGTTGAGCTGTTGTTCAGCATCTCAGCTGTAGAGGGCAGTGTCACTGGCCCTCATATGTGGGATCCAAACCAGGGCCCCCTGGCATCGCGCCACTCGGCCGGCCCCAAAGCTGAAGTGTTTTTAAGATCTTGGGTTATTCTCCCATCTGAATTTTCAAACCATCACCGGGGTTTTGACAAATCTTAAAAAATACCTTGTGCTTGTCTCTGCCTTTCACTGGGTCTTAGCCTCAGTTTGGAAGTAGATCTTACTAGGATAAAATAAATAATAGTATAGGATGAGAATCTGGCTGGTGTGTGCTAATTTATATTCGGCATATCTGAGTTTCTCATTTATTGACTGTCATCCTTGAGACTAGGTTAATACCTAGTTTTTTGTTTGCATGTTATGCAGCTAATAGGCATGGGCTGATGGGTCTTTGATGGCCAAATGTGGACACGAAGACTACACAGCTGGATTTGGGATCTAAAAGCTGTGCTTTGTTTACTCCCGCTATTCCAACTTTTCTGATAAGATTTCTGAAATTTCTATAGCCATTGTCGGACTAGTTCAGGATGTAGGCACACAAAAGTAGATATTGATAGATAATGCTGACAGCATATTTCAGGGTAGGGAGCTGGGTAAGCTGATGAAAGGAGGGAGAAATTAGAAGGCTAGAGACTGAGACGCGCCCTTTCTGCTCTTCTGGGGTTGAGGGGTTATGACTCATTTCTGGGCTGTGATATGCCCTGTTTGCATCCATGACTATAGCAGCTAATCTTGGGATCAGCCTTTACCTTGTCTCCATCCATTCATCACATGATCCTAAGTCTCCATGGGTCCTGCCTTTTCCCTTTTTCATGATGGCATCTATTGACGTGATGCTTCGCAGTCTGGTGCCAGGTTGACTGTGGTATAATAAAAAATAAATATTTAGTCTTTGTGTCTGTCCTGGCATACAGCTCCTAAAACCTGTGGAATCTCTGGAGTGATAAAAGCGTCTTTTTGAGATGACTGATGGCTGGGAGTTCCTGAGTAGCTTCAGCACAGGGGCTGGTGGTCAGAAAGATCAAGCCATGATTAGAGGATTTGAATTTTCATATACACCCCCATACCCCACCCCCAAGGGAAAGGGTTGGAGATAGAGTTCAATCACCAGTGGCCAATGATTTAATCAATCATGCCTGCATGATGAAGCCTCCATAAAATACCCTAAATGGTAGGGTTTGGAGAGCTTCAGGGCTGGTGAACAAATCAGGGTGCTGGGAAAGCAGTGTATCTGAAGAGGGCGTGGAAGCTCTGTACCTGCCCTCCTTTCCCCCTTTCCATGCTCTGTGCATCTCTTCCATTTGGCTGTTCTGCATCGCATCCTTTATAATAAACTGGTAATAGTTAAGTACTTTCCTGAGTTCTGAGTCATTCTAGCAAATTATTGAACCTTGTGGGGAGGGTGTTGTGGGAATCTCTGAGTCTGTAGCCAAGTCAGACATAAGTGTGGGTAAGCTGGGGACCCTATACATTTGACTGGCCTCTGAAGTGAGGACAGTCTTGTGGGACTGAGCCCTTAAACCTGTGGAGTTTGTCACTGATTACACTAATATCAGAATTGAATTGACTTGTACTTCACCTAGTTAGTGTCAGAGAGTTGACTTGATGTGGAAAAACACCATGTATTTGGTGTCAGGAGGAAAAAACCCTCCTACTGACTGCATCAGAATACTTAGAAACTTCTTTAAAATACTGCTGACCCCTGTTCCTGCTAAAGATTGACAATCAGAAGATCTGAGAATCTTTTAAAGGTTTCCCTGGTGATTCTGCCAGTGGCCTGGTTTGGAAACATGGACAATAATGTTATGATTTCAAGGCTGATGGACAAAAGAAAGGAAACAAGATACCACAAAACTGTCTCGAAGAATTTCCAGTTTAAATGACAGAGCCATTTGGACTTACCTGTGACATTTCTTATATGTAACTTCAGTTTTGAATATTTAAATTTTTTTTCCTTTAAAAGGATATCAGGCCATGTCATTTAAAAAGAATGGTCCTAGTATCAAAATGTTGATACTCTTTTATCTTAATTTCTTAGGATCTTAAGATTGAAAGTGATGTTCAAGAACCAGCTGAACCAGAGGATGACCTTGACATTATGCTTGGCAATAAAAAGAAGAAAAAGAAGAATGTCAAGTTCCCAGATGAGGATGAAATTCTAGAGAAAGATGAAGGTAATATTGGAGGCTCAGCAGCTTGTTTTTAGGTTACTCAAGGCTTTGGCCTAGGCCTTTGATAGGCGGGCTCCTTTTCTATTTTTTCTTGCGCCTTATTTCCAGTGCCTGATAATGGAAGCTAAAAGGAGCTAGTATCTAACTTAATAACAGTAAAGATTTCATGGGGAAAGAGTTTGGCAATTGTGATTTCATTAAATCATACAGATTCGGCGATTGGGAAAATTACTGTAACTGAATTTTAAATAATGTTAAAGTTTTTTTAAATACTTTGTTAAAAGTGCTGTTTTATTAGTTTTTAAGCACTATAGTTTCTTTAAAAAAACTTTACTATAGTCAGCAGATGGAATTTTATGGATGTGGATGTTTCTTAAGTGCTTCAGAGCAGTTAAGATGTTTTTCCCTCTAATTATCCCAGTGCATTATTTTATCTTGTGTTTGTTAAATCAAGTGTGTGTGTGTCACCACAAATTCCTAAAGAGGTCTCTGTTAAAGGGTTGTTTATGAAAATCGTATCATCAGAGGTTGTTCGTGAACCTTGATGCCTTATGCTTGGGGTTGTTGCGAATGCAGTTCTGGGAGGGAAGACAAATGTCTTTGAAGCTTTCACTTCTCTAGATCTGCCTCTACCCCTCATTCTTACAGTCTTTGTTAATCTGTAGCTTTAGAAGATGAAGACAGCAAAAAAGATGATGGTATCTCATTCAGTAACCAGACAGGCCCTGCTTGGGCAGGCTCAGAAAGAGACTACACGTATGAGGAGGTAAGACAAATTCTGTTATGGGGGGCTGAGCTGTTCACTAGAACCCCCCAAAACAAGGTAAATACAAATGTTTCCTGAATTGGAAGGGCCATTAAACTACAGATTGATAGTGAAGCAGCCCAAGACGTCACACAGCCAGTACGTGGTATTGCCTGATGCCCACATATGGGGTAGCATGCACAGAGTGGCAGTCACAGTACTCACTGTTCCTATCTGAATCTGTGAACTTTTAAGGACATGGAGCCCCCCGGAATAGGGGTAGGGGCGGCAGTGGGAAGAATTGGCTGATTCAGGGCCACGATAGTCTGGAGTTTGCTTGTTTGGGCTTTCCTGAATCTTATTTTTCATTGTCTCATATACTTTCCCATAGAAGCAGCAGATTTAGTAGGGGCTCATTCATTCATTTAATTTTTCACAAGGAATTGCTGAGCTTCCATAATGGACCAGATCCTCGTTGAGAATTGAGTCCTGCTCACAAGGAGCTCCCAGAACACATAGTGATATGGGTGTATAGTTAGTAAAAAGCGAAGTTTGCTCTGCTTAAAGGTAAAGCAAAGTGACTCAAATGGGAACTTTATACTCCTGCTATTAATAAGAATGTACATGAATGCCACTTTATCTCTGTAGCTACTGAATCGAGTGTTCAACATCATGAGGGAAAAGAATCCAGATATGGTTGCTGGAGAGAAAAGGAAATTTGTCATGAAACCTCCACAGGTCGTCCGAGTAGGAACCAAGAAAACGTCTTTTGTCAACTTTACAGATATCTGTAAACTGTAAGTTGGTTAATGGACAGATTTCATCCCAAATATGAGATTCTCAGTGGAGTTTATGTTAAAGGTCCTTATTGTGGACTTGATTGCAAGTAGAAAGAGAATGCACAACTGTCAGGATTGGGTTGAGGGAGCTCACCGTTCAAGTCCATCAGTTCTTTCGACTCATAGGTCTCAGGACTTGTTTTATCAAGCATCTGGAGGTGAGAGAAGCTAACTCATGCTGATGCATGAGAATATATCCTCACCAGATAGAATAAAGAGTGCGGAGGCTGATTGCAAGCCGCAGAGCAAGAGCCTGGGGAGCCCAGGAAGGTGGAAAAACTCATCAGGCTGGGGTGGGCCTGCCAAGCAAAGTGCAAACGGTGAGCTCCAGCAAAGCAGCTAAATTTGGTGTGCCTCTTCCTTGGATGGTCATTGCCAAGACACAGTCGAAGAGATTTCAGCTTTCTTAATTACCATCACATGCCATGCCTGCCTGTCTCACCCCCCAGGTCACTGCCTGGGCCTGGCTCTTCTCAGCTCCTCAGCTATACCTTTTCTGGCAGGTTCCTTAGGGCCACTGACCTTATCTACTGTTCTTCAGTTTCCTAAGTGATACATACTTGTTGCAGATAAAAGAGAAAACAATGGTAAACAAAAAAAGAAGAAATAATCACTAAAAATGCCACCAGCCAGAGATATGCCACTTATTTTCATTGCTTATAGGCATTACTTAAAAGGTTTTAGACTTTTTGCTGATGACAATAGTATATGATTATAGAAAAATTAGAAAATACAGACATGCTAAAGAAAATGAAAACTCATCTATGAGTTCACCATTAAGAGATAGGTAATCATAGTTTATAATGTTTAGCTAGTTTTATGCATAGTAATATTTTAAAATAAGGTTTTTAACCTGTTTTTCTATTAATATACTATGGAACGTTTACTTGTCATTAAATTATGTTTACAGTAGCTACACAACATATTCTAGCAGTTTTTTAGTTACACATGGTTGGTGGTTTCCAGGGTTTTATTATCAGAGGCAAAGCTTCAGGGCACATCCTTATACATGTATCTTGGCAGTAACTCAGAGCCTTAGGGCAAAAATTACCAAAGTGGAATTGCTGAGTCCAAAGGAATGGATATTTTTATGCCAAACATTGGCAAATTGCTTTCCAGCAAACTTGTACCAGTTTATACTTCCACTAGCAATGTAGGAGCTTACTTGTTTCATTATCTTTTCACCAACCTTCACTCATTACGTTTTGGGGAAAAAAATAACTGTCTTTAAAATTGTAATAGTATCTGGTTATTGGAACAAGTTTAAACAATGCCAAGTAAGTACAGTTAAGTTAAAAAGTGAATAGCTTTGCTCTGTATTTGCTTTTTCCATTTATGTGTGTGTTTTTATGGAGACCTATCATGTTCTAAAAGCAGGATAGAATAGATGTACCATAATTTATTAACCACTCCCCAGTTTGTGAATATTTAAGCTCTTTTCAACTTTCCTGCTGTTATGCTGCCTTGAAATACTTCTCTGTATGTTCACTTTTTTTTTTAATGAAAAATTTCCAATAGGAAATATATAGGAATTAGCATCACCAACACCCAAGTATCATTGCTTAGGTTTGGTGTATTTTGACCTTTTGACACATTTTGCTTCAGATCTTTAAAAAGAGCGTTTTACAGTTAAAATTAAAGCCATTTTTGTATCTCTCTCACCTTCCTTCCCAGAAAAAGATGTTATCCTCTAAAGTTGTTTACCTTTCCTGTCCATGTTACTCACATGTATGTCTTTATAAATAACATGTAATATTGTTTTATGGGCTTTAAAATGTAAACAAATTGTATAATATATATCTTTATTTCAGAGTTTGATGTACTGTGCACTAAAATTCACCTAATAACTGAGTAATCACAGATTACAACAGTAAACAGGATGGTTTTTTAGAAGTTTGGTTAGATTTTCATGCAAGATAAGGTTTATATATTCCACTTTCTTTTTAGATTACATCGTCAGCCCAAACATCTCCTCGCATTTTTATTGGCTGAATTGGGTACAAGGTAAGAAACTATATTTACATTTATATAGTTATATACAGTATTACTAGACATTTCATAACTTCTCTCAACTTGAAAAGGATATATAACACTTAGAAAAAAAAATCCACCTGATTATCAGAAGAACTTTGGGCCAGTGCAAGAGGAAAAGCAGCTCATCTCTGTGGGAGAGCTTGGCTGCGTGGGAATAGGGAACAGAATTAACTGGCTCCTAAAATGAGTACCGTGGCACTGCTGTATTTTGAGTTTCCTGTCATTAATTGGAATTCTTGGGTCTTTTATGGAGTAAATATTAGATTTCAGAGGAAGCCATTTTCTTAGGTCAGAAATTATTTCCTAAATTGTTAATAGGCTGTTGATGAAATACAGCTTATAAATTGCTGAATGGCACAGAAACACTGAAAGAGGGATCCATAATTAGTTACTTCGCTGTTTCAGGGCAGTGAGCCAGTCCATCCCCATTCAGGAAGGCCAGGATCCCGTGGAGTTTTGACTAGACGTGGTAGGAAGCCAAGTGTCCCTTTAAAAATAAGTAATGTACTCAGTTTATAATAATGACCAACACATATTGAGCACCCGTTGTGTGCCACGCACTGTGCCCTGCACTTCTTTGGGTACCATCTCAGTCTTTACAACAGCACTACGAACTGTTAGTAGAAATTAATATTACCCATCTTAAAGATTTGAAAACAGGTTCAGTGAAGGAAGTTGTAGTTGGTCACATAGCTAGTTAGTGGCACAGTCAATATGCAAAGTCAGGTCTACCTGTCTCAGGAGCTTGAGCTTTTAAAAGGCTTAATCCTGTGCCTCGCTGGTAGTACAGAGATAACTAAGGTATCCTGTTCTTCCTACGCTTGAAACTCAGTTTGTAGAGATTGACTACAGTTGCTGTGGAGCTGAGTGATTCAATTGACCAGTGGTAGATATGTAGGCTCTGTTGTAGAATTGTGTTTTAAATGTAAATTTGTTACAATCATTGTTTATTTTTAACTTGCACAAATTAATTATTAAATTAATTAATAAAAAGCCAGCAGTGTTTTTCCTACTTCTCAGAATAATTCAGTTTTTGTAGAGATAGGGTGAATATAAGAAGTTGTGACCAGTAAACTTAAAGTCAGTGGGCTAAATAGAGGGTTGTTGAGAAAATTCAATTTATTTTGACAGTGAATGAAAAAAATTGCTACATCAAGCATTGGAATAACCATAATCTGGAGATTTAGGGTTAAAGACCATGGACGCTGATAATAAACCCTTATAGTTAAGAGAGAATTATAGGAGAGGTTCTTACAAATCAGTTTTATAGTAAGATACAGAACAAATATAAATTTAATGCTACCTGGCTGAATTTTGTTGTTTCACTTTGTGATTTGTAATTTTCTACAAATAAAGTGTAGCCCAGAACTTTTATTTCTTTTTAAAAAGTTTC
This sequence comes from Hipposideros armiger, assembly GCF_001890085.2. NCBI lineage: Eukaryota > Metazoa > Chordata > Mammalia > Chiroptera > Hipposideridae > Hipposideros > Hipposideros armiger. Next base: position 2,607,371 of record NW_017731588.1, read on the forward strand.
TCTTTAAGCACAATTGACACCATGTTGCCTGTGATTTCAACTGTACTTGGTGGGGTGGGGTGGGGTAGGGTGGGTGGTGATTAACAGTTTTATAAGAGCTACATTTCACACATTTAAATGTACAATTCAGTGATTTTTAATGTTCACATTAATTGAACAACTATCACCACAATTTTAAAAGTTTCAACTATATATAACTGAATCAGAATATTTGGTGCTTAGAATTTTTAAAGGTATCTGTACTCCTTTTTTATTTTTATATTTATAGCTCCCCTCACTACTTTGCACATGGTGTACACTGAGTAAAGTTTTTCCTTGTTGGATAAATGGGCCATCACACGCTAGGAATCAGTTTGTTTCAGACTTAAATTCAGTTATAAATCTGATTTGTTGCGGGAGACTTAATTAGCTGAAATTGGATTCAATGTTAGGAAATAATGGGTAGGCCATAAGGTACCAACTACTTAATTAAAAATAAATTTCCATGGGCCGGCTGAGTGGCGCGATGGTTAAGAACTCGCTTGGGATGCCAGAGGGCCCCGGTTCGGATCCCACATATGAGGGCCAGTGACACTGCCCTCTACAGCTAAGATGCTGAACAACAGCTCCACCTGGAGCTGGGCTGCCGTGAGTCGCCGGCGACGGCGTGGGCTGCAGTCCCTGTGGCAGTGGATTGCCATGGGCTACCGTGTGTGGCCAGCAGCCAGCGTGAGCGGCCAGCAGCCGCAGTGAGCGGCCGTCCAGAAGCCGGCGACTGATCTGCCTCGCCAGGGAAGAGCGCAATGATGGTGCCAACTTGGGCCAGTGAAGCAACATCCTCCACAACTAGACTGAAGAACAAAACGACAGCAACTTGTCTGTTCCCCTTTCCCCAATTCCCCAGCACTGTTCCCATCCCCCCAATTCCCCAATAAAAATCTTAAAAAAAATAATAAAAAAAAATAAAAATAAATAAATTTCCACAACCCAGGTAGTATAGCACTGTTTCTAGAACTTATCCTATGCCATGGAATATATTTTAATTTCATGAAATGTAAAAGTCTTGGAATTTGGTCCCTTACAGGAAAAAACAATAATGAGATATTTTTGTTTTTGTTCACAGTGGTTCTATAGATGGTAATAACCAACTTGTAATCAAAGGAAGATTCCAACAGAAACAGATAGAAAATGTTTTGAGAAGATATATCAGTAAGTATAATTTTAGCACATCACTGAAATGTTCTTATCAGCTGTATTATTTTGGGGAGAGCCATTGGTTTGTAATGGAGTTGCAAAGGCTGGCCTTAAAAGATGAGGGAAAATGACAGTGATGGGGAGGCGGGGCAGGGAGGGGGCCCTTGGCAGATGATTAGGGGAATGGGAAGAGGGGTTTGGATTTCCTAAGAAGGTCCAGCTAATTAAGGCTGCTGGTTGGTTCTAGGCTGAAGGCCAAGCAAGTCGTAGAAATATGTCTGCATTCAAGTCTGGCCAACTTTTATTTTTATTTATTTATTTTTTCTAATTACTCCCCTAACAATGGGCAGGTCTCTGACCACCTAGGAAAGCTAAGTTCTAAGTGGCTCTCCTGTAGAAGAACCAAGAGTAGGTATCTGGCAGGCATTGCTGCCTCCTTGGACATTTGGAGTCTTTTTTCTTTTGAACCCTTGATTTAGTACCTGAAGCATTAGGTACTAAACACAGCAGACAGCTTGTGTTTCCTTACCCTACAAATATTGTAGTTGAGCTATAAACTTACCAATAAGTTAGCTAAGCTTCCTTGGTCTGGGTGCCAGCCTGGGCTTATGGAGTTCAGTGTATAAGTGTTTCAGAGGGAAGAAACTTCTGGCTCAGTGTAGCCACTAGGTAATTTTTTGTTTCTTTCCTACAGAGGAATACGTCACCTGTCACACGTGCCGATCACCCGACACAATCCTGCAAAAGGACACCCGACTGTATTTCTTACAGTGTGAAACTTGTCATTCTCGATGCTCTGTTGCCAGCATCAAAACCGGCTTCCAGGCTGTCACGGGCAAGCGAGCACAGCTCCGTGCCAAAGCTAACTAATTTGCTAATCACCACTGATTTTGCAAAGTGTGTTGTGGAGATGGCTGGACGGGTTTTCCATCAGAGTGAATATACCATTATATTAAAAACAAGATAGAAAAACTGCCAAGCTCTTTGGCGTGCGGCTGGTCTGAAATCTTTGCAAGATGCCGATGCTCAAGCTGTTGACATACTCATTGCCTACTTTAACAACTGTCAGAGAAACATGATGGGGTAAGGCGGTGCTTTTTTAAAATCGTTCATAGACTTCTGTAAAATGCAAGATAAATTAAAGTTATTATAACAGTGATTCTTTCAATTTGGTTTGTCCTTCAGTTTCTTTTCTATAAAAATTGTGCTTAATGAATTCAGCAAAACAGTTTGTGCCTGGGCTCTGGCGAGGTTTCTGCATCCTTGTCCTGAGAAACTGGACAGTCATGACGGGCTTCAGCGGGGAAGCCATTTTCCTCTCAGCTTCTCTTGAGATACATAAAGTAGACAGCTTCACATTGAGAGGGTGGTTGGAGCATGAAATCTGGGAGGACAGCTTGTTTTCAGTGTCCAGGGACGATTATATATATTTGAATTCTTTACATTACGTGAGGGTTGTTGCTACTACCTCACTGCCAAGTCCTCCAGTTGTCACATGAGGGAATACAAGGTGCTAGGTACCCTCCCTCAATTTTCTCCCTTATTGGCCACTAAGGGAATCTTATAAATATAGCTTCAAAGTGTCTTGTAACTGGCATACTTAAGAGAAACCCTAGTTGTACACTATTGGCAAGTAAGAGATGTGGCATGTGCAGTACAGAGAACTCTTCTGAGAGTCTAAACCATGATACTAGACGTTTTTCTCTTTCCTCCCCACTTGTTCTGGGTTTGAAAAGGCCCACCACAAATGCTTTTCTATTTTCTGTATTAAAGTGTCTTGAATGTGACCATGAGAAACCAAGAGGTGATGCTGCCTGTGTGGTGCTTCTGGTGCCTCCAGTTCTTCTGAGAGGAATTGGCTGGAAGGGTATCTCCACTGAGCACGAGGGAAAGATCATCTTGTGTGTCTGTTGTGATCTGCCGCGCACACACTTGCCGAGAAGAGCATAACACTGCTCCTCACTTTCTTGTTGCAAGACTAATCCTAAGCGGCCCAGGAGCAGTCACTCAGCCCTGAATATCTTGACCGTGTTGTTTTTAATCACTGTGACCCTTAATTTTAAAGTACAAGCCAAGTGGAAGTCACCTTGGCTATGAAGTAATGAAGGGAGCAGAGCATTCCTTCCACCTAGTAGGTCCTGAGGGGGCCACACACTGGCTGAGCTGCCGCCACTGCCCTGATGAACTCAAGTGCTGTTTATAATGCCATCTTCCTTCTTTTGTATCTACGTCCACATGATTCCCAATGTCGGATGTTACTGCGTGAATAAAGCAAGGATCAGTGCCTCTTGTGTAATTAGTACTCCATTGCTTTTGTGTGTATGTATGTGTTTTGTTCTTTACTTGAGTGGAACTCCTTAGAAGACACGGGACTTGACAGTTTGACATTGGCACACAGGTGTGTTGGCAATTTCAACCCATTTTTAACTTCATTCTCAAAATAGTCTCTGAACTGTTTCAGACCATTCAAGATAGTCCAATTCAAGTATTGTTTAGTTAAAAACCTGATCGACTATACTGAACCCATTCAAAATGGTGGGTTGCCCTAGGTTACCCACAGTAGCATCAGCCTCTCTTCTCTACTGCCTCTAACCACAGCTCAGCTGAAAGGAGCCTTCCATGGAGTGACAGCAAACGCATTTGAGGGTTTCTGATCACAGTCAGTTGTGAGGAGGGGGCAACCAGGCCACTCTTCCTTCAGTCTTAGGAAACAATGTTGGGAAATATTCCTAATTATGCAAAGGGTTTCTATGGTAAAGAAACTAAAGAGCCTAGACAAACAGGTTCCATGACTGCCAGTCTAGTATGTGATGTGCATTTTCATGAGCACATAAACATGCAATTATCTCAAGTCTTTGGAAAATCCTCAACTCCATATCCACCCCAACTCCACCTACAGAAAAGCTTAAGCTTGTCCTAAGATATCTTCGCGGCACACCCCACTTCAGGGGTCCCTGCCCGCTGCATGTAAAATATCGCCCCACATATCAGCTCTGAGAACAGTTTTGTTCACTGATGTATCCCCAGGGCCAAGAGCAAGCAGTGCCTAGCAAGCTGTAGGTGTTCCAGTCTAACTTTTCTTTAAAAGGAGCATGGAGTAAGCTAACTTGTAGCTCCCTTTGCCCCCAAACATCTTGTAGGTTACATGTTTGGGGAAAATGCTGCACTGGACAGCTTGGAAGAAGCTCTGCAGTGCTTTGTGGAGCCCCACCTCTAACCTGGGCCTTCCCTATCCAGATGTTTTGCCCTGGCAATCCTAAGGTTTCACATTTGAACAGAACATTAGATTTGGCAGTGTGTTTTTATTAGATGTTGGGCTTTACAGGATGTATTTTTTTTCATTTAGAAGATGAACAGCTTGGAGTGACAATCTTCCTTCCTCTTCCTCATCTATAAAATGGGAAAATGCCTATCTCAAAGATGGTGAGATAGTGTATATAAAGAGTTTAATCTAGGCCTGCCCTGGCACATGGAACTATTTTCCTTGTTACATAGTTCCCTTAGGCTGAATTGTCAGGGTCAAAGGGCAACAGACTTTATGGCTGGTAGTACTTGTAAGCATATCCCTTTTCCCTAAGGGTGGCCCTGCCAAATATACAAATTTTGGAAACTATAAGTTCTCAGGACCCATAGTCATTTTTATGATGGTGGGTTTACTGACTTCCTAGTAAAGACTGCTCTTGGGATGGCTGCCTGTCTCACAGTAATCCTGATAAACTCTGCCACCCTTGGCAGTAGGCACATTAAACTCACTCAAGGATTTGCAAGAGGCATAGCGCATGGACCTTTGTCAAATTGATGGTGGTGCTCGAGAAAAGAAAGAACCAAACACCTGCTGAGTCCCCTGTGGCTGCCATTGCTCCTGTCCTTTCTAGCCTTCCCTGAGCTCTTTTAATGACTGCCCCTTGATTTAAGTCTGGTGTCTGTTTTATTAATACATTTGAAGCCACTGGAGGACCAGCTGTTCTAAGAGATAAGTATTAATGGGTATTCTTCATATTAAAACACATTTTAATGAGCATCTTGTGAAATTATATTCATCAGCTACAGATTTTCATGAGCTTTTAAATGAGCCAGAAACCAAATCAAAGCCAAAACATTACATGGGAAATTGGCCAAACTAATATACTGGGCAACAGCTTCAGTATCAACTACTTTGGCCTCAGCATTATGACTGCTTCATTTTTCAGTCCCAGTTATACCAGTGCACTATGACATAGGCCTCGTGTGTGACCCAGAACCTGGGCTGTTCTTAAGTAATCGTTTACATAAGTGGCTAGCACCATTCAAGTCTCTGCTTTGTGCTAGGCCGTTTTAGGTGCTCATTCATATATTAACTCATTGAATCTGCACAGCAACCCTTTGAGGTAGGTATACTATTATCCCCATTTTACAGATGAGGAAATGGAGACTCAAGGTGGGAGATTTCATGAAGAAAAACAGACTGGGGGCTGGATAGGGCAGGGTTCAACTGAGGGAGGGACTGCCCAGGTTTGCATCCTCCCTCCACCTCTTCCAAGTGACATGATCTTAGCCAAAGTCACCATTTCCTAATCTGTAACATGAGTATCTCCAACTCTGTGTGATTGTTGTGACGGTTAAATAAGATAATGCCATCTGTGTTAAAGAATTTAGCAGAGCACCCAGGAAATGAGAACATATATACAAGGTCTGACAATTAAGTTTGCGAACTCATCCTAGAAAAAGTGCTCCATACCTTATTGCTGAATATCACTATGGTCACCTTCGAAGTACTCCCCTTGGGAAGCTATGCACCGACACCAGCACCTAGTCTCACCCTTCAGAGCAATTTTGGAACTCTTTCTGGAATGGCCATCAGAGCTGTCGTCGTATTACCCTTGATGTCATCAAAATGTCTTCCTTTGAATATTTTCTTTATCTTTGCGTAAAGAAAGAAGTCATTGGGGGCCAGATCGTGAGTAGGGAGGGTGTTCCAATACAGTTATTTGCTTACTGGCTAAAAACTTCCTCACAGACAGTGCCTTGTGAGCTGGTGCATTGTAGTGATACAAGAGCCATGAATTTTTGGCAAAAAGTTCAGGTTGTCTAACTTTTTCACGTAGCCTTTCCAGCACTTCCAAATAGTAAACTTGCTTAACTGTTTGTCCAGGTGATACAAATTCTTAATGAATAATCCCTCTGATATCAAAAAAGGTTAGCAACATTGTTGCAACAAGTTCACAAACCTAATTGCCCGACCTTTGTACACATATATAGTATGTTATATCCCTCTTTCTATAGTCTAATGCTGCAGGGGTGGAATATAATTGAGAACACAAAAGTAGATGCTACATTGAATTATTTGCTTTTGCTCCATAATTATTTAGTTGACCAAGTCACATATTTCTTTTGAAAACCCTTATGGGCAAGGATGAGACAGTCTGGCTTTAGGCAGTTCCCAGAGAACTGGACATTGGGGTGTGCAGCGGGTAGAGACACTAAAGGTGAGGTTTGAAGGGTAAGGGGGCTTATTGTTAACAAGGGACTGGAGGGTGGGGAAGAAATGATGTCCAGGTCAGACAGTGAGAACGGGTAACCCTATCAGTTTCTGTTCTATGTACCCAGAAAAGCCAAATCCATGCACTTGCCGAAACAAGACTCGGCTACTGCAGCTTGGTGGAGGAGCACCCTAATCATCTGGGCTCCCATAGGAGGTGCAAGGAGGGGTATGTGTGGACTAGGAGCCCACTCACAGTCAGGAGGTGTCCGTTCATTCCTACAAGCAGGAGAGCCAGCTGGGCTTGCTCCACGGGCCTAGTGACTGGACCAACACACTGCTCTTGACTGCAATAACTCAGACATCAGAATGCCAACAAAAAGGCCTGCTTGCTACTATCTTTTGCCTCATTTTTATAGTAGTCTATTGACTTTGTCTTTGTAAGCTGTCTGAAATGCATTTTGGAACAAGGTGAGTATAAAAATAAGTAGGAAAAAAAGAGGAAACTATGGTCTGTTATTTTTAAGATAAAAATTACCTGAATCTGGATTAGGTAATGATAAGTGCTCTCATTTATTAAGTACTGTTATATAAGGATGTGCTCTTTTCTGGTTTTCGGGTGAGGAAGATGAGGCTCAGAGAGGTTAAGTGACTTGCCTAAGGTCACACAACCAAGTCTGGAAAGGAACTGAGTTCAACACAAAGTCTGTACTCTTAACCCAGTCTCCCTAAAGTACAGCAAGCTATGTAACATCTTTGAGTCTCAGTTTGTGTTCTATTGATATATAATAAATCACTCCAAAACTTAGTGGCTTATAACAATCATTTGATTATTATCCTTCCTGGTGCTGGCTTTGATGGGGGTCAGCAAAGAAGTTCTTACTCAGTTCTCACAGACAGTGGCTGGGCTAAAGTCATCTTGAAGGCTTCCTCACTCATGTCTGCCAGTTGATTCTGGCTGTCAGCTGGAACATGCACACATGGCCACTCCATGTGGCCTGGGCTTCACAGCGTGGTGGCTAGGTCCCAAGACAGAAGTGGATACTGTTAGTTTTTAAGAACAGGACTGAGAGACTGAGATAGCATCACCATCACTGTGTTATATTGATCAGAGTCCAGATAAATGGGAGAGGATATAGACACCACTCATTGATGAGGCCATGTTTTAGAACCTCTATATTTGTAAAATCTATAAAATGGGCACAATGAAGACATGTTTCTGTCAGTCCAAGCCTCCTTTCTTTCATCAAAAGAACTCGTATTTCCCTTTTGGGGATTCTTCCTGCTCCGCCTCCACCCTCAGGCCCTGGACTTTTCAATTTATAAAACTAAATTTCCTCCTTCTTAAGGAAGTTTGAGTTTATTTATAACTTGTAACCAAAAGTTTACACTACATCCACCTAAAGGGTGGTTGTGAAATTAAATAAGTGTAAAAAGTGCCTTTTACATAGCACATATTCAGGTTTACTATTGTTATGGGTTAATTTTATTATGAAGAATGTGGCCACAGGTGAAAGGATTTTGATTTACCCGAAGTTAATCAATGGCCCAAGTGGGATTCAAACCCAGGACACCTCTCAGAAGCTTTGGCCCTGCTCTAACGTCTGTATTTCTGTGGTATCAGCATAGTAGATAATGTCCTTATGGGACAGAACTTGACCTGGCCATTGTTGGCTAACACCTGACACATACCCACACTTCAATTCCTTACCAATAAAAAAAAAAAAAAAAAGACCAAACTATCATGTTACTATTTCCTAATAGTCTAAAAACTGTTCCAAATCCTCAAAGTGCTCCAATAGCTGCTACTAAATGTTCTGAAGCAACAAGTGAAATGAGGCCTGAGATAGATTAAAAACAAATTATGGGGTCGGCCAAGTGGCGTGTTGGTTAAGAGCTGGCTTGGGACGCAAGCTCTGAGCAGCAGGGCCCCAGTTCGGATCCCACGAGGACCAGTGACACTGCCCTCTACAGCTAAGATGGTGAACAACACCTCGACCTGGAGTTGGGCTGCCGTGAGTTGCCGGCGACAGCGTAGGCTGCAGCCCCTGCTACAGTGGGCTGCCATAAGCTACTGTGAGTGGCCGGCAGCCAATGTGAGCTGCCAAGAGCCACCGTGAGCGGCTGTTCAGAGGCCGGCGACCAATCTGCCTCACCTGGGAAGAGCGTAATGATAATACCAACATGGGCCAGTGAGCGAAGTCCTCCACAATTAGACTGAAGAACAAAACGACAGCAACTTGTCTGTTCCCCTCCCCCAATTCCCCAATAAAATCTTTAAAAAAACAAAAACAAATTATGGCCATATTTTTGAAGTTCTTCAAATTAAGCAGAATTTGGGCTTAGCCAGACTTGCTCTGGCCAATGATGGAACCTTACAAACATGACAGAAGCAGGAGCTTAAAGAGCATTTGCGTATCAGGGCTTCCGTCCTGCCTGCTAGATGCTGGGAACATGTGACTCAGTTGCCCAGCCAATCACTTGACAAGTGGGTGAGGTTATCTGGGACACATCAATCCCCAGCCGATCTGCCAGCTCACTTCAGCCACATGAGAGCCCAGATAAGAAGGCACAGTCCAAATTGCCAAGCCACAGAATCTGAAGTTAATAAATGTTTATGAAAGGTACTGTATTTCAGGGTGGTTGTTTTACAATTAATAACTGATATAAGGCCATACTATCCCTGATCTAGGTCAACCCCTCATAAAGATGAGAAAAATGAGACCTGGCAAGGAAAAAGACACCCAGGGGCACAAACCTTATTGCAGCAGTACAGCAGGGAAAGTTTTAGCACAATCCAGTAAAACCACTCACTGGCTGAGATATTCCTTCACGATGGCTGCTAGGATCATAAATGAGGTTTCAGATCTTGAAAACATTTTGGTTTTCAGTTGGACAGAAAAATGAAAACCATTGCGTAATGGAATGAGAGATGACTTTCCTGGCCCCAGACATGGGGAGGGCAGGCATATGTATGCAGGGTTTTCTGGATATGAACATCCCATTCAAGGGTCCAACTGTGAGCTTTCCTGGGGGCTGAAGTAGTTCAGGTGATTTTCTTGGGTGCCAGGATGGGGATCCCATTCTCACTGTCCAAGACATGTTCTGGTGCCAGGGTGGTTAGGCAGAGCCTCTGGGTTGGGGAGATGTTTCCTGCCCTGGAATTCCTTGCTCTTCTCAGGGCCCTTGAAGTCTGACATACTATGGAAGCCCATCGCCCCTGCTGCTCTCTACCTGTCCTCCCGGCTCTGAACAGTGCCTCAGCCAAGTATTACTGAGTAGTGAGTTTGTAGAGTCTGGAAATGTTATTACCGTGCAATGGGCACATAGCACTAAGCTCTGAAGACACAGGAACAGTGTCAGCCCTCAGTGTGGGGTTCATCAGGCTCCAAAACCCCTTTAGACTTTACCCAACCTCCAGTTCAGGGTAGTGGTTCATCACCTTGTATAAGTGGGGACACGAACACCTACCTGCCTACTTATGCAAGCAGTTCTGCTAGAGCTGGGCTCTGGCCTTCTGGAAAGCAAAGACTGTCGGTTTAAGAATTGAAGGAGTGTGTTCCACTGAGGGCTCTTCAGGGGGCATAGGCCACTCCCTGTGGACCAAGTACCTTCCTCAGGACACCATCTTCATCTCTTCAGACTGAAGTCTTTTGTTTTTACCAAGCTGGGCCAGGGCCCAGCCCAGTTCCAAGGGGCTATTTTTTATCCCAGGTCTGAATCTCAGACTAAAGGCCTCAGCCTCCATCCTTTCTCCCCTTGCTTTCCTGCAGACATGTGGGGCTGTGATCCCACTGGGCAGCTGAAGCCCCCAAGAGGCAGAAATATTGCTTCAAATCATATTAAGAGGCAATGGCCAAGCAGGGATGGGGGCATTTGGCTCAGCTGTGAGTCCAGAACTCTGGCTGCCTTGCTGCTGGCTAGTCAGGCTCCTTGCATAGCTTGGAAACGCAGAGCCACACTAGGGCTTCAGACAGCTGGCCTGCCAATGGCAGGGAGGAGGGCTGCCTGGGAAGGGAAACACGAGACAATAAAGCCATCCCTGGAGGTTACCATACTCAGGGGAGCCTGAGCATCATCCCAAGCCCAGCCTCCATCCTCCACCAAAACCTGGAGCCAAAAGCCCAGGGGGAGGTTTGGTGGAGGCTACGTGTAGAACTGTTGGTTTGAAACTGGGGATTTTCAATAAGGATTCCAGCATGTCTGCAGACTTCGAGGACACGTAAGGATGGAGGAAAAGATCCCAAACCCCTTTCTGATGATGGAACTGAATTTCCTGTGTTGAGGAAGGCTGCCCAGAGGGGAGAATGAACAATTCTTGAAGAGGAGCAGGCTGGTCAGGGAGACTTCTCAGAGCTGGTGACACTACAACAACAGCTTAATGATAAGTGACTACTTCCCAGGTGGAGAAAGTAGCATCAAGAGCATGTGCCGGGCTTGCAGCGAACTATGTCTGTGGGTGCCTAGCCATCCACAGCCCCACACCAATAAGACCAGCCACAGTAACCACACCTGTACACCCAGTTCACTGGGCCAGAGAAGGTACTTGTAACTTAGGAGTGACTTAAAAAAAATCTGCTGTGGCAGCTGATTCTCTCTTGGGAACTTGAATGTGGAGAAATTGGTCCATTTGTGGTGGGGAATAAAAGACGGGAGTGGGGGATGGTAAGGTTAGGACAGAAGTGGAAGTTTGAAGGAACCTGGCCAATTAGAGAACAAAGCAAATGTCTAGACAGGTGGCCCCAGACAGGTGCAGAGAGGCCACATACATTCTGATGTCAACCTCCTGCTGCGTGAGGTTAACTGGAGTGGGGCTCTATTCTTTGCTGCCTATGAGGATAAAGGACTTGTTCTGCATGGCTGCAGTGTAAGGTTTGTGTTGGGGGGCAGGAAAGACAGGTGTAACAGAAGAACAGGGGAGGCCAGGGCAGGCAGGATCAAAACCCCAGAAGCTGGTTTTTCCTGACGGTGAAAAGTCAGTCAGAAAAGGGTTTTATGCAGGGAAGGTGCACAACTCAGAAATGACACTGTCATGGCCGGTGGGAAACTGTGCAGGAAAAGCTGGAGACTGGGAGGCTGTTGAGACAAGGAAGGCTGAGTGAAAAAAGTGTTCTAAACCAGGACAGAAAAGAGGGAAAAAACAGCAGGTTCCAGAATCATGTTAGAGTTGGGAAAGCCCAGATTTGGAAGCTGAGGACCTACAACTGCCTGACCAAGTAGGTCACAATCACTGGGCACTTCAGCCACCAAGGTGCTCTCATGAACACTGACACATCTAACCTTCCTCCAACAACCCCACTGGACCATCTCTACCCCCATTTTAGCTGCGGAAATTAAGATTTTGTGTGTGTGTGTGTGTGTGTGAGTGAAATCAGTATAGGCACCCCAGACAATGGTCCCTGGAAGGTAAGCATGAAGGAGGGAACAGAAGCAGCAGCAGCAGATCTGCTTTCTGGTTGGGCTGGAGGGCCAGCATACCTTCATGAAAAAAAAAACCATCCCATCTCAGAGCAAGTTGGGATCCAATCTCTTTATTGTCAGGGTCCCCTCCCTGTGGCCCCCCCTCTCCAAACCTATAGAAAAACCCCAAGCTTGGGAATGTCCTGGGGAGGGGAGGCAGAGTGTGGGGAAACCTCGGTGCTCTGCCCTCTGGCCTGGGCAGTGACAGCAGGGAGGGTACATAAGGAGGGGAGGCCGAGAACTCCACCTGCAGAGGATGTGGGATGCGTGGGGTGCCTGCTGCCAACTCTCCTCTGGGACCTGCTGGGGTGGCATCCAGGGGTAGGTGCCCAGCCTGAGGTCTGGTACAGCGCACGCCCTTGTCCTGCCGGTAGCCATCACTCCTGTCAGGCTGAGAAAGAGACAAAGGAGAGACTAAGGCTGAGAGGAAAAGTCCCCTGTGGCTCTTGATAACGGGTTGGGAAGAAGACAGGACAGAACAGTGTTTGCTATTTGCAGATGCACATGCCTGCCCTCTGGCTCTGGCCTCACAATTTTCTGGTCATGTACTGTTGGCCAAATCTCTCCCTCTCTCTGAGCCTCCATTTCCTATCTGAGCCCCCGTACTTCACCTGCAAACTGGTTTAACAAGGTAAAGCTTAGTATTCCTGGTAAAACAAACCAAGAAGCTCCAAAAGTAAAGACTGCATATGCAGAATTTCCTACACTTAACTGTATGGGAAGCCCCTGCCGGTAGAGCATCTCACAGCATGAATGTGTCATGTGAAAAGACACCTCTGTTTGAGGCTTTCCTCCACCCAAGCCTTTCTTAATCTGAACATGGCCCCCAAAGGAATGGGGCAGAGTTGGCAGAGCTGGTGTGGCCTGGCTTTCTTCAGGGTGGGGCAGAGCAGGGGGGTGAACACTGGCCAGAATGGGCTTTGAGGCCACACATACCACAAATCTAGGCTCCACCAAATACCATCTTGGGATCTTGTGCAATATGTGGTACCTCCCTGCCTCCTTCAGTGCCTGTTTCCACATCTGTTACATCAGCATACTCACAATCTGTGGGGCAGCGCCTGGCACACTGGGAATTTCCTGCCAACAGGATCAAGTCCCAGTCCCTAAGCCTGGCACAATCTCACTCTCTGATGATGAGCAATTCCGTCTCCTTGGTATGCAGAGCTGGGACTGCAGCCACAGGAGGCTCCTGGGCCTTTCCCAAGGACTGCCAAAGCTCTGTGCCTCTGCAAAGGGTGTTGTTTCCTCACATGCTTCTCCCTCAATCCTGAACAGGTTCAGCTACACCTCACCTCTTCCACCACACACCTTTTTGACCCCCTAGTTCTCTAGCCCATCATCCTGCTCATACTGGGTCATAATGGTTTGTCTTCCTCCACCAGACTCAGAGCCCCTCAAGAGTGGAGATGGGCATCACGGCTCAGTGTGCCGAGGGAGCTCCTGCTCGGAGGGCTTGGCTAGTCCATCCATAGCTCCTGCTCCCATAGCCCAAGCCCCCACCACAAAAGGGCATGGCAAGATGCCTGGGGACAAAGGGGCCATCACTGCTGGGCACAGCACTATCCTGCCAAATCCATTTCATGACATGCCCTCCACTTCACTTCACCCACTGCCCATCAGGACCCCCATACCTGCTTACTGCAAGGCCCCTTCCTCCGCATCTGTGTCTTGGCTGTGCTCCTGATAGGGAGGAGGCAACAAGAGACCACACATCACTCACTGTAAGCTCCAAGTCCTGCCCTGAGGCCAAGAGCACATTTGGAGACCACACTCAAAAAGCGGGAGGGACAGCCAAGGGGAATGACTGAGGCCAGTCTAAACAAGGCTGGCTTGGGGTTCCAACAGGGTGGTCTCAGGGAGAAGGGACTATTCAAGGAAGTTCTGGGCACGACAGGAGGCATGTGTCTGCATAGAAAGACCTTCTCAGACTAGAGCGGGCTAAAAGCCCAGCAGACTGGTTGGTGAGCTCTCTATCTTTGGGGGCATCTAAGCCTTTATAAAGACGACTACGCCCAAAAGAGTAAGTTGAAGCATCAGCTGGGCATGAGGAGGACCGCTTAAGTGTCGTGGCCATGAGCCCATCTGTCCTCATACCAGAACCCAGCAGTGATAAAAAGGAGAAAGTTCCAGACACAGTGAAGAAGTCTGGGCTCCAATCCTGGCTTGAGCCTTATCAGTTATATGGTCCTAAGCAAGCTACTGAATTCCTCTGAGCCTCAGTTTCCTCATGGGGTAAAATGTGGGAAAAGTAACACTTTGCACAGTGCAGGGCTGTTGTTAAGGTTGAATGAAGTTAGAAAGGGTAGACTCCAGGGCCTGGTGCTCAGTGAATGTCTGCTAGATAAGCGAGTAGTAAGCATACAACAGATAACTTAGAGACTCAGAATCTGGTCTACCTTCCCACTTAATACAAGCTTCTTGCCAAATGGCTTCCCAGCCCCACTGTGAATAATTCCAGTAACAGACAGGAAGCTCGTTACCTCACGACACAATCTGTTTCATGCTCAGGCGACAATGGCTTTTAGAAAATCCTGACATGGAATAATGGATACCTACTTTCCTGTGGCTTCCCCAGGCAATCCCAGTCCTGCTCCCTGAAACTCTGCAGACGATGTGTGCTCCCTGAGCCCCTGACTCTTCCCTTCTCCAACCCATGTGGAAAACCAGGTCTAGAACAGGCCCTGGGCTCAGAAGAGGTCTGTCTCAGCCCTCATGGAACTTCTGACTGGTGGCAGAAACAGGCAGCTACTCCCTGCTCATTTCCCCTCTTCCTTACAGGACTAGAACCCCTGGGAAGAAGGAACCAGCTCAGGGATTCATCCTTCCTCTGCTACCCTCCTGTGACTAGGAGTGCAAAGCCCGGTCCCAGCCCCTCCGCCTGTGCCCTCACCAGCTCTTCCTCGCTGTGTGTCAGCAGCCCTTCCTCATCGCCGTCATCTCGAGCCTGTGCTTCTCCCTGGGGCGTGCCTGCCTCAGAAGCTGTGTCCTCTTGGGGGGCTGGTGGCCGGCTGCTACCACCACTACTGCCGCCGCCGCCGCCACTGCCACTGCCACTGTCACCCTTCTTCTTGCCATCTGAAGGGGAAGCAGTGGGGAAGAGGGGAACAAAACTCAGCCTGGTGCAGCTGCCCCGGGCAACATCTTAGCGGAAGTTAGGTCTCAGAACAGTGGCCCCAAGTGGGATTAGAGGCCACAGGCCCTCTGTGCCCCAGGTACTGTCCTCCCCACACTTTGCCCCGGGCTGCTCGTTATTGGAACTGGGCAAGGACCGTTAAGGACCGTTGGAAGCTGACCTGGGTTGGCTTTCTGCTCCTCGGCAATCTGTTCCAAGCGGCCCAGCAGGGCGTCGATGTTAGACTTGATCTGCGTCAGCTCTGTCTTGATGGTCTGCAGTTCACTGCTCTTTACTGGGAGTGGAGGGAGTACAGGGCTGTCACCTGGAGGCTGGGAGCTCAATACTAACATAAGACCCTAGCCCCATTCTGTCAAGTAGGAAGACAGGCCAGTGGCAGAAACTGTCCTTGTCCAGGGCTTTTTTCTGGCCAGGGAAAAGGCAGAGCTGCCTGTGGCTTCCCCTGAAACTTTCTAAAAGCCATTGCTACAGTGACCAGCCCCACCCTTCTGAACATGGATCTTTCCCCCGACCTCTCAATGCTGAAAGGGACTGGGGCTGGATAAGAATGCAGGTGTGTGGTGTGCACCTATGTGTGCACCTGCACAAGCATGTGTCTTTGCTTGTGATACAGGGTGGTATGTCTGTCTTTCAAGGTGTGTAAATGTGGGTGTCATATATCAGATTTCCTGGGTGCCTGACCACAGTGTGTGCACACCAGAGTGAATATGGAGTAGCGGGCTTGTATAGACCTGTCCTTACTAGAAGATGACACCATTTCCTCACTGGGCTCCATGTCACAGCACTGGATTCTGTGCCCAACCCAAGCCCCTCCTCAAATGTCAGCCTTTTCCTCTTAGAAATGCACAAAAATACTCACTTGGTTGTATTAGAGCTGCAGAACTGTGGGAGATTTGTTCCTTTATCTATTTTCCAATGTAAAAAAATGTAATTCTATTATTTTGCTAATGACAAAATAAAATTATCTAGGAAGAAGATAAGTCACTCACATTTGATCTTGGCTGAGCTGGTGGTGATGGCTGTGGAGCGGGCAAAGAGCTTGACAGGTATGGTGGTTTTGACACGTCGGACCAAAGGGACTGTGACCCGGGGTCGCTTCACAGGGACAGCCCTGGGCACTGGAACGGGTGACAGGCGTCCCCGATAGTCGAAGAGCCTGTGAGGGCAAATGGGCCAGAGGCTGCAGCATGGCTTGTGGCGACCAGGGGTTACTGCAACTCTAGATCAACATGTGTATGGCTGGTGAAGGGCTGGCCTGCATTACACACCTCGCTTGCTCCTAACAAGCCCTGGAGGTGAAGAGGAAGGGCTTTCAGGACCCTAAGAGCTATTGGGATCCTCACTACATCCATCTTTCCTACCAGCTAGGCTGGGTAAGGGCAGATGAGATGGCAGGTGGTAATAGTTATAGCCCCATTTCAACAGGGGTAAACTGAGACCAGCTCCAGAAAGGAGCCTTCCCTAGATCACCATGACACCCAGGCCTACTCTATTACCTGACTTCTCTTCTGCTCAGTCAACTGCCACCCCAACCTCTGGTCAGAGTTTGCAAATCTCCCTAAAGCAGCACAAATTCCCACCCGGGAACAGAGAGGTGTGGAACTAGAGAGCCAATCCCTAAGCTGCCTGAGCCTGTTTTCCCATCTGCCTAATGAGGATGGCTATCCCAAATTCTGTGTCCTCCTCCCATGCCAAGGCTGCTGTGAGGGTAGATCATGAAAAAACTTGGTTAAAAACACATGGCAGGTGGTGTGATCAATGAAAGGCCAGGGTACTGAGACCCTCAACTCAAGGACCTATGACCTCAGAAACATGAGGCTGAAGTCCAAGACCATTTTCTCCTCCTGGGCCCCCTTAGTTACCCCACCCTTCTTACTCTATTTCAGAGATGGAGGGCAGGAGGCCTAGTGGAGTATCAAGGTTGGGCAGCTCAATCAGATCCCCGGGCTCCCAGATGGTATGCTGCCCTGCAACGCCATCACCCAGCCCTCTCCAGGAGGGCTTCTTTTCCTGCAGGCAGAAGCTCAGTAGACTGAGCAGGGGTCTCTCCCACCATATCTGCTGCTACCACCTTCCTGCAGGGAACAGCAGCCTCAGGGGTACACTGTGAGACTGCTTTCCTGATGACAACCAGGAAACATGCCATCACTGGGCAATTCAATGCCCCATGCCTTGGCACTCCTTTGTTCAGGGAGCCCCTGCCCTAGGGTGGTGATGGCTAGAGATGGAGAGTCTCTGGGAATGGACCCAGTCCCAGACACTGCATTTCTGCCCCCAAGGGGAGGAGGCGGCTCTGGCCTTGGTCAGAATCACTGAACCACAGCATCCCAGAGCTGGAGGAGCCCTGAGGGATCATTTGGTGCAAGCCCATTACACAGACTGGGAGGGTATTTGCCCAAAGTCACACAATCCATTTAGTGGCAGAGCTGAGATTAGCACGCAGGTTTTCTGACTCCCAGGATGGGGCACTTTCAACTACTCTGCTCCCTCTCCTGAAGCCATTCACAGGTGAAAAAACTGAGGCTCGGAGAGGTCCTATTCCTCTTGGTCAGCCCAGGGCAGGCTATGCAGGAGGGAGGGAAGCAAGAGAGAACTTTGAGCCAGCCCCCACCATAATTTCCACTCAAGAATGTGGCTGGAGCCATGGAGTGGAGCCCAAAGCTTCAAGGCTAAGATCTGCATAGGCTTGGGGATAGAGGGTGGGCCACAGCCTACCAGGGACTAATTTAAACCTCTAAAGGGCTGCTGGCTTCTTGGCTATAAATATAAGACCAATTGACTCAGACTGAGCTCTGAGGTTCCTTCCAGCTGGCTGGGTACCTCCGAGAGGTAAGAAGACGAACAGCAGAAGCATGAGAACTCAAACTCCCTGCACCGAGCCTCGTACCGTTTTTGTCTTCCTACTTGCTACGTTTATGTGTCCCTTGGCTGTCCAGTCCCACTGGGCCTCACCCCAGGATTAGGAGGAGGAAGGGCAGTCAGGGTGGGAGACAGTGTGGGATGCGGGGAGCTCTAGCCTGGGCACCTGCAGAACTGGACCCTAGTCCCAGCTCTGCCACCAACTTGTGAAGCAGCCTTGGGCAGATGCCTGTCTGCACCTCTGGGCTTAGGTTCCCAGTTAGATGACTGAGTGGGCTGCACCAGCAATCTCTCAGGACCCTTCCAGCTTGGCTGTTTCATGCCTGGGCACGCCCCTCCCCTGCTCACCTGTCATAGAAGTCGTCCCGGTAGTAATCATAGTCAAAGCTGTAGCCACTGGGGAAACAAAGGGGAGAGGGCCGGGGCTTAGGGACAGCCGCTCAAGCCCACTCTCCACAGGCCCTCATCTCCAAATGCCTCCCCAAATTCTAGGCTCAGCATGCTGTCATCACCAGTTTACTCCCTCTGTGGAAAGAGGGACCGATCCCACCCAGAGAGGGACAGACAAGACAGAGCGCCCCACCTGTAAATGGCAGATGCTGCTCTCTTTAGCCCCTTGGGTCTGTTGGGCTTGGGCTCACCAGCCATGTTGATGTCTGTGTGGAGGAAGGAGGCAGAGTCAAATGCTGGCCCGACAGCAGGGTGCCCATACACATATCACCCACATGCACGTGTGCAGCAATTTATATACTTCTATGATGGACTTTACTCACTAACATGGCCAACAGTGGTCTTCACACATTAGACACATACCCACACATTGCATGGATATGCCTGTTCACATATTCATATACATTCAGACGCATGCATGCTCACAAACGTATCACTCACACATACGCCATGTATATCACATTACACATATGTATTCTTAAGTATACTCATATAAACACACAGACAACACACCCTCACATGCAAGGTCACATATCCAGGTAATAAGGCCACACACACAGCTAACATATACTCTCAAGTACACTCTGACTTGGTTCCGACATCATATACTTAACTGCCCGTATGCAAATGAGCCAATGCACATTCACACAAACATTCTATCAAACATCTTTATGCCTAGAGTGTACTTAGCACATGATATTTGGTAAATGAATATATGTATATCTGCTTACACAAATATATTACGACACACACACACACTACATATATACATACTAAGGTATATGTACACAGATTCTCCATTAAGTTCAGTTACATCCACATACCACATACTCAGGAATACATATACAGGTATCCCTTCTGAAACCTATACATATACACAGAAGTATGTGCACATACACAAACACTGTACATACTCCAAGGTAGACCACCAGCACAGCCACATCACATGTATAAAATACCAAGGCCAAGGGCACCTGCTTGTTTCACCTTGTGTTCCCAGTCCCTCCTCCTGGTCTCAGAAAGGGTGCTAACCTAAGCCATTTGTAGACCAATGTAATAGGCTGTGCTAGTCCACTTTGTTTCCTTTCTCTGGGGAATCTGTATTTTAACTGAAACCATAAGGCTTGTCATTAAGTCACTGCAAAAGCAGGGACAGGACAGAAGTGTTTTCCAGAAGTTTCTAAAATTCTCCCCCACAGGCACTGATTTGTAACTACTTAACTTATAACTTAAATATAATTTATAACTATTTAAGTTATAACATCTCAAACGGGTAATGGTGGAGGAAACAGAAAAGGGACTAAGAGGGAGTGGAGCTGAAGGGTGAAGGCCAGCACCTGCTCAGGAGAGCACCAAGTGCAGGGCTGTGGAGAGATGCTTACCCAGGGTCTGCCCGGCCAGCACCCGCCCATTCTCTCCCAGCACAGCTGCCCGGGCATGGCGCTCGTTGGCATACTGGACAAAGGCATAGCCCTTGTGCACAGAACAGCCGGCCACACGGCCATACTTGGAGAAGATGGTCTCCACATCTGACTTCTTCACCACAGCTGTGTTGAGGTTTCCGATGAAGACCCGAGAGTTGATGGACTTGGGGTCATTCTTGTTGGTTACGTTGCTCGTCTGAATCTTCAAGGACATGGTGCCCACCTGAAGTGAGAGAGCTACCATGAGGCTGTGTTCCCAGGTTGGGATTAAGGGTTGCCCATGGCCCACATCCTAGCTAAACTGGATTGCTCTGTGTCTTCCTACACACACCCCCTCACAGCATCCAGCTCCCTGTTTTTGCTCATCTTATTGGCTGCTGAGGTTGTGCCAGGTGTTTTACATATGTTCCCTCATTTGGTACTGAAATTACAAGCAGAACCAGGACATTTTACAAGGGAGAGAATGCACATTCAGAGGTCACAATGCTAGTGTATGGCAAACCTGGGATTTGAACCCTGGTCTGCTTGACTTCAATTATTTTAAACCCATTCCATCTTTAATGCTCATCTCAAATGTTACCCAATGTAGCATCTATATTTGAAGACCTTCCACAGCTTTTCTTCTGTTTCTTTAATGTAGAACCATGGCAAAAAAAAAAAAAGTCACATGGTAGTTGCAAGTAATGCTTGCTCTAGAATAATACCATATTATGAAAATTGCTCAGTCTAAGCCAGGCGTGGACCTAGCTATGGCTGTCTTTATTGGTGCCCGCCATTTTGAAAATAAGCCTCACTGAACACTCAGTGTGGGCTAAGGGTAGCATGCAATATTGAATAATCTCAAGACCCCATGAGTATTATTATTGTTATCATTCATATTTTACCAGAAACAGACTTCAACTAGTTCATTAACTTGCCAGGAATGGGCATTCAAACTCAGGTCAGTTAGTCCCTAAAGCCCATTTCATTCAAATTTATCACTCTCCTTCCCAGATCTAAAGCCAATTTAAATACTAGAGTTAAGTCAGCATATTTATCTGAGAATTATTTTTAAATAAATTAATTTTTAAGAGTTACCTATTTTTATACCTACTCATTCAAATTTTGTTGTTTTTGCTTAAAGATGATACTGGACCTACTCTTTGCTCTGTTCATTCTGGCAATGTCTTTTACACCAAAGGGCTGTATAATTCTTTCATACCCATCTCTGTGGATGTTACATTTGGGCACAGGCTCCACAGGGAAAGGGAAAAAGAGGCTCGATTTCAGCAGGAAAGGCCTAACGTTTACACTTCCTGGCCCTGTCTTCTGCTCATTGGCATGGGTTGCAACTCCCTTTTGAAGCACTCCTATCTCAATACCCAACACTAGAGCTATTTCAGAAGGTACTAAAGGCCCCAAGCAGTATGTATAAAACTCTCATCAGCTTAGGCTAACCATAAATACCTGCCTATTTACCTAATATGTTGAGGCAAAGGGGGCTTCTTTTAAATGAAATATAGAAGAACTAAGTATAAGCTGGAAAACCTGTATCTTTTGTCCCACTAGGGTAAGAGACCCTTTTCTCCACAATTCTCCCAGCTTGGAAGCTGGCACATTCTGGTCAGCAGATGGCACTATTTGCAAAGGAACATAGGCTGGACCTGAGCATGATTCTGAGGAAGAACCTCCTTGTAGGGTGGGCTTTGCAGCAGGCTCCATGGATATAGTGGGGTCAAGTACGCGCCATCCTAGGTAAAGGAAGGGGGCTGAGTGGGTCTTGCTACTGATGAAGGGGCTGGTACCAGCTTTGGAACTGGCCTGGAAGTAAGAGACTCTTTTTTGTTACTTATTTTGCCTTTGCATCCAATCATCAACATTTACTAAGCAGTGAGGGACACAAAAAGAGATTACACATGAAAACACCAAATACACTGCCCATATACAGCAGGAAATGATTGGTATTTGTGGATTCCCTTGGGCTCTCCGTTTCTCAGCTCTCTCTGACAATCCCTCTCCTACCTGAATGACAAGCCACTCAAAGGTTAATTCCTTGTCCACCCATGGGTATACAAGAAGTTTGTGGGGCTCCTCCATGGGCATCAGAGAACTCTCCTGGTTGCTTCAACTCAAAGCCATGAAGTTTTGGTCCAGGGAGATGCTACCAGCCTTGGCTGAAGGGAACCAACCAGGCCTGGGGTGTGGACCAAGATATAAAGAGGAGATGGGGGAGTTACATTTCAGAGATCTGCTGATGACTGCTGGCTCTGCCACTGATCTGGTAGAGGCACATGACAGTTGCTGGGTTCCCTTAGACCTCTGCCAACAGCCTAGAATACCACTGAGCAGGAAGCATTTGCTGAGCACTTGTGTTTGGTACTATAATGGGATCAGCACTTACTCCTTGGCTGGTAAGCAAAGTCCTTTGGCTTTGGCCCCACCCAGTCTTTTCTCTCATCATCTGGGGTTTGGACAATGTACATAAAAGGGCTCTGCAAGCTCTGAAGCTCTTTACAAGATCTAATAATTACTCTTGACATGTTGCACCTCTCTTTCTGTTCTACGAACACTGCCATTTGTGGGCCCATTCTAGATGAGGGTCATTCTAGATGAGGAGCACATTCTGAACAATACCAAGGAGAGGCAGCCAGAAGCCATATCATGTGGAGGTCAGCTTTCTGATCTGCAGAGAAAAGATCTGGGAAGTGTATGCATGTGGCTGCTCTAGGTAAGGAATCTGCAGAGCCGAGGAGAAATGTCCACCTGAAGTATGCTCCAGGCACCCAACCCCGGAACTACTCCATCTAAACAGCCTCCAATCTGCTTTCAAGGTCTGCACACTCCTTGGAGGCAGGCTATGCTGCTGTTGTGTGTACATCCTAAGCCAAAGGGGATAGCAATCTGTGGGGGTATGGAAACGTTCAGTGTCTACACAGATGTCCATGAAGCTCCTCAAAGGGAGGGATGGTGTTGGGGGTGGGAAATGGACAGGAATCATGCCCAGACTAGCTCTCTGGGAACTGCTGGACTCAGGTACAGAATCGCTAAGAGTCAAGAATTCTAAATTCAGACATGGTCCAGGTTGTTATGAACATAATTTGTTAGCTTCACTTATAACTTTCAAATATTTAGACATATGGTACTGGGGCCCCCCCATCTGTATTCTTGCTCTGCCTTGCAAGTGTTAGAGACAGGCCTGACAAAATCTGGGGCATAGTAAGTGCTCAATAAATGCTAGGGAGGCAGAGTGAGGCTAATGTCCCAAGAAGTGGTGAGAAGGGCTAGCTGTGGCCCTGCCTTAAGTGGGGGGAGACCACTGGGGGCTGAGGTCCCAGGCACTATTTTCTGGTCTCTGAGCCAAACATCCTACTCCACAGACCAATCATCCCCAACTCAATCCTTCTAACATAACTCTTTTCTGACTCTTCCAGGCTTCCCCCTAGCCTAGAATGGGAGCCCTAGAAAATACTGACATTCTATTCAGCAGAAGCTGCTTGACTTGATAAGCTATTTTCCCCCCTGGGCTAAGCTCTGCCTCACAAATTAGCTGTGTAATTGAGAGCAAGGTGTCTGCAGCCCCCAGAGGCCCCAAGCTTAGTAATGAGCTAAGGATAGGTGGGTAGAGGGAAGGTTTTTGGTGGCAGTGCTGGGGAGGGGAAGGAAGTGGCGGGAGAAAAAGAACCAGACTTGTTCCCAGCGACTTCTGCAATGTCAGATTAGCAGAGACCTGAGTGGGCATGGAGCTTATATGTCCCACTCTGAGGAATGAAGGGGAATGAACTTGGCCAGGATGCCATAGCCAGTGAGTAGGAGAGCCAAGCACCCCACGGGTCCTCTGACTCTAAGTCTGGGGTCCTTATATTCCATTTTTCCTTTTGGGCTGGTTAAGAGACAAGCCCCTAGGACAATGAGGAGCTGGGAGGGGGCAGTCTAGATATGTTATGTTTGAGAAAACCAGGTACTGGCTCCCAATTAAGTGCCTTCACCTTTACTGGCTGAAGAAACAATTGCTGCATAAAAGCTGGGCCCTTAAGCTAATTAAAACCTACCAGGGACACAGGCTTTGAAATGCAATTTACAGCACACAGGGATGGGGCTAACTTCTCCAGGCTAATAAGAACAGAAGAAATTTGGCAAAAACAAATCACTTTCCCTAGTTGAAACATTTCAGATGGAAACTATATTTTGGAAGACAAGAGCCAAGCCTGGACATGGTGAAGTGACAGGGCTTTGTAAAGGCAGAGAAGCCCTAAAACAGCAGTTCTCAACCTTCCTAATGCCGCGACCCCTTAATACAGTTCCTCATGTTGTGGTGACCCCCAACCATAAAATTATTTTCGTTGCTACTCTATAACTGTAATTTTGCTACTGTTATGAATCGTACTGTAAATATCTTTTTGTTTTCCGATGGCCTTAGGCGACCCCTATGAAAGGCTTGTTCGACCCCCAAAGGGGTCGCGACCCACAGGCTGAGAACCACAGCCCTAAAAGGTACCTCTACCTGAACTTTAGGTAAATAAGACTTCCAGAGCACCATCCCAGTAAGAATAGCCTCTAATTACTGAGTGCCAATGACGTGTCAGAGATTTTATACACCTCACCTTATTTAACCCTCACAATAGCCCTATGAGGAAGTATTTTAGATAGGGACACAGAGGCTCACAGAGAGGCAAAATAACCGGTTAATAGAGCAAAGCCAGAACCAGAGCCAGGTTTGTTTGACTCCAAAAACCTATGCATAGAGATGCCTTGGGTGCTGATTTCCATAGTGAGAATATGTCACCCTGAGCCAGTCACACCCAGTCCTTGGTCCTAACTCTTTCCCCTTTTCTATTACTATGCCTCACATTTGCACAGGATTTTAGTGAACAAAGCCAGTTTATAGCCTTGATCCTGACATTGTTAGTCCCATTTTACAGAGGAAAAAGCTGAGGGTGAGCAAAGATAAGTGACTTACTTAAGGTCACCCAGTTAGTGAAGAAAGTAGCTAGAGGACTTGAATCCAGGCTTCTTGTTGAATACTCTCCATGCCACTGTCTTCAACAACTGTCCTAAGCCTCTGGTTCTGCTACGTCACCCTTCAAGCCCTCTCAATCCTGCCTATCAGGATCAAGTCTAGTCTTCATAGCCTGGATTCTGAGGCACTCAGCCATCAAGAACACCCACTCTCCCAGCTCTGTAATTCCTCCCCAGCACTGGAGCTCTTCTTGAAATGCTCATTTCAAAAGGGGAGCTGCTGCTCTTGGTCCTGATCCCCTCCCCTCTCTGCTCCATGCTATTTAGAGCCTCTGTCTGGGCCAGTCCTGCTGGACACCTCTGGCCTTATTCTCCAGCATGGGGATTAGGGTCACATTAGCCTGTGGTCAGACCTCTGAAAACCCTAGGGACATTTGGGTGGTTTTAAAGGAAAATAGCGATCAGTGATGAGGAAGCTATTTCTGAAGAAAGCAAAGCAATTACTGATCAGTGCCCAGGGCCTCCTTGGTCCAGAAGCTCCTGGTTACCAGGAGGTCAAGGATGACAGAACATCTATTAATCTCATTAAACTCATCAGGCCCCTGCTTATTAGCATTGCCCAAATGATCATTACTGGCCAGACAGGGCTAATTTCCCAGGAAGTGCTCTTTAGCTCCTAACCATTCCCACTCCCATGAGAAACCCCAGCTCCCAGCATTCTGAACACTGGAATGGGTGGGAGTGTAAGGGGTACAGGCTACAGGTCCAGGAAGCTTGGCCTTGGCTCTGCTGTTAGTCATGTGACCTGAAACAAGTCATACAATTTTTCTGAGCCTTATCATCCTTATTCTGAAAACAGAAATAGTTTTTTCCTGATTACCTTTTAGATATGATATAAAAAATCAGGGCCGGCCGAGTAGTCCATTGGTTAAGAGCTGGCTTGGGACGCCAGCTCTGAGCAGCAGGGCCCTGGTTTGGATCCCACATGAGGGCCAGTGACAGCTAAGATGGTGAACAACAGCTCAACCTGGAGCTGGGCTGCCGTGAGTCGCCAGCTACAGCGTAGACTGCAGTGAGGCTGCAGTGGGCTGCCATAAAGCTACCATGAGTGGCTGGCAGCCAGCATAACCAGCCAGCAGTCGGCATGAGCTGTCAAGAGCCGCCATGAGTGGCCCTCCAGTGGCTGGCGACCGATCTGCCTCACCTGGGAAGAGCACAATGATAATGCCAACATGGGCCAGTGAAGCGACGTCCTCCACAACTAGACTGAAGAACAAAAGGACACTAACTTGTCTGTTCCCCTTCCCTGATTTCCCAACGCTGTTCCCCTTTTGCAATTCCCCAATAAAATATTAAAAAAAAAAAATCAAACTGACTAATCAATGTGAAAGTGTTCTGTTGCACCTGTAACATACTATGAAAGAACAGAGGATTATACCTATTTCTCTATTATTACCCAACTCCTATCCCCTCCACTCATTCAACAAACATTTGGGTATTCTCTGTGCTGGCACCATGGAGATGCTGGAAACACTGCTCATGGGCCTTGTCTTCTACTTGCTTTTCAAGAAAGCCCTCTCTCCAGGAACCTGCTTCTTGACTGTTTCCTAGTAACAAAAAGAAAACTTTGCACATTAAATGGCAGAAACAGCACACAGGCTCTGGAGTCAGACAGGACTGAGTTCCAGCTCAGCTTTACCACTTATGAGATGTAACCATGGACATGTCCCTCAACCTCACTGGGCCTCAAGACGCCTCAACCACAAGACAATAATTACACCAACCTCCCAGGACTAGGGTAAGGATTAAAGACAATGTGTGTAAAGTGCCCAGTATAATGGCTGGGACCCGTATGTACTTACATAAGAAACTCAAATGCCCTATGGAAACAGATTAATCTCGTCTGGCACTCTATACCCTCCACATTTCAGCCCTAATTTTCTTTTCATCTCCAATGCTCTATACCTCACCTGAGAATAAGGGAGCCAGGGAAGAGGGCCTATGCATGCTCTTTTCCTTGTCCTAGGTATTTGGAGCCAAACCTAGAAACTTCATAAAGGTGCCCCCTCCCCATGCCTGTCAAATCAGGCATGTATGGGACTGGGAGAAGAAAGAGCACAGGCTGGGAGGAGTTCCAGGCCTTGCTGGGCCACAGACTCAGCCCTCAGCTATGCCATTAGGTCTCTAGTCCTATATTATAACATTGGTATCAGCATCTGGTAGGCCCTGAGGGGAGACCCTACAGCAGAAACAGAAGGCAGAGCTGGAGCCTCAGTCATCTCTCCCCGGTTATACACCCAACCTTCCCTGCACCTTGCACCCTAACTGTACCCTTGGGTGTGACCTTAGGGTGAAGCTTAGCATCTGTGACAAGCTGCCCTTATAGCTCTGGGGGAAAAGGCAACAAGGAGTGGGCAGGGGCAACATTAGGCCTACAATCCCCAATAATGTCTTAGAGTTAGGGACCTAAAAATGATTATCAATCTATTTTTGCCAAAGCAGCAAAACAAACACCTACCTACCCAATTCAACAGTCATTATAAATATCCAAAAACTCGCTGGGACAACTATGGGCCAGGTGTTAATCAACAAATGAGTTGTTCATTCATTCATCCGTCCAGTAATTGGTCTGGTACCTGACCTCAAGAAACTCCCAGTCCAGCAGGGGACATTTACCATGGCCACAAAGTACATTAGCCCTGGGCTGGAGTCCACTGCCCCAGAAGCAACCCAAAGCAAAACAGCCTGGGACATCAAAGAAGGGGTAAGAGCATCTCAGAAGGCTTTACAAAAAGAAAGCAAGTTTAAGATGAACTTCCATTAGGTGGTGGCAAAGGGAGAGGATATGCCAGGCAGGAGGAACTGCAGGAACAATGCACAAAACATGCCCCTTTCTCCTCTTTGCTCGCCCTATTCTGCCCTTCTTCTCGCAAGTATATGCAAGATAGGGCTGGAAATAAAAATTTATTAGAACAAGAGTTATTTCTTCAGTGCTGTCTCCTCTTCCCTTGATTGTTGCATACTAGTCCTTGTCTTCAGGGAGGGGGAAAAAAGGGAAATACAACTTAATATATGGCAACTTTATGCCAGGCATTGTGCTGGAAGCTTTACAGGCATAATCTCATAACCCTGATCACAGCCTAACAAGAAATTAGTATCATCCTCACACTACAGATAAAGAAACTGAGGCTCACAGAGAGCTTACATGATTTGCCCACAGTTACATTAAGTGGCATGATTCAGATAAAAGGAACCCAAGCTTGTGTGGTTCTAAAGCCCGTGCTCTTCCCACTTCACTAGATTCCTCCCACTGACCCCTCCCATCCCCATCCCACCCCCCAAAAGAAGAATGGTCTTGGGTTTGCTGCTCATGTGCCATATGACTTGGGTTTTGGAGCATGTGACCACAAAGGGTCCTTCCAGGGTTAAACGTGTGATCGTAATAATCATTACCAACATTTACTTGTGCGCCAGTAACGGCACTAGATCTTCTGCTAATATTAGGTAGGTGATGGTATGTATTATGCCCCTTTCACACGAGGAAAATACGGGCTGGAGCTTAGTCCTATACAAGCCAGAAAATGGCAGAGCTGGGACCAGTCTGTATGAGACCAGAGCTGGCGCTTTTAACCTTGGCCCAGAGTGGCCTCATGCTATGCATGCCCTGTGCCTTCCAGAAGTCAGCTTCTAACACTTTCTAATCCTTTGGGCATAAACTCAAAAATCCTTTGGGGCCTTGCTGAGGGCGTATTCTCAGCTCTAAGAGCCAGTAAGTACTTGTGAGCCTGGGGGATGGCGCCCTCCCCTTTCCTATGCTTTAAGGGGCTGGCTCCTCACAGTGATAATGTGGCAAGATTAGTCACTACTTGCTGTTGGTTGATTATAGCTATTCTTTTCTGTAAATGAAGTTTAAAAGTCATCAAAGGGTTTGTCAGCTGTGACTTATGAGCCTTTTTCCCGCAGGGAAGTCGGGCAGTGACAAATGCCCCTCTTGTTCTGCCATCCATTACCAGTCAGAAGGAGCCATGTTCCAATTACTGGAGACCCCGATGAAGCTCATGGAAAACCCTGCTCCAGGCTGCAGCCATTACTCAAGCCTGGCAGGGCTGCCAGTAGAGCTGCCCTAGGCCCAGGCCCCACTGGATAAGAATGGAGTAAGAGCACGTTTCTGACTTTGTGAGCCAGCCCCTTCCACTCTTTACTTGTGTTATCCCTGGTGAGTTTAGCCTAGACACATTTCACAAACGAGTAAAACCATGGGCACCATGTGGGCTGTCTTCAAGTACCCAGAATCAAGACTGTCTAAGACGAACAGACATGAGCAAATAAGATTATGCTGCCAGGTGGGGTAAGTGGGAGGGAGAAAAGAGGATAAAGTACCTAAGATGTTCACAGAAAGTAGAGATTAAAAGGACTCTTAGAGATCATCTAGTGCAGGGGTCAGCAAACTGCAGCTTGCAAGCCACATGTGGCTCTGAAGTAAAACTGAAAATGAAAATAAAACTATCATAGTTTCATTTATAAAATTTTTAAAGGATATTATTCACATAATGGTGATTATGTAAAAATATATTTATGGCTCTCAAATAATTTTTAAATTGTTGTGAGACAGGGTTGGCTCTTCCAGGGGTTGGCAAACTTTTGAGACAGAACGTCCCCAAAGAGTCGCATGTGGCTTGCAAGCCGCAGTTTGCCAACCTCTGATCTAGTGTAATCAATTACGTGAGTACTCAATACTCATTATGCCAAGCCCTGCCCAGCTAAATGCTGGGGTACCAAAGATGAATAAAACATAGTCCCTGCCACTGAGGGGAGATAAAATAATTAAGGTCTAAAGAAGTGACTTGCCCAAAGTCACAAAATAAGTTAGGGTCAGTGGTGGAATGAGAAAGCAGGTCTCCAGTCCTGTAGAGAAAATGGAGTGACTGGGAGCCCTCCTGCATGCCAGGTTCTTTACACAGAACATGGCATAATAGTTAACAGTGTCAACTCCCATTCGAATTCCACCTACACACTTCATACAGATTCAACTTCTGGTAAGTCCCTTAACCCATCCAAGTTTCAGAAAAATGGAGATGATAACAAAAGTTATTTTTCAGAGTTGTGGTAAAGATTAAATAAGACAATACACGTACAATGCACAGTGGCAGGCCCATATTAAGTATTCCAAAATGTTATTTATCATCAAGTAATTCCAAAAACAATTTGAGGTACTATTAATCTCATTTTACAGACAAGACTAAAGCTCTTTTTGACTTTGTCACACTAAATAAGCCAGTACACTTTTCACAACTATCTGTGGTGAAGAACCAGTTTTTTGTTTGTTTTGTTTTGCTTTTTAAATTTACAATTGATTATAGGCAAACACATTTGTAAAATACAATAAAAGTGTCAAATTACTCTAAAAGTTTCTAAGCACTTACTCTCAATTTATATACTTATCACAAAACAGCAACAGTTTGTGAACTAGCATTATTCAATGGGCTACATTTCGAGTAGCATAGCTCTAAGCAACTCACCCATCCCATCAACCTCTATAAAAACTAAACAAAGAAAAAAGAATAGAGTTTATTTCATTTCTTTCAAATCCTTTAGCTTGATTTCTTTGATGTTAGACTAATTTACAAAAACTAACCTAATCTTTTCCCTTTTTCGCTTCCCTCAAGAAAGAGAAGAGGGTAAACAGGCCATGGATTCAAGGCCAGGTTCAAGGATTTGCCACTAAGGAAGGACCTTCAGGAGGTGATTTATCTTGGTCATGTGCTCTAGGTTATGCTATATTCCCACAGGGGAAGATGATCTAGGCTTAATAGGGACTGAACAACCTTCCTGAGGCCTGGAGGTCTGAGTGGCAGGTATATTCCTGAAGAGGCTGGTACTCCTGGACCATCTCTCTTCACATATAGGATGTGAGGAAACCAGTCAGGAAGGGGAGGCATGTTAGAACCTTTCTTTTTGGTATTTCTAATTTTCAGTCTTGTATCATGGCTGTTTACATAGCAGCCTCTCTCCTTCTAGGGAGTTTCTTGGGAGCAAAATGGACATCAGGTTCATTCCTGAATGCCACTGTACACCCAAGAATATGACTGGCTGAGGCAAATGAGTAGCTCTTAATCAGTGTGCCAAGACACAATGGTGTACTTGAATCTTCCAGATGCATGGCCAAATACATCATTGTATTAAACTTGTTTTTGTTCTAAGCTTATAAGGTGCTATCTTTCAGCACAACCCAGAGCTGAGTGGGTCATATGATGTGGTGTAGAGATAAGTACAACCTACTGCTGTAAATAGTTGTTTGCCATCAAGCAGGAGCCAAAACCTGAATGTTTACTCCCATGTGAGAGGCCATATATTGGGTTGTCGAAAAAGTCATGATGTTATTTTTTCAATGTTTTTCGTTGCAAAAATGCATCATAACTTTTCCGACAACCAAATAATATGGTCAAGAGTAACCTTTGAAGCCAAAATGCCTTCATTCTGCCACTGAATTAGCTGTGTGACATGACCTTTGGGAAGTACCTTAAGTTGTTTCACTTGTCTCACCTGTAAAATGGGGACAGCAGTACATATCCCTAGGGTTACTGGAGGGTAAAATAATTTAATTCATGTGTTTAGAACAGTGTCTGGCACATTAGAAAATATGTAAATATTGGGCCGGCTGAGTGGCTCAGTTGGTGAAGAGCTTGCTCAAGAGTGAGAATTCTGAGCAACAGTGGTTCAGTGCCCAGCCCAAGCTGAGCTGCCAACAAGTGGCAGGATGGCTCAGCTAAAAAAAAAAAAAAAAAAAAGAAAGAAAGAAAATATGCAAATATTAGCTACTGTGGCTACTATTGGGTTGTCAGAAAAGTCACGACACATATTTGCAACAGATGACACTAGTTCATTTTTGGAAGTACTAGAGTCATTTGCATCTATGTTATTGCTATGTCATTTGACAGCTGCCAGTTCTAGCTTCATTCTAAAAAAAAACTGAGCGATTCGGTTGAGTTTTGGAGATTTTACAACAAGTTGAAGATCAAAGACCAAACTGTGCATTTTTTACATATTTTACTGTTTTACTTCCATAAAGGGAAGAACACGCATCAAGCTTGTGAAAAGTTGCATAAAGTATACGGTGACAATGCTCTACAAGAACGTCAGTGCCAAAGATGGTTCACAAAATTCCGTGCTGGTGATTTTGATCTCAACGATGCTCCTTGGTCAAAGAGGCCCACCGAGGTTGATGACGACAAAGGAAAGTCACTGATCGAGTCAAACCCACGTTACACGACACAAGAGATTGCAGAAACATTGAACATCCATCATTCAAGTGTTCCCGGCCACCTGAAGAAGCTAGGATATGTAAGCAAGCTTGATATTTGGGTTCCGCATGAACTCAAAGAAGTTCATTTGATGGTGCTTATAAACATCTGCAATGTGTTCATTAAACGTGAGGAAAACGATCCTTTTTTGAAGCAACTGATAACTGGTGATGAAAAGTGGATTGTTTACAACAATGTGGTGTGCAAACTGTCTTGGTCCCAACGTGATGATTTGCCTCAAACAACATGGAAAGCAGACATTCATCAGAGGAAGGTTATGCTCTCAGTGTGGTGGGATTTTAAAGGTGTCGTGCTTTTTGCGCTCCTACCAAGGAACCAAACAATCAATTCAAATGTGTACTGTCGGCCAATTGGACAGTTTGAACAAATCCATCATCCAAAAATGTCCAGAGCTTGTTAACTGTAAAGGAGTTGTGTTCCACTGTGACAATGCGAGACCACACACAAGTTTGATCACCTGTCAAAAATTATTGGAGCTTGGATGGGATGTCTTGCCACACCCACCATACTCACCTGACCTTGCGCCGTCAGACTTCCACTTGTTGCGCTCTCTTCAAAGCTCCTTGCGTGGTACAATGTTCAATTCAGATGAGGCTGTAAATTAGCACCTTGTTCAGCTTTTTGCAAATAAAGACAGGTTCTTCTATGAACAAGGAATTATAAAGCTCACTGAAAGATGGCAAAAGGTTATCAAACAAAACGGGCAATATATCGATTGATCTTTGTTCTTTATATAAATAAATGACCTTTGAAAAACAGACAAAATATGTCATGATTTTTCCAACTACCCAATATTATTGTTGAAACCTGTAAGAACTTTATTTTGTGAGTATGAAAGGAAATGTGGTAAGTTCTGTTTAACCTAGAGTTGAATTGTGGTCAAGGAAAAAAAATTATCACTGTGGGTGCAACCAAATCTTTTCAAAGTGCATCATCAAACTTCTAGTATTTGGAAATGTGCCTTGAACATAAAATAAATCACAGAAGTAGACACTCATTAAGAGACAGATACATGAGGGACGGCAGAGTAGCTCAGTTGGTAAGGGCGTGAGCTCTGAACAGGGCTGCCGGTTCAATTCCCATATGGACCAGTGAGCTGCACCCTCTAGAGCTAAGATGGTGAACAACAGCTCGACCTGGAGCTGGGCTGCAGTGAGTCGCCAGTGACGGTGTGGGCTGCAGTGGGGCTGCCGTGAGCTACCGTGAGTGGCCAGCAGCCAGTGTGAGCGGCCAGCAGCCAGCATGAGCTGCTGTGAGCCGCTGTGAGTAGCCGTCCAATGGCCAGTGACAGATCTGCCTCAGCCAGGAAGAGAACAATGATCATAATACCAATATGGGCCAGTGAAGCGGTGTCCTCCACAACTACATTGAAGAACAAAAGGACAACAACTTGGCTGTTCCCCTTCCCCAATTCCCCAATGCTGTTCCCTCCCCCAATAAAATCTTAAAAAAAAAAAAGAGAGAGACGGATGGATAGACAGATAGATAGATGGATAGACAGACAAACAGACATAGATATCTAGAGTAAAGCAGCCCCCAGAGAATACAACTTGAGAAGGGGGCAGAAATAAGCCCCTAAGTGAAGGCTTCCAGAAAAGCCTCTTTTTGCCTTGAGGACCCAGAAGGCACATTGGGCTCCCCTTCTGGGCAACAGGGCTTCAGGGGCTGATATTCTAAGCAAGTTCTGCTTGCTCGCTGTTCTGTATCTCTGGTGGAAACTCCACATTCTGTGGACACTCTAAGTCCGTACCAGGTAGTGCAAGTGTCACCATTTTCCAGCCTATATTAGAAGAAATAAGGGACTCTTTGAGGAACAGAGAGGGAGCCCTAACCCCTCCCACGACAGGCCTCACCATAAGTTAAAATAGTAATAGGGTATTCCTAGCTTTGAACTCCCACTTTGCCTATAGAGCCCTGGGTCCTACATCCCATCTCTACTCGCTGTGTGAACTTAGGAAGGCACCTCACTTCTCTAAGGTTCCAGGCTCCCCATCTGTGAAATGGGGATAAAAATCTCTGCCCTGCCCACTTGCAATGCAGGTTGCTGTGAGGGTCAAAGGACCTGATATATGGGAGAGTACTGTTACCTGAGATGTGCTACACAAATATGGGCAGGAATAGTCACCAGAATGGATAGCTGCTTCAGGTCTTCCTAGACAGAAGCACCTGGGCAGGAAGCCAGTCCTCTGGAAGCAGGGGGCGGATGGTGTACAACTTGGCACTGCAGCCAAACACTGTGCCCCTCAGGTGTTAAGGGCAGTTGATTAAAATCCTTTCATGTGGAATCAATATTTTCCTCATTACAACAATCCTTCTCCTTGAAAACATTGAATGCCCCTCCTCCCAGCCTCACAAAGACTTGAACCTGCAGACAGCATATGCACTGGCATATATACAGTATATTTAATTTCTCACATTCAGACAGAAGGGAAGAAAGCGGACCTCTCTCCAGGGCTCTGATCTAAACATAACTAAGGGCTCCAAGCATCATCCCACAATGCCATATTTTGGCCCAAAGAGGACCACTGAGAATGACACCCGAGTCATAACCACTCTGCCTTTGTCTCTCTGGTAACATTAACTTCACAAACATTACCAAGCATCTGCCTCTTGAGTGATCGAGCAAGGGTGTCCCTGCGACCTCCTGTTTGACCCTTCAGTGGCTTCCCACCACCAAGAATCTAAGTCCAACTCCTTTAATTGTGGCTTACAAACCCCTTCATGAGCTAAGGCTACCAAATCCATACACGGCAATCCTGGGAGGTTGTAAGTCACCTCATTTTATAGATGAGTTAGCCCTAGTGCAGACAGACAGTCAGTTGCCCAAGGTCACATAGTGAGAAAAGTCAGTATGAACTAGGTTCTTCCTAAAGGGCTGGGTATCAGACTCCATAGTACAGACTCAAGTTCGAAACCACCTTTTCTTGGGCTACTCTATATGTGGCAGGTATGGTTCAGGCAAACCCTTTCTTTCAGGGAGCTGCTTAGACACTGGTCATAAGTTTAGGTGGTCATTTAGGCTTTTTCCAATTTCTCACTATTACAAATAATAGCATCCAAGGGAAAGTTTATTCTATATATTGGATTATTTTCTTAGGACAGACCCCGAGAAGTGGAATTACTGTGTCAAAATGTATGAACATTTTTATGGCTCTTGAAATACACTGCCTAATTGCTTTTCAAAAGCACTGTACAGTTTACACTGCTATCACCAATGAATGCCACTTTCATGACAACCTCACCAGAATCATGGATTATCATGTTGTGTGGAGGTATGGATGTTAATTAGTAAGGGAAAAGCAAATGCTCACTGTTGTTTTCATGTATCTGTGAAGGTAATAGTCTCCTGTGTTTATTAGTCTTTGAGTCTACAGAGTTTTGAATGCCACAAACAAGTTCTTGTAGGTTCCTAAGCAGAGGAATAACATGCTGAAA
This sequence comes from Hipposideros armiger, assembly GCF_001890085.2. Classification (NCBI taxonomy): domain Eukaryota; kingdom Metazoa; phylum Chordata; class Mammalia; order Chiroptera; family Hipposideridae; genus Hipposideros; species Hipposideros armiger. The sequence continues at coordinate 2,643,023 of NW_017731588.1, forward strand.
AATTAAGTTATTTAATAATGTATCAAAATATCATTTACTGGGCCAGCCGAGTGGCTCGTTGGTTAAGAGTTGGCTTGGAAGCATGAGCTCTGAGCAGCAGGGCCACCGGTTTGGATCGCACATGGGCCAGTGACGCTGCGCCCTCTACAGCTAAGATGCTGAAAACAGCTCGACCCAGAGCTGGGCTCCTGTGAGTCATTGGCGACAGTGTAGGCTGCAGTGGAACTGCAGTGGGCTGCCATAAGCTACCATGAATGGCCGGCAGCTGCGTGAGTGGCCGGCAGCTGATGAGAGCTGCCTCACAGCAGTGCGCAACGGTCCAATGGCCAGCGAGTGACTGCCTCACCTGGGAAGAGCACAATGATAATACCAACACGGACCAGTGAAGTGAAGTCCTCCACAACTAGACTGAAGAACAAAAGGACAGCAACTTGTCTGTTCCCCTTCCCCGATTCCCCAACACTGTTCCCCTCCCCCAATTCCCCAA
>NW_017731588.1:2647349-2652072 GCF_001890085.2 Hipposideros armiger
ACTAGACTGAAGAACAAAACGACAGCAACTTGTCTGTTCCCCTTCCCCCAATTCCCCAGCTCTGTTCCCATCCCCCCAATTTCCCAATAAAAAAACAAAAATAAAATCAAAACAAAAAACTAAAAAAAAAAGTCTACTGTTCAACTTTGCAAAAGTAACGGTGTTATTATTACTAAATCTGAACTAGAAGGCTTAGTAAAATGCAAGGATAGTCCCCACCAAATGCCAAGGACAACTCCCTCTGCCAGGGTCTGGAGAGAAATCCAGCACATTCCTACCCACTAAATTCTGTGGCAGAGATGGCAATGGAGGAGCAGAAATTTAACACATTCTCTTCAGACCTATCTCTGGGTTCTTCCCATTGTTACTGGTGTCAGAATGTTCATCCTTGGGAACTGCATTTTAGGCCTCTTGGCTGAGCCCCTGGAAGCAACTGAAGCTTCTTAAAGCAAGAACAGAATTACAACTGTGTGGGTTAGAGGCACCTTTCCAGGCGCTGAGCTAATTACCCAACCCTTGGTCCTTCAACTGTTTAGAAACATTTGGTGGCCATTAAGCCAATTTTTTCCTCATTTTCCTGTTTACTGGGATAAACACATCAAAACAGAAAGCTTGATGCTCTAACAATGCTCTCTGATTAGTGGTTTGCAGAATCCTCTGTAATTTTATGGTTTGATGGCTAGAATAGGAAGAATAGTGGGGAGCGCAGATAGCAGTGTGGCCCCAGAGAGAGTCTGAACTTTAGAATTGATTCTACCATGGACTGGCTCTATAAACTTGGTTACTGGCCTTAGTTGCTCATCCAGAAAATGGAGGAACTGGGCCAGATCAGTGTTGCATGAACTCTTCTGTGGAAGACCAGTGTTCCTCAAGATGTTAGAGTTCCTCAGAAAAGGAGCTCCAAGGTCAAATAAAAACAGGAAACTTGGCATACTCCATTCCCCGAGTCACATGCACAATAAAGGCTCTAAGAAGTCAGCAGTAAAGCAATGTACTTTGCATTATTCGATCTGACTTTTCCCGGGTTATTAACATCTCCTCTGAGGAAGACACACTGGAACAGATCTCTAGGATCCCCATCAGCTCTAGCCCATTGTGATTTGTATCGGAAGTACTTAGCCAGTGCCTAGAGCGCCCGTGTTTCCAACTAATCCAGTAGTGAGGCAAATGATATGGCTAATAGGAATCTATTATATATAATTCATTTTACTGTACTAAGAGTACTAATTTTCAAAGACTCAGAATACAAGACATTTAAAACACTGAAGGGGAGGGCCGGCCGAGTGGCGCGATGGTTAAGAACTCGCTTGGGATGCCAGAGGGCCCTGGTTCGGATCCCACATATGAGGGCCAGTGACACTGCCCTCTACAGATAAGATGCTGAACAACAGCTCAACCTGGNGAACAAAAGGACAGCAACTTGTCTGTTCCCCTTCCCCGATTCCCCAACACTGTTCCCCTCCCCCAATTCCCCAATAAAATCTTAAAAAAAAAAAAATTCATTTCCTGAGCACCAATCACTGCCAGACACTGTGCAATGTACAGATGTGAACAAAGTATAATTCCTACCTCAGAGGAGTTCACAGTCCATCTCAGGAAAACCAGAACCTATGTTTCACATTAAGAAGGGCTATGACAGGAGCACTTGGGAACTCAGAGGCATGTCACTTACCAAAGGGACAGGAGAGAAGGGAGTCAGAGAAGAGTCATCAAGTTCTGATCTTGTCCAGAGGGATGAGTTGAAGTTAGGCCACACAATGATGAGAGACAGAACATTTAGGAAAGAGCAAACAGTATGAGCAAAGTTGTGGAAGCTGGAACAGAGCTTCCATATTTAGAGAATAATAATATGTATTGTAGTTTGGGCTGGATTATAGGTTTGTTAAGCCTGGATGTTACAGGAGATGGCAGCAGAGAACCTGGCAGAGGCCAGATCAGAAAGGGCTCTGTGGGCCACTGAAGAGCCTAGACTTTGTGGGAGCCATGACCCACTCCTACCACAAGCAGGACAGTGCTCAGTGAGGAGGTACTCATTAAGAACAGTGAGAACTCTTTGAGTCTGAACCACACAAGTCAACCCCTGATCAAAGCATCCTGTCTGAGTCAACTTCATTTTGTTTCATGTGTTAGGCTTCTTTCACAAGCAGTACAGAACTTTTGGGGTATTTTTCACACCACCTAGAACATTACTAGGCACGTGGCAGGAGCTCTGAAAGTGCTCATGGTCAATTAAGTTAAAATTCTCATGTAATAATACACACACTCATGAAGCCCTTGCTGCCCTAGCATAGCTCTTGGCAGATGTCCTCCTCAGAAAGCTACCTCCCTCTTTTTGCTCATTCCACCATATAAAAAATGTGCCTGGCTACAACAAGCGATAAAAGTATGTAATAGCTAAGGAGCACATTGGGTGGCTGGGGGGAGGCCTGAGGGACATAAATCCTTCCCCATAGTACGTTCCTCATGCCAAGGACTCACACAACCCTACTGGCAGTTTAGGAATGCCACTACCTCGCCCCATAAAAATAAAATAGGCTTTTCCAATTGAGTATGTTAAAAGTCTCCTCTGAGTAGCTGCTGACCTTCTCTAAGGTATTACTACTTTCTACATTAATAACAGCTGCTTTAATGATGACAGGGATATTAACAGGGTTATTATTTCAACAATTAATGTAATAGCAAGTCATTCTTGCCCTGCTAGTTGTGGTAGGAGCTGTGGGCAGTGGGGTATGATGTGCTACCTAAGCTCCATCTGAAAAGACTGTGTTAAAATAATCTGTTTCTGCGTCATCTCCCCTCCTAGACTAACGGTGAATTCCTGGGTGGCAGAGACCACAATCTATTTCATCTCGGCACCCATCCTCCCCCACCCCACCTTTCACCCCTACCCTGGCCCAGAGTAGGTGCTCAGGGAGTATCTGCTGAAAACTAGGTACCAATGCCGCATAGCCTTCCCCATCCATGCTTTCTTAAGAAGCAAAGAAACAGGCTGTACAGATAACAAGCCAGGAGAAATTTGGGAGAGAAAGGAAGGAGGCATCTTTGCAGGGGCCCAATCCACCCTAGCCTTAAAGAAAGGCTGTCTTATAATAAGTAATCACTATGATTTATTAATTGCTTATTATATGGTAGATGCATTGCTAAGTATTTTACTTCTCATTCTTACAATTCTTTGAGCTAAGAATTATATCAAGGTCACAATGGCTCTTTCTCAGGCCCTTTTAGAATGACTACCTAGGTTCAAATCCCAGATCTGCCATGTATCAGCTGTATGATCCTGGCTAAACGACTTATGTGTGCCTTAGTTTTCTCATTTATAAAATGGGAATATTACTGTACCTTCCCCACAAGGTTGATGTTAGAATTCAATGAAATAATGTACCAGCAAGTTAAGCATTCAGGAATTTTCTAAATGAAAATTATTATTACTCACCCCAATGAAAAGATGGCTCCAAATATCACACTCTTACCAATGAATAAGGTTAAGACAGAGATTGCTGTATCCTAAAGCAGGACTGTAACCAATTTCTGATTTATTGATGGAGGCTGGGGCCAGAAGTTTCCTGAGCACAAATCCATTGATGTGGTGCCTGATGTAACTCTTCAGGGAAGCCTTTGTTTCCCATCCCTCAGGCAGATCCAGTCACTCCCCACTCCGGACCCCGATATCCTCTACAGACCTCTGTCGCAGCAATGTTTGCTGCACTTTTATAGTCACACGTCTGTCTCTCAGCATTGGACTCTGAACTCCTTGAAGGCATAGACTCTTTAATTAATCTTTGCAACCCTAGCCTCCAGCACTGCCCTGGCAACCAGTAGATGCTCAGTGAATTTCTGCTAACAAATAGGGAAAAGAATCCTAGGTGGGCACTGTTTCAGTAAACAGTGTCCCTCACATGGTAACTCCTTAAAAGTGAACTGTATAGTTAGTGTTTATGAAATGAGCCCAGTTCCTCATCCATCAATAAGACCGAAGGACAGGCAAGACAGTGATGAGCGAAAACAAAAACAAAGGAGGGACACAGTAAGCAGCTGGAGACCACTGGTGTCTTTGTTCAGTAGACTACAGGGAGAAAAGGCTCAAAAGAGAGGTTGAAGAGCTTGAATCTGCAGCTGAGAGACTGGTGAATCTGGGCTTTCTGTGGCGTGGAAGATGTAAGAGGTCCTTACCAAGCAGAGAACAGCAAAGGCTAGAAACCACCATCCTTGTCAGTACTCAACACAGCAAGGGAGACCAGCCCTCCCTCTCTGAATTATCAGGTGTTCCTAAGATGGGCCAAACCACTGGATCCCACCATGCTGGCAAATGGAAAGAAAACTGGATAAAGAGTTCAAAAATCTGAAGTTCATTCCTGAGAATGAATATACTAATTTTTCAACTGATAAATATTTGAGGCTCTACTCTGTCGGCCTTGCACTGGGCACTCGTAATACAACAATGAACATATCACTCATATGCTATCAGACCTTCGACAAGTCACTACCCCTTCTCTGAGGCTTCGTGTCTTCATATGTGGAAGATAACCTCTATGTCACAGGATTGTTTTGAGTATCAGATGTGTGTTTTTTGGGGTTTTTTTAAAAGATTTTATTGGGGAATTGAGGGAGGGGAACAGCATTGGGGAATTAGGGAAGGGGAACAGACAAGTTGCTGTCCTTTTGTTCTTCAGTCTAGTTGTGGAGGACATCGCTTCACTGGCCCATGTTGGTATTGTGATCATTG
>NW_017731588.1:2654212-2681562 GCF_001890085.2 Hipposideros armiger
CAGCAGCCGCAGTGAGCAGCCGTCCAGAAGCCGGCGACTGATCTGCCTCGCCAGGGAAGAGCGCAATGATGGTGCCAACTTGGACCAGTGAAGCAACATCCTCCACAACTAGACTGAAGTACAAAACGACAGCAACTTGTCTGTTCCCTTTCCCCCAATTCCCCAGCACTGTTCCCATCCCCCCAATTCCCCAATTAAAAAAATAAAAAATAAAACACTGAAGGGGAAACCAATAGTTACTGAGCTTCTAATACTTGCTCGATACTGTGCCAGCATTTTCCCTACATTGCCTTATTTAATCCTTAAACAACCATAAGAATATTGTTATCCTTCTATTATACAGAAGAAAACTGAGGCTTGGAGATGCTAACTTGCCCAAGGTTATGCAGCTAGAAAGTACAGAGCACCAGATTTCAAACCCAGGACTACTTATCTTGGCTAAATCTTAGTTATGCTTGGGGCTCTGCCACCATGATTATCAGATGGTCACTAACCTTCCCTGGTCTCAACTGTCAAGTGGGTATAATAATCCTCACACTGCTTCCCTCATAAAGTTCTCTAAGACTCAAAGGCACTAACAGGTATGAAAGAGCTCTATAATGTATAAAGATGTGAATACGAGGGGCCTTTAAAACATTTTAAATAAATTTTGATATTTCCTTTCACAGTTTATAAAGTACTGAATTTAAGGTTCCTGCAGGCTTCCCATCGTAGAAGTCAACTGCCCTTATCTTAGTCACCCCCCTCAAATAGTACTCCTTAAAATTTTCCAGTTAGGATTTTGGATAAACAGGAAACATGTCAATTTCTCAGTATGATTACTCTTCAGGCTGTTTGTCAGAGTCACATAACTCAGCCAATCTGCTGAAGGAGTCAGGAGTAAAAACAGCAGAGTGGGCAGGAGCTGGAGAGAGGAGGTGCCAGACTAGCAGTGGGGCAAGACTCCTTAACCTCATCTTGGAACATGCCTTGGGACAGCAGGTCCTAGAAGCAGTTGTATGAAATATATCTAGGAGACCAACACGTGTGTCTGGCGATGGGGAGTTGGGGGAGGCGGCGATGGGAAATGAGAACAAGGTTGACAAGCTTCACTTTGTTCTGGGATGGAAAATACCTTGGCAGGTGCCCAGGCACAAAAACAGCAGTAGACAGGTGTAGGGCTCTCAACTCATTCTCTAGCCCTGCTTAGATCGCCATGATCCAAAATGCTGTGGCCTTCTGCTCCCTCCAGCTGGGCAAAACATTCTTGGAACCAGGCCTTGGCTGGGGACAGAGAAGTAAATAACAGAAGTCCCTGCTCTTAAGGAAGGCACTGCACCAGGATGGTGTAAGCCTAATCAGAGCCTCTCTTATAAAGCAAAGTCTCCGCCTCACAAGGTATATTCAAGAACTGTGTGATATGAACTGAATCAAAGGAGCCTACACTCTATGACTTGGCACCTGTCTGGTGTCAGGAGGCCTGGATTCCAGTCCTTGTTCTGGCATGAATAATTCAGTGACTCTGGGCAAGCTGCTTCATTTCTGTGGACCCCAGTTTACTCATCTGTAAAGCAGGTTCTGTCTGTGCCACAAGTTGCTATCGCAGCCAATGAGATGATGGTTGAGTCAGCACTCTAGAAATGGCATGAGGTGGATTAGCAGGAGCTGATGGAGCACTGAGGCTCATGGTCTTAAAAGTTCAGAGCCCAACCTGGGGAAGACCTGAAATAAGCTCCCTTTCTTTCTCCCCATCTAACTTCGGTCTGCTTTTCTCACACTGGACACATTCTTTATTGTTTCTAGTGAAGGGAGAGAGAAATTTGCCACTCAAGTAAGGGACAGAATGGTTGCCATCTTTCTACTTTTTTAGTCTGTTCGGATCCACTGTACTGCAAAAGAGAGCATAGGATTTGGATTTATAATCCTAGCTTTTGTTAATCAAAAGCTATAAAACCATGAATAAGCCTCAACCTCTGAGTCTTAGTTCCCTCATCTGTAAATTGGGGGAAATTTTCCTAAGTCATGAGATTGTAGTTAAGATTCAATTAATCAATGATGGAAAAGTGTTTTTGTAACCCACAAAAAGCTACACAAATACCAATCATCACAAAGTCGTCTTCCCATCAGCTCATAAGCTACAAAGGACAGTGGTTATCACCACTTGACAAGTGAGATCATGCAAGCCCAGAGAAAATACTGACAGTAACATATAGCTCAACTCTGACTTCCTCCAGAAAAGGTAATTATTCCTTTGATTTATTATAGGAGCTGTTTATTAGTTTGTTTGCCTCATTAAACTGACATACCATTGAGGTAGGGGACTTTATACATGTTATGTATTTTTGTACCCCAATGCCCAGTGTGGCACACTTAAACGATGTTAAATCAATATTACCTAAATGAAGACTAACATATTGGTAGCAGAAACTTATCCGGAACTCAAGACTCCTAATCCCTAAAACCCTAAGATCTAGGGTTCTTTTTTTTTTTTACGATTTTATTGGGGAATTGGGGGAGGGGAACAGCGTTGGGGAATCGGGGAAGGGGAACAGACAAGTTGCTGTCCTTTTGTTCTTCAGTCTAGTTGTGGAGGACCTCACTTCACTGGCCCATGTTGGTAATGTGATCACTGCCCTATTCCCAGCTGAGGCAGATCAGAAAAGCTGGAAAAGCTGGTCACGGCAGCTCACGCCGGCTGCCGGCCGCTCACGGTAGCTCATGGCAGCCCACTGCAGCCCCACTGCAGCCTACACCATCGCTGGTGACTCACGGCAGCCCAGCTCCAGGTCGAGCTGTTGTTCACCATCTTAGTTGTAGAGGGCAGCATCACTGGCCCATGTGGGATCCTAACCGGCAGCCCTGCTGCTCAGAGCTAAGCTGACTCTTAACCAATGAGCCACTCAGCCAGCCCTACGGTTCTTATAACCACAAAGAAAGTGGACCAAACCTCATAGATTTGACTCATCCTAACTTCTTATCTCTTCCTCAATTCCTCCACTTCAGCAACACTCAACTTTCCATTCCTATAAAGAGTCTCTGGGCCTTTGTAGGCACTGGTCTCTTGGCCCTGAACACTCCTTACTGGCTTCTTTGCCAAGCTAATTCTTATTTACTCCTCAGAGTTGGAGGCCTTTCTAATCTTCCCTAATACTGGGTCAGGTATCCCTCTCCTTCCACATCTCTTTTGTTTATCACAGAATCCTGGCACACAGAATGTGTCAAAAGTATCTGTTGATGGTTGAATGAAATACTGAATGTGGAAATCCAAAGGTGATGCCGGGGAAGATTCCTGGCCTGGAAGTGAGGAGGCCTGACTGATTCTAATGCTAGCTCCACCACTACTGTATTCAGTGACAGGCAAGCCTCCGTCCTTCAGGCAATCCATAAATGAGTCATCATCTATGAATGATCCCAAAAGGTCCTTTCAGCACTGACAGTATATGAGACTTAGACTCATGCTAAGTCCTATGGTAAGAAACTTCTGAAGCCAGCTGTGTGCTCCATAGTATGAGACCCAACATCCCCACCACACAAGCAGCACCAGGGACATCGGACTCTGCCTGTCAGTATCCTCCCATCCCGTTGCTTTACTTAATTCCTCCTGATGAAGTGCCAAGAATAAATCGTAGGTGAGCAGCAGAGCATTTTAATGAGTCCAGAGCCTAATGAATCTTTTCCTTCCTGTGTCAATTAGAATTTCAAAGCTAGGGTCCCCAAGGACCAATTTATTGGGAACAGAGAGAAGCCTTTTGTTCATCCACTGATGCCGGAGCTACCTGCCCTAGCCCTGTATGTCTGCTATGTAACAATCCTGCTTACTCAGATACGCCACTTGGTGAGACAGAGACTGGCTGGGAGGCTCCTCCTTAACCCAACATTTCTGGGGCCTGAACTTGAGGAGGGAAAGGAGGGTCCGAGGCATTTCTCGAGGGGCATATGGGGAGGTGGTCAGAGAACCAGAGCAGCCCAGACTTTAATGCCACCTCCTAAGGATACTGGTCTTCAAAGAGATAACAGCAACAAATCAACTTGCCATTCACCCAAGTAAGTATCAGGTATTGTGCAACACCTATTTACCTAAGGTATTTTGAATCCTCACAACAAACCCAAAAGTAGCTATCAACAGCACTATTTTACAGACAGGGAAGGTGAGGCTCTGAGAAGCAAAATATGAATTAGCCTAAGAACACAATTAATAATTGGCAAGCAGGGATGTGAAAACGTCTGTGTAATTACAGAGACTGGGCCCTTACTATCACACCATGGCAGCCTTGTCCAGGGCTGACACAGGGTCAGAAGCTGATATCCTGAATAGCAGAGGTAGCTTATGGTCACCCACAGCCATGCTGTACACTTGCCACCAATTTTTTTTTTTTTGCCCAGGCACAAACAAGGGTGGCTGTGCATTGTTGGTCCTTCCATTTAATGGAGCTTGAAATCCTCCTTATCCCCAGAACATAATCCAAGCACAGTTACCATCAACACTATCTCCAGGCTCCTACCACTGAAATCTTTTGATTTCATTAGATCCAATTCTTGATCTAATGCTCCCAGACACCCAGTTCTCTGCCTCCCATCCTGTCCTCTCCAAGTCACACAGGGCCAGCCCAGTTGCCGCTGCTCTGTCATCAACAGAGGAACATTTTCTAAGGCAAGCAGGTGAGCAAGTCAGGTTTCCAAATGGCTATGGAATGGAAATTTTGCACTCTGGTGAGGTCAAATTTACATGGCTAAAAAACAGCAATAACTGGAACATCGGTATCTACTGAACCCTAACCTGGCATCTATCTACATACAGCAAGAATAATACAAATATAGAAAATATGAGATCAGAGGTCGGGGCAATGGCGCTGTGCGAGGTGGGCTGCGGGAGCACTCTGGTATGGCCTCGGGTGTTGCTCTTCGGAGACTCCATCACCCAGAAAATGTGATGTTTTGAATCGTGAATTTTCAGGCTATAATACCAGATGGGCCAAAATTATCCTTCCAAGATTAATCAGGAAAGGGAACATTTTGGACAACCCAGTAGCAGTTACAATTTTCTTTGGTGCCAATGACAGTGCGCTAAAAGAGGAGAACCCCAAGCAGCATGTCCCCCTGGATGAGTACATGGTGAATTTGAAGAGCATGGTGCAGTACCTGCGGTCCGTGGGCGTCCCCGAGGACAGGGTCATCCTCATCATGCCGCCCCCGCTCTGCGAGGCCGCCTGGGGAAAGGAGTGCCTCGTGCAAGGTTGCAAGTTAAATCGCCTGAATTCGGTTGTTGGTGTATACACCCATGCGTGCCTACACGTGGCCCGAGACTGTGGGGCTGACATGCTTGACCTGTGAGCCCTGATGCAGACGGAGGGTCAGGACTTTTCATCCTATTTGTCAGACGGGCTACACTTATCACCAAAGGGAAATGAGTTTTTGTCTTCACATCTCTGGCCTTTGGTAGAGAAGAAAGTCTCCTCCCTCCCATTGCTGCTCCCTTACTGGCGGGATGTAGCAGAGGGCAGGCCGGAACTCAGTCTTCTGGGAGACGGGGACCATTAGTCACAAATGAAACCCAGGCTGGCTGTTTCTTTACAGCACAAGACGTCACCAGTGCACAGAAACCCCAAGATAAGCAATCAAAGAATATTATTTTCTCCTGATCTTGGAACAAAAAACTCTGACGTTTGCTAACAAGTTTAATAAAAGCATAATTTTTCAGGAAAAAAAAAGAAAATGAGATCAGAGCTTTTCTAAATTTTTATTTTGAGATAATTGTAGATTCACGTGCAATAATGAGTGCTTTTTAAAAGCACTTAGCACAGAGCCTATCACATGGAAACCCAAGCAGTATTAGCTATTAGAAAATTAGGAAAAAGAGAGAGGGCATTCAGGATGGGCCTTTGCGGAAGAGTAAATTTCTCTTTATAGAATGCTTGAGGTATACATGTGTAATACCTTAAATACTCTTTCCAATGGCTCCATCAAGCAGGTATTAACATTCCATTTTACAGATGAGAAAATCGCTCCCAGAGGTCAAGTCACTTGTGCAACTTTACTTTGTCTCAATATGTGCTAAAAGTGGGATTCAAATCCAGATACGAGTATATATCCTTTCTACATTATTCCTTCTACATTGCTTCTCCAGAGATAAGACTGGGGCTAGAGTTCAAAGACAAGTCTGGATACAGACTGGAGGCTAAGTAAGAGCAGGCTGCCGGTTCAAGTCTGGCAGTAGCATGAACAAGGGTGTGCAATTTAGCAACGTGCTAAAGGGTGGTACAAAGGGTGGTAGTTCAAAGATACTGGCCAGAATAAAACAGTAAATTCACAGTACAAAAAACAAATAAAAAGCTAAAGTGAGGGCAGATGGCAGAAGGCCACTGAAAACTAGCTCAGTTATGTGGTCACAAATTGCCTCCCTTTTGCTTGACATTAAAGAGAGAGATAGCATGCAGAAAATCAAAAGCCAGAGACTAGGAAGCAAAGGAAAAACAAATTCTGCCACTAACAACATAAGTGGCTTTGGGCAAGTCACTTGTCTTCCCTGGGTTTCTAATACCACAGGGTGAAGCTAAAAGAGGTCCAAAGACCTCTCTAGCTTTGACCTTCCAGGAATCACTCTATTACTAGGTCATGTATGCGAATGTGAGTGTGGGAAAGGCTAATGCTAACTTGCTGTGTAGCCCTGGCTACTCATCAGCCTTATTTTCTCACTGGCCGAATGAACCTCAGGCCCCTTCTTTCCCCCTCAGGGTGCTGCTCCAGCCACAATGTCTGCCTTCTAATTTTTCTTTTCTTTTTTTCTTTTTTCTTTTTTTTTACAAACACACTCTTGCCTTGAGGCCTTCTCACCTGCGTTTCTCTCAGCTGGAAATGATCTTTGGCTTGAGAAAGGCCATTCCCTGGCCACTTTTAAGCCTTTATCTCTGCTTATCTTTCTTAGTAACACCTATGAAATGATAGATATAATAAATGACTTACTCATTAGAAAACGAGTTCCATAAAGCAGTGTTTTGTTCACTACTATATCCCTGCTCCAAGTGCAGTATCAGACATTTGTTGAACGGATAACTGAATGGATAGATGTATGCACTACTGGTCCCTAAAGTTGCTTCCAATTCTGGCATACTGTGATTTATGGACCTGTGGAAGTGGTAAACATCTCAGAAGTTCAAGCCCAGTGAGCACAGGTCTAACCTGTCCTTTTGGCTCCAATTTTGGGTATGTGCTTTGCATCAGATCTTCAAAAATCATCTCCAAATGTAACATATGCCTCCTAACACACAGCTAATACACATGCACAAATAGACAAATACATACCACTCAATTCAAGGATCATTACTGTATGCTATGTGAGACACAACACACACACAATATTTTCTTAGCCTGGAATATTAGCCCTAACACAGTTTAGCTCCAACTTACTTTGGTAACTAACCCTAACCACATTCCATCCCTGAAATTCTACACTCTGGCTTCACTGGGCTGTTTACGCTTCTCTGAGACATACCTGTAGCTTCTGTATCTTTGTCCTCACTAGTTTCTTTCCTTGGAAGCTAGAGGGTCCCCTTCACAACTGCCAAAAAAATACTTCATCTTTCACAATTGTCAAATGTCTCATCTTTGAAGTCCAACTCAAATATCACCTCTTCTGTGAAGCTTTTTTTGATCTCTCAGGTAATTAGTGTTCCAAAAGCTCCTCCTCCATGTTCCAAAAGCTCTCCACATGTTCCCATTAGAATGATCATTACTATAGCCTATCTACTTACTTTACCCTTCCTAGATCAAGTATGGGCTCTAAAGGCCTTGACCATGTGTTTGCTTTCTCCTTATTACTAAGGACCTATCCCTGGTGCCTGGCACAAATGTTTATCAAATTGGCATGTTTAACAACTAAGAATGCTTCCTAACCTTAACTGGCAGACTTGATCAGGTAGTTCTTCCTCCAAACTTGTCCAAAAGTTGGTTTCCCTAATATTTCTACCCGCTAGTATGAATTCCTATGGAACAGAGAGCCTGAGAAAGAAGGGGCTGAAGAAGAGGCTGGAAAGAAAGGGGGGGAAGGTCTCTCTAAAGAGCATTAAATATCATGCTAAAAAGCTTGGATTTAGTCTAGAGATTTTATGAGCAGGGAAGTGACATGAATAAGATCTGTATCTAAAAACCTATGGAGAGACAGGGGGTTATATTTCAGGGGCAAAGACTACAGATGGGGAGATGAATTAGTTGACGGTTAAAACAGTCCCAGTAAGAGATGATTAAGATCTGGTCTTGGGTAGCAGTGGGGATGCGATAGGCAAAACATGTTCAGAGACAAAACCACACAATGAAAGCAATTACCTACTTTACCTGAGTTGTACTTTGTGCTCAAGACAAACTTCCTCCAGATGGAACTCTAACTCTTTGCATCCCAGATGACCCTGAGGGTAACCAGAAGCAGGGGAAAGCCTCCTTGGCCAGGGAAGAAGCAAGTCTAGGAATAGCAAAGGCCAAGCTCCAGGCCAGCAAGCAGAGCTGTGGGACAGAGTTCAAAAGCTGCTACCTGCAGAAGCTTCAGCAAAGAAGTAGGGTCTGTACCCTGAGCTGAAAGGGGCTTTCCTGGGTTGGGACAGCTCCAATTGGCTTTAATAATAAGAGGCTCTGATCATTTTCTATAGTGCTATGTTAAAGAAAATTATCCAAAACTTGGAAGTAAGGCAAAAATATGATCATGTGACCTTTTAAAGTCATATTGGAACATTTTTTAATATGCATCTGAGAGACAGCTGATACTCCTGGAGTATGGAAGTGTGTTTGACTTACTGTTCACAAATGATTAGAGCCCAAATGTTTTAACACTGCAAAGTTAGAGATTAATGTGTAGGGAACTGAGCCTGTGCACTTTTTTTAAGCAGAGAGGATAATACCAAAGGTTACATTTTCATTAGGACATTAATCAATTTTTGTATCTAATTTAGCAATCTAATTTCAGCAATCCTTTCTCCACTAACAACATAAATCTCATTTCTCAGTTATTCTCTTTCTGCTGATTTAAATGAGTTTAACAAAACTTGACACATTCTCACCATATGTATTAAGAATTATGCCCTGACAGAGTACACACATCAATAGGCCTGCCTACCTCACAGGAACCAGATGCCAGGAGTCAAGAGAATCCTGATATCCAGGCACTGGATGTTAGTGAAGTGGAACAGGTAGTCACTTATGAAATGACATAAAGCTCAGGGCATAGTAAACAGGGCACAGGGCTGAGTCAGGAGAACTACCACTAATTCATTGTACAACCTTAGGCATATTACTTACTTACTGTCCCTTGCTGGGTCACAATTTCACAATTATAAAATGGGCAAGTTGGTCTTGGTCAGTGTTGTTTCTCAAACTGTGTTCCCAGGGACCCTGCAGGTTTAAGGCAGATGCCTTGGGGGCTATCTTCGGTGAGGGTAAGGGGGAAGCTAGACTGGTGGACTCTAGCCCCTTCCCCATACCTGCCACTTCAAACAGAACAACTCTGTTTTAGAAGTTGAACTGTATGTTTAAATAAAGATTTACTCTGTAAACTTGACATTAATTTAGGATCCTTCCCACTCTGACATCCTTAACTTCCATCATTTTATGGCAAACGACCCTGAGGGAAATACAGAGCCAAAAATATCTCCTCTTATACTATGCCTAAAAATATATCATTAGAAAGGGTCTCATTAAGAAGGTCCTAGCAGTTGAGTAGGAATGGGTGAGGAAGGAGACAAGTGGACAAAGGAGGGCTCAGAAAAGGTAGAGACTAAGGATGTGTCTCTTTTGCAACTTAAGATTGGGAAGACCCATGCCAGGGACAGAATCCTCTCAGAGAGGGCACAGACTCACTGGCCTTATCAAGACTAAGGATTTGGACTTTAGCCCCTGGCTCTGCCACATAAAGGCAGGTGCCTTCAGTTTCCTCACAGGAAGGTCTCTGCAAGTAGAGCACTTTGTAAACTAAAAAGTTAGTACAGATTTGAGGGTCTATTAGAACAATCTTATTCCTAAATCTTTCATGTGTGTCTGTCTTCTCTCCTGCCAGGTCCCTTAAGGGAGTTCATCAAGCTTGAGATGTACAGACCCTTTCTCTTTCCTTCTCTGCACTTCAGAATTGGGCATTCAAGTGGGGGCTTATTGCTTGAAATATATCAACTTTGAAAATGACAAGTACACTTTCTACTAGGGACTGGTGTTCCATGTTGAAGATGGACACGTGGCCTCTCACTCAGTGCTTGGATCTCTGGGCCACACACCTGGATCCTGGAGAAGCTGGTTTGAGGCAGGGCAGAGCAGAAACTCATGAGAAAATACATTGAAGGCATGGAAGATATTCCCATTACACTAAAGCCACCGAGTGCCCCCTGCACACTCCTCAACACTCTACCCTCCCAGAAGGCATGAGGCCAGAGAGACAGTTTGATAT
This sequence comes from Hipposideros armiger, assembly GCF_001890085.2. Lineage (NCBI taxonomy): Eukaryota > Metazoa > Chordata > Mammalia > Chiroptera > Hipposideridae > Hipposideros > Hipposideros armiger. The sequence goes on from NW_017731588.1 coordinate 2,664,609, forward strand.
TCAGGAAAGAGTTTACTATACTAAGTGCATGGGGTCCATGGAGTCATAAGGACCTAAGTTCAAACCTCAGCTCTTTCAATGCTAGGTGTGTGACTTCAAGCAGATTCATTTACTTCACTAAGGCTTGGCTTTCCCTTCAGAGCTATTAATAAACTTAATGAGTTATAAAGATTAAGGAAGATAATCAACTTAAAGTACCTATCACAATATCTGGCACATAGTAGGTAAACATTCAATAATAAATGTTACTTCCATCAAGAGAGAAAGGGCAAACAGCAAAAGTCTGATGAATGCGATTCACATGACAGGTAAGGAGGACTTGGGGACAAACCCCAGCCAGCAGCAGATCAGAGCTACGAGTGGCTCAGAATGGGAATGGGCTGATTTGGAGAGTCTGTTGTGCTATTCTAAGAGCATCTGGATCCTGTTCCAGCCAAAGCAAATCAAACAGGAGTGCTTACGGAGCGCTTGTTTCTAAAACAAGTACGGGCTGTGTTATTGACACACGCCACAAGGGAATTGAGAAGGCTGTTGGCAGAGATGTTAAAAAAGCTGACATGCTTTCAGTTTCAATCCTTGCTAGTACATACATATGGGTACAACTGACCTTGGTTCTAGAGGAGAAGAAAACCCTGGACTTAGACATAAAGACTTAGTCTGAGCTCAGCCCTGAGCAGGTGACCACCTCTCCGGCCTATTTTTTTTCCTCCTCCAAATAATAATTCTCTATGTGCCTACTCCATTATCACTATCCTAAATTTCAGATGATGATACACTATGGCTCAGAGAGATTAAGTTAGTACTGGAAAGAATTTGAATTCAAGGTCTGCTGTCAAAGCTTGTAGTCTTTCTATTCTGCTGCACTATCTTTCAGTGTTAAATAAGGGGGGTTGGTCCAGGTGGACCAGGCATTTCTTGACTTGAAAATTTATGATTCTTAGTGGCCTGAAATTGTGGTTTCAAGGGCTAAACAAACCCTGGCTGGTTAAGAAGCTTTCTCATATCAATGAAATCCTTAACACCAAGGGCAAAAGCTGGGGCACAAACACAACTGGAAAGCCAGAAGAGAGTGAACAATGAAATTTTAGAAAGCCCTTAAGAGGCCCTGAGAGAATATATTGCCTGACTAATTAATTTTACAAATGGGAATATGAAAGCTGCAGAAAGAGAAATAGCTTGACTGGGAACACCCAGAAAATGGGTAATGGAGCACAAACTAAGTTCTATGCCTCATGGTTTCTCTTACTTGCCATCTACTCAGTCTCTAGCCTTCCAGGACATTCGGATCTCTTTGATATTTCTTTTCCAAATGCTGGGTGACAGGCAAGTCGCTGACCCTGTAGCAGACTCCCAGACACTTCCAACACTTTCTCTTTGTAGATAATGGTTCCTTCTTTGTAACTGTCCCTAGTGCAGCCTTAAGCAGCACTGCGGCTTTGACACCCTCCTGACTTTTTTCCCTCTTGACTCTTTGATGCCTCTGAACCACAGACGAACATGCTTTTGGAGGCACAGAATTAGAAGGGACATGAGCAATTATAGATCAACTTTCTACCTCATTCACTCTTTAGAGCTGAGGAAACTGAGGCCCAGAGACATTAAATGCTTTCCCAAGGTTGAGTTAGAAGAACAGGGTTAAGAGCCTGGGTCACAATACTCACCTACACTCTGACACTGAACACATGATATCAGAATTTATTTCAATTTTTATTATCAATGGTTGAACACCAATCCAAAACAGGCATTTTTTTTTCATCATTCCTATTAGCATCACAATAACCACATAAGCATTACTGTTCCCATTTTACAAATGAGAAAACTACAGCTCAGAGATTAGTCACACAGGAAATAAATGTCATAGCAAGGACTCTCAAACCTTTGGCTTTAAAGCCTCTTCTTTTTCCCCAGCATCATAATTAATCTCCCCAAAGATCAGTTAATTATACTATAGGTAACTTTTGTCTCTTGTCTTATGCACTTATTGGGTTGTCAGAAAAGTCATGACGTATTTTTTCTGTTTTTCGTTGCAAAAATGCATCATGACTTTTCCTCCAACCCAACAGTACAGTAACTCTTGACTGATTATGCTAATTGGGAAGATGGAGAGGGGGATGGATGAGAGTATAAGAGGAAGAGACTCAGATAATACAAAATTACAGATAATTCAAAAGAAGCAATTTCTGCTTTTGTGTTAACATGATCTTTTGTAGGATAGTTGTTGTTTTCCTGTGGCTGCCCTTCAAAAGATCATTAAGTCCCCTTTATTCATTTCCTACTCATCTCAGGGTTCTAGCACCACAGTTGCTGATGGACTCTGGTTTCCTATCTATTATTTCCTAGTTTCCCAGCTTGGATTTTTGATCTCTTGGCCTTAAACTTAAGCTCAGGACCCTGCTTCTCTGCCACAGCCAAAATCCTCAGAACTGCCCTCTAGCTGATCTGACCAACAGGACCTATCAGTCCCTCTTCTGTCTGGCCTGCTCCTCCAGTGGGACAGAAAGATTCTCTTTAATTTTAATGAAAACTGGAGAAGGAAGAAGGGAGACACAGGGCCCAAGGGGGCCCAGAGCCCTTTGCACACTATTCCTTTCCCGCAAGTGAGCTGGGCCTTATTGCTTTTCTGTGACAGCAACAACCCTCAAGAAAGCCAGCTGTTTCTGGAAGCAAAGTAATAAAATGTGGGTAAAATTCCTGGGTGGAGAGAGAGCAGGGACAGCTGCTTCTTATGTGAGCTGCTCTGGCAGCCTCCCTCAGATTTTCTCAATAGATTCTCTAGGGGCCATTGGATGATTACACTGGCAGACAATGAATCTCCTGCCTTACTAAGCTACAAAGTCTACTTTGGTCAGACATTCATCCCCATACCTTGAAGGATGACAATACAATGCTACTGCTCCTAGGCCTTCTCAGACTCTGTCCCAGGTTCTTATCAAGATAATTACTAACATTAACAGTCCCTTACACTTGAACAGTATATGTTTTATATAGCACTCATTTGAAATGTGCCTTACACAGTTGGCTGGGTAGAAAACTGTTCCTTGTTTATAGATAAGGAAATTAAAGGCCACAAATAAGTCCCCAGCAAGCCCAGGCATTGCTCAGAGCTCTTGCCACCTCAACGTTACCTATGGGATCTGTATTTAAGCCTACAGTAAGTCCCCAACTTACGAACGAGTTCCATTCCGGGAGAACGTTCGTAAGTTGGAGTCATTTGTAAGTCAGACAAAGTGAGTTTTATACACCTTTGATACAAATATACAATGTAAAGCCAATGATTGAACACTTCATGTTATAAGAACAAGCGATGTCTACCATCTTTTCACCTCAGTCCAATCTCTCAATTATTTTCACTTTTGTTTCCATGGTTATTGCTTTGCACTTCCTAGCAGTCCCCTTCACATCACCACTGCTTTTCCTCTTGCTTCCAGACATCCCGGGCTCTGATTGAGCACTGTACTACTGTACACTATCGCACTGTACAGTAAGCACACAGCAGCACAACTGTGACAATGTCCAGCAGACACGTGAGCTACTTCCACGATTTGTTCACATCTACGAATGTTCGTAATGTGAGGTCCACGTGTATCTGTGAAAATTTGCAACTCGAATATTCGTAAGTCAGGGACTTACTGTATTTTTTTATAGGAGTCAAATCTCTGCATAGAATCTCAGTCACTAACAGATACAACAGAGGTATTCTGCAAGGCCTCCAAAGCCATCTTGAAGCCTCTGAAGTCTAAGGTGCGCAGCTGTCTCCAGTGCCAGCTCCTCAGAAGTCTGAGGGAAGCTCTGGCTTTCTACGTGTCGCCTGACTTCCTGCTGCACTGCTTCCATCACCTACACGACCTACACAAGGCTCAGGCCTGCCCAGTGCTGACAGGCGGGCAGGTTCCAGGATGCCCAGCACTATGGGTCTAGCCCTACCCACCTCCCTGTTGGTAAGGCATACACTCCTCCATTGTTTCTGAGTTAGGCCCTCGCTAAGGCTCCAGATACTTCTCCAGAGATTACTACATCAGGAGCAAACTGACAACCCACATGTCAGTCAAGCTGAAGAAGTTTCATTTGGGTTTCACAGTACTTTTTTAAAAATTAATTAACCCATAAGAAACTAGAAAAGGAAGAGCAAACTAAACCCAAAGGAAGCTGAAGCTAGGAAATAATAAAGATTAAAGTAAGAAATCAATGGAATAGAAAAAAATGAAACCAAAAGTTGGTTCTTTAAAAAGATCAACAGGGCCAGCTGAGTGGCGCGTTGGCTAAGAGCTGGCTTGGGATGCCAGCTCTGAGCAGCAGGGCCCCGGTTCAGATCCCACGTGAGGGCCAGTGACACTGCCCTCTAAAGCTAAGATGGTGAACAATGGGTTGACCTGGAGCTGGGCTGCCATGAGTCGCAGGCAACGGCGTAGGCTGCAGCCCCTGCTGCAGTGGGCTGCCATAAGCTACCGTGTGTGGCCGGCAGCCAGTGTGAGCGGCTGGCAGCTGGTGTGAGCTGCCAAGAGCCGCTGTGAACGGCCATCCAGAGGCCAGCGACCAATCTGCCTCATCTGGGAAAAGCGCAATGATAATACCAACATGGGCCAGTGAAGCGACATCCTTCACAACTAGACTGAAGAACAAAAAGGACAGCAACTTGTCTGTTCCCCTTTTCCCGATTCCCCAGCACTGTTCCTCTCCCCCAATTACCCAATAAAATCTTTTTTAAAAAATCAACAAAACTGACAAACCTTTAAGCAAGACTGAGCAAGAAAAAAACAAGATACAAATTGTTAAAACTAAGAATGAAAAGGGGGCTATCACTACCGACCTTACAGAAGTTAAAAAGGATTATAAAAAAATACTATTAACAACTTTAAGCCAAGAAATCAGACTACTTAGAAGAAATGGACAAACTCCTAGAAAGATACAAATTAGCAAAAGTGACTCAAAAAGAAATAGAAAATCTAAGTAGGCCTAGAACATGTAAAAAAAAAAAATATATATATATATATATATATATATAGTATTAGTAATTAAAGCTACCAATCAGTATCGCTCATAAATATAGACACAAAAATCTTCAACAAAATATTAGCAAACCAAGTCCAACACCACATAAAAATAAAAAGGATTATAGACTATGACCAAGTGGGATTTATTATAGGAATACAAGATTGTTTTACTGTCCAAAATTCAATTAATGTAGTGCTATGTTAGCAGAATCAAGGATAAAAAAACACACAATCAACAAAATCTAATATCTATCCATAATAAAACCTCTCAATAAACTAGGAATAGAAAGGAACTTACATAGCCTGATAAAAGTCATCTACAACCCTATAGGTAACACCATATTTAATCAGAAAGACTGAAAACTTTCCCCTAAAATGGAGGGCAAGGCAAGAATGTCTACTCTCACCAATTCTATTCAACGCTGTACTGGAGGCCTTGGTCACGTGATACAATCAGGCAGAGGGATTTTTTTTTTTAATGGACATCAGGTTATATCATTCCTCTACTCAAAACTCTCCAGTGGCTTCCTATTTCACTCAGAATAAACCCTACATGATCTGGGTCCCTATCTACCCTTGTGACTCCTCCATGCTCTACTCTCCCCATTGCTCACTTTCATTTCTAGCCCCACTGGCCTCTTTCTGTTCCTCAAACACAATAGGAGCACTCCAGTTTCAGGGCCCCTGAACTTGCTGAACTCTATGCCTGGAATGTTATTTCCCCAAGATACACACATAGTTCACTTCATTCTTGCATAGTTCTGCACAGATTTTATTTTCTCATAGAGGCCTTCTTTCATCACACAGTCCCTCCCTATTCCCTTACCCTGCTGCATTTTTCATCATATATATTTGTTTATCTATTTTCCTCCACTAGAATGTAAACTACAACAGAGAAAACTATTTTCTTTACTGCTGCCTTTCAAACACTTAAAACTGTGCCTGGCACATGGTGGACACTCAATAAATACTCACTGGATAAATGAATGTTTTTAAAAAGAAAATTTTATATATGAGAATGAATAAAGAGGAGTGGCGGGAAGGACCACTAGTCCAAGAAGCTGAGAAGGACTGGGGTTTCAGATCACGGGGAAAGAGCCAAAGTAGGACAGTAGAAATATTGGGTTATCAGAAAAGTCATGACATATTTTTTGTTTTTCATTGCAAAAATGCGTCATGACTTTTCCGACAACCCAATACTTGGTTCTCTGGAGCAATATTCTTCTGGGCTCTAAGCTTAGCTCTTCCAATCACTGCCAGTTTGTCCCTCTCTAAGTCTCAGTGATTTATAAAATGAAAATATCATCACCTACCGTATTTCCCCAGGTATAAGATGCTCCCATGTATAAGATGCACCTTAATTTTGGGGCCCGGAATTTGAAAAAAAATATATTACATAAAGTTATTGAACTCAAGTTTTATTCATCATAAAATTCATACAACTCCTCGTCACTGTCAAAACTCCCAACCATTAGTTTGTCCTCATCTGTGTCGGATGACGAATCACTGTCTTCATATATTGCCTCGTCCTCAGTTCCATCTATGGCATTTGAAATGCCACACTTCTTAAATGACTTGACAAGGATCTACAACCACTGTATAAGACGCACCCAGTTTTTAGACCCCAAATTTTTTGAAAAAGGGTGCTTCTTATACATGGGGAAATACGGTAACTCCTAAGCTGCTATGAAAATGAAATCAATTTATGTAGAGCACTCAGTAGCACATAATATAGTAGACACTATATAATTAAACACTTTCTGATGCCACTGGCACTCAAGAGGAACCTAGAACTACCTTAAAAATTACCTAGCCCCAACCTTACTAAAGCACAGACAGACATATCTCTAGGGCTGTTGCCCCTAAATTAAATGGCCTCCATCCTCATTTTAACTTCTCTTTCTATCATTGCTCTTTCACCCCTCCCTTTCTGTTAGCTCTCAGCTCTCACCTCTAGCTGTTGTTGACATAGCAGTTCCTCCCCACTTTTTTAAATGCTGCTTTTAATCTTATGGTGGTTTAGAAACCAGACTGCTAAGCTTGTTGCAACAACACATAAAAGAATAAATTAGTACTGTGCAAGGGCTTAAGGATGAAAGTGATTTGCTTCCTTTTTGTTTTTTAGTTGGGCTCTAGAAAATTGACGATGTTAGATAAATAAACTACTATATGGATATCAGTATATTATATACTTTTCTTACATGGAATCATTCATATTTTAAAATATAGTAATAGTGGAAATTCTTCACAGGGCAACTGGTACAAGAACAATAAGATCCAAACTTGGCACCCAGGACATGGAAAAGCCAGAAGCTATAAAACTTTAGATTAACCAGACAAAAAGAGGTGGCAGCAAGAGTTTGGACATTCAGAGTAGGAGGGAAGGTTGGCCAACCAAGACCACCTTTGTGCACCCTCAGGCAGACAGAGGGAAGAACAGAATGTCCATTGTTACGGAGTGTGAAGAGAGTGGCCTATATCACTGGTCAAAGGCAGAGAGAGATGGTAGGAAAACATGGCCTCTGATAAGATATGAGGCTACAGCTAAGTGCCTTTTTCACTACCAGCTGGAAGGCAGGGAGTGGGGATGGGCAGGGAACCTAGGGCCAAAATAGGAATAAGCCTTCCTCTTCCGAGATGACAGTAGGGCACAAGACAACATCTCAGTAGTACTAGTCAGTGAGTGCAGTCACATGCTGGGGATGAGCTCTTGAAAACTGCTTTAATATCTGTGCCGGCAGTAGCCTTGGAGCCAGGCTGTGTGCGCGCATTTCAACCTGCTCTCTGCAGCCCACATGCTGCAAATCATGGCTACCAAAGCTGCCTGGCTTTGTCTCTGCCCTGGAATCCCTTTCCTTGTGGGAAGATGGAGCTTCAGGTAGGGCCTGCAGAAGGGGAAGAGAAGGGCATGGGATAAGATTTACAGCGCAAATTGCCAAAGGAAACCCTTCCTTTTACACCTTTGGGAAATGGAGTGGCAAGTAGGTCAGGAACTGAGGTATCAGTGATACACTTATAATGCTTTCTTCTCACTTTCAGTTTGGTCATGCCGCTTTACAATTTACAAAGCTTTCCAACTTGCATCTCTCATTTGATTCTCTACAACATCCTGCATGGTTAGTGTACACACAATAGACATGTGGGGGTGCGAGGAGGCACTCTGTTTTACAAACAGGGAAATGGAGATTGTCCAAGAGCAAATGTTGACAGAGAGGATAAAAACCCATGTTTCCCAACTTTATCTGCGCTGGCCCAAGCGTTTATAGGAGCTCATGTATTACAGGTGTTTTCTTCTGTATTTAGCCCGAGCCTCTGCCTGTTTAGAAGTTCTTTCTGGGCCGGCCAAGTGGCGTGTTGGTTAAGAGCTGGCTTGGGACGCCAGAGAGCCCCGGTTCGGATCCCACATATGAGGGCCAGTGACACTGCTCTCTACAGCTAAGATGCTGAACAACAGCTCAACCTGGAGCTAGGTTGTTGTGCGTCGCTGGCGACGGCATAGGCTGCAGCCCCTGCTGCAGTGGATTGCCATGGGCTGCCGTGTGTGGCCGGCAGCCAGCATTAGCGGCCAGCAGCCGCCGTGAGCAGCCATCCAGAAGCCAGCGACTTATCTGCCTCGCCCGGGAAGAGCGCAATGATGATGCCAACTTGGGCCAGTGAAGCAACGTCCTCCACAACTAGACTGAAGAACAAAAGGACAGCAACTTGTCTGTTCCCATCCCCCAACTCCCCAATAAAAATCTTAAAAAAAAAGTTCTTCCTAACTTTCAGTCTCTTGGCCCTCTCACTAGAAATGCCATTGTTCACTAGAGACCCCCAATTCCTGCATGCCCAGCTGGGCCCCTCAAATAACTGGACCTCATTCCTGGATCCCTAAGGAAATCTGTCTTCTTGAATTTTGTAAGAAAAATCAGGATTCCAGGGAGATAAGCAGTCCAAGAAAAGCCTGCCAAGTTAGGGAGAACAATGGTATTAACAGTCAGACTGACCTAGGTGCTAGCATCAGCTTTATGGATTCCTAGGTGTGAACTCTAGGCAAATTATTTCAGCTTCCTGAGCCTCAACTCCTTTATCTATAAAATGGGGTTTTGTCTAGAGTAAATAAGACCCATAACATAATTGGTTCTTAATGTATTGATTTCCCTTCCCATCTCACCATCTGCGGTCTTCTCTCTAAGCTTCTCCTGATATCCCCTTCACACAGCCCCACTCTATCCTCGCCAATGCTCATGATCACATTTTGCAAAGTTTTGGTTTGTTTTTTTTTTTAGCTGAGCCATTCTGCCACCTGTTGGCAGCTCAGCGGCAGCTCAGCTCAGGCCGGGCATCGAACCGCTGTTGCTCAGAGCTCACACTCTTGAGCGAGCTCTTAACCAACTGAGTTACTCGGCTGGTCCTTCATGATCACATTTTGCAGGACTGAAAAAACTATAGAATTTTTTGAAGCTGACCTATGGGCTTGGTGGGTCACAGTCAAGACTGAAATCAGGAGTCTCTGAGGGCTATGAGGTCATGATAAGAGAGCTTGTGGGAGGATGGGTTTAGCTGTCAGGTTCAGAATACCCCTCAGCAGAAAGCAGCTGACAGAAGCCAGAGGGAATTGACCGTGCTTTGTCTTATTCATGGAATATATCCCAGACCATTCTTGTGACAGCTCCAGTAAAGCAAGTTCAGTTTTCCTCCCAGTATGCCAAATCATAGTCATGAAATAGGAGAGTAATCATCTGTACCAAGGGTAAAAATAAGTCTCAAACTAGTGACTTTGTATCTTGGCCCAAGCTTGCCCAGACATCCTCACTCACCAAGGTTGAGCTCAGTCAGCAATTTCCTCTTTAGGGTTACAGGGTCAGCACCAGCTGCCTCTGGGAACAGGGCTCACCTATAACAGAGGGAAGTCAATCAGAACTTAGGTAGGTGCAAGCATTCAAAGTTCCTGCCCTCACATGTATTGCATCCTAGCAAGACATAGGTTAATAACTGAATATGTAATTTCAGGTTGTGCTAAGTACTATAAAGAAAAATAATAAGGGAAGAAAATGACAAAAAAAATAGATAAAATGGTCAGGGAAGGCTTCTCCAAGGGGTGACTATTGGACAGAGACCTCAATGAAGTGTGGAGGTAAGATCTGCAAAGATCTGAGGGAACAGTGTTTTAGAGAGGGGAATAACAAATACAAAGGCCCTGAGGCAATAGGAAAAAAAAATAAGCTTGTTATGCTTAAGGATCAAGAAAGTCAACATAGCTAGAATGTAGAGATGGGAAGAATGAGATAGATACTAGATATTTGGAGAAGAATTAATTACTCATTCTTCCTATTTTGCATACAAGAAAAATCAGGATCAAAGGTAAAGTGACTGCTCAAGATCAAAGTAAATCAGCTGCAGAACTGGGAATGGAAGTCAGGTCTTCAGGACAACTCTAACACTATCTCACTCCTGGGCCAGTTTCCTCCAGGCTTAGATAACCTGCAGTCCAGCTGGGACAATCTTTTAAGCACTCAAAGATTGGTTTTAGGTTTCTCTGCTCATCCCCTCTGCTGGGTGAGGATGGCTGAAGAACAGAGAAACCCCTATACATTACCTGGAATGTGGGGTAGGGCTGACTTTGAGGTAAGGAGAATAGTAACATACGCCAGGAATCGTTGTAAACCCTTTATTTGTATTAACTCATTTAATCTTTACAACCATTGTATAAGGCTGGTGTGTTGTTATATTCCCCATTTTACTAATGGGGAAACTGAGGCACAGAGAAGTTAAGTAAATGTGCCCAAGTCACACAGCTAATAGATGGCAGAGCTGGGACATGAACTCAGAAAGTCCAACCTCCAGGGCTTGCCCTTCTAACCACACACTATGCCAATTCTCAAAAACAGAAGAAAAAAAGTCAGGAAACATGTTCTCTAGTCTCAACTGACATGGTTCAGAGCCCCCATTTAAGCTCAAGCCTTAGATCCTCTCCATTTACTGAATACCAGTTGAATGATTCTGGAGTCCTTCAACTAGGTGGTTCCAGAGGCTTCTCTAATTCTCTAGCTACTATAATCACAAAGCTATGACGATAACCACAACAATGGCCATTTCACAGCCACTAATATTTAATGCACACTTTGAAATAGACTAGGTACTGGGCTCAGCACCTTATAGGCACTATCTTTATTTCAGAGAGGGAATGAAAGTTGTTCTAAGACATGGGTGGAGGGATCTGTCAGGGGGTGCTCCAAGCTTGGAACAAAGCAGCAAACACACAGAACTGAAGGATCTCTGTAGGCCTGGGTCAAAGGACAAAGGGAGAGGCACTAGGGGGTTGGTGGTAAGGGGAATGGACTATCATATCAGCACCTCCAATTCAACATAACAATAAACTGAACTTATCCCCTAGTTCCCAGCCTCCATGGTTCAGCAAATGGTATAACTCACTGTTCTCCCAAGTATTTAGGCTCCAAATGTTGATGCTTTCCAACCCCTCCTTCCCTCATTCCCCATACCCACAATTGCCAAGTCCTCATGGGGTTTTCTGCTCTAAGAGCTCTACATTCAAACTGTTCTTCATTATTCCCTACTGTGTCAACTTCCTCTTGGTTCAGGATCTCATTATCTCTTGCCTGCACTGCTAGAATATTTCTTAAAATTTACTGACATTACAAGGACAGGCTGTTATATTAGCCTCTTCCCTGGTCGCTCTTTCACTAGTCTCCCCGCCCCGCTCCTGCTCCAATCCATTGGGCCCACATTGCCAGACTAATAATGTTCCTAATGCCACTCCCCTGCTCAAAAAAAATGCCATCGCTCCCAATCACCTCAGCCTCACTCTCTAGGTATGCTATTATTCGGTCATCATCTGCCTTACATCTACCGTGGGCTTTCCAGCTCCTATACTTTTGTCTATACTATTGTCTCACCTGGAATGTTTGTCTTCAGGCATTTTTTATGTACTCTGTACATGTACTATGTACTTTGTACACATTCAAATCCTTCTTCGAAGCCTTGAAAATCAATGAAGTTATCCTGAACCCTTTCTCACCACTCTGTCATGTTCTTGAAACATCTCTGCCTGTGACTACATCTGGTTCTGGCCTCACCGTTAGCTAAGGCCACAGAACTAGTCTTCCTGTTCCTTCTTTCTTGTAAAGATTTGCACTGCTTCCAGAGAATGCAGACCTAGTCAGTTAGTTAGGATTTCTGTTTTCATGCCTGCTACTCTTAACTTACACTCGATCTATCTCCAAACAAGAGACTTGGGTTCTAATCTGAGCCTCAGATTCCTCAGCTACAAAATGGGGACACTATTCCCATCCTGCCTATAATAGAGGGATATTGTGAGGATCAATGTGATAACAGGAGCAGAAGGGGGAAGAGTTAGGATGGGAGACTCCCAGCCAGGTCTTTAACAGCTCTTTCTGTCAGATGCAAAACACTGAATATATACAGTAATTTTGTCCAATCAATCAAAAAACATTTCCTGTGCCTAGTTGGTCAAGGGGTTCTAGAGGATGCAGGAATGAATGAGAACAGTCCTTATTCTTGGGCTCCTTGCAGTCCAGTGGGGGGGACTGTGTCAACTTCTTGCAAAGGACTACTAACAATATTAGGCAGGTCTAACAGTTCAAAGGGTGCTATGATTTGTAAAAGTGGAGAAAGAAATCTGTTTGGAAGTGGCCTCAGAAGCTTCACAGGAGCAAGGACTTAAACGAGGCCTTGATGCAGGGTGATGCTCGGGCTACTGTGCACCAGGCACTGAGCTAGGTATTAAGCTGTTAACCCTCATAATACCCTGTGAAGCAGGTGGTGGCAAGCCCATTTTATAGCAAAAGTAACTGAAGATGGGCAAGGCTAAGCATGCCATTCAAGGTCACACAGCTAGTAAACAGCAAGCTAAGATTTAAACCTAGGTCTGCTTTACTTTACTCGAAAGCCTCTGTGCTTGCTTACTTACTTCATGGTCTGCCTTACTACATTATGTAGCAATATGAAAGGACCAGATAAACTCTAAAGTTCTTCCCACCTCAAAATCCAATGATTTAATAAGGGGTAGAGGGGGAAAGCGGTTTACTGCTACTATGTCTTCCCCATAAGACTGTGATCTTATGGAAGGTTTAGGGTCTTATCAACTGAATAGTCCAAGTATCTGCCACAGAGCCTGGCAGGTATGAGATATTAAGTATTTGGGGAACATGTGGGTGAATAAATGAATGAATGAACACCTGCCCCACCAACCTTTGTTCTGAGGTCTACAAGTAAGGTCCAAAATCTTAAGCTCCATGTTCTGACTCTCAGCCCAGTATCTATAATATCAACTACCTACTAATCTGTTGGTTAAAGGCACCCTTCTCTCATTGTTTTCAAGAGTTAAGGGAGAGAGTAGGAGAGAAAAGGATAAGAAGGGAAGTTGGGCAGTTAACAGAGAAAAGAGGGAAAGGAAAGGAATGAAAGGAGAGAATGTAAGGAAAGAAACAAAAAGGAAGAAGATGCCTGGCAGGATTGAAATGTCCGAGGCCTAGAGCTGGGGAAAGATTTCTTTTTCCTTCTGGTTCCCAGAACCAAGGATTTTGTTTATTTGTTTTTGTTTTTTTTGGTTTTTTTTTTAAGAGCAGCAGCAGGAATTCCTCTTTATAAATTTTGAATGAAGTAAACTTGCTTGTCTAAATCCCAAACTAAATATGTCGGCAGAAGGTAAAGTGAAGCTCCAATCCTCAGTTCTCACCACTGTTCTGCCTCAGTCCAACCCTCGCCTGATTCAGGCTGAAGCCTAGAGGTCAGAAGACATGCAGGGTCTTCTCTATTCCTCTGCTCCTTCTACAAACATTACCACAGGCTAATAAGCCCTGGGAGTCTAACTTTTCATTTGGATAAGGCGATACTAACATTCTCTGGACCCTTCCCTTATGAAAAGCTTTGTTGAGCTCCCTGTCATGAAAACATTTTTGAACCCTAAGGGGAAAGTGTTTCTCCCTTTCTGATGAATTCCTCAAATGAGTGTGAATGAACTGGGGTGAGATGTAGATGGAGCAGGCAAGAAAATTCTCTAGATCCTGGGTCCTAATTCAGCTCAACCCTCTTTAGGTCTGATCTGCATATTATATTACACGTAACTCTCCTTCTTACTAAGTTAGTAGAGAAAGCACTGGGCTGAGTCAGAAAACCTAAAGGCTAATTCCAGCTTTACTTCTAATACACCGCGTGACCTCAACCAAGTCATTTCACCTTCCTGGACCTTAGTTTTCATATCTGTAAAATGAAGGCAATAGTATCTACTCTTCTGAAGGGTCTGCTGATGGATCAAACGAGATCGACAAGCATGGTATAACTTTAAATAAATCTATTTGGTTTGATGTGAAAGGTAAAGAAAGAATGAGGGAATAGCCTCCGTAAAAGAGAGAGCTCAGGCACCCAGGTGGCTCCATTGGTTAGAGCGTGAGCTCTAAACAACAAGGTTGCTGGTTCGACTCCCACATGAGCCAGTGAGCTGCACCCTCCGCAACTAGATTGAAGACAACAACTTGAGCTAAGCTGCCGCTGAGCTGCCGGTGGGCGGCTGGATGGCTCAGTTGGTTAGAGCGCGTGCTCAACAACAAGGCTGCTGGTTTGATTCCCGCATGGGATGGTGGGCTGCGCCCTAGCAACTATTGTGTTGTTGGAAACGTCATGACGTATTTTTTCTGTTTTTCGTTGCAAAAATGCGTCGTGACCATTCTGACAACCCAATAGATGGAAGACGGCTACTGGGCTTGGAGCTGAGCTGCGCCCTCCACAAACAGACTAAAAACGACTTGACATGGAGTTGATGGGTCCTGGAAAAACACACTGTTCCCCAGTAAAATTAAAAAAAAAGAGAGAGTTGAAGGTATCTGCTCTGAATTAGGAAAGAGCTGTGGCAGATGCAATGTTACTGTTTGTACCTCCATCAGGACAATTAGGCACTAATCGTGACTAAAAAAGCTCAAGAATTACATGCGCACAAAACCCAACAGGTCTAAACAGAGAGAAAATAAAAACCACCAGAAGTCACATACTGCTTAGGAAAAGAAACAGAAATGTAATAATGACCAATTTAGTGGAAAAAGAGATCGGGCTCTAGAATCAGAAACCTGGGTTTGAATCCCAGCTCTGTCTCTTACTAGCTTTGTGACCTTAGGCAAGATTTTACCTTCTGTGCCTCAGTTCCCTTTATTTGTTTAAAATGGTTCTTGCTTGGGCCAGCCAAGTAGTTCGTTAGTTAAGAGTTGGCTTGGGGGGCCGGCCGAGTGGCGCGATGGTTAAGAGCTAGCTTGGGACTCCAAAGGGCCCCCGTTCGGATCCCACATATGAGGGCCAGTGACACTGCCCTCTACAGCTAAGATGCTGAACAACAGCTCAACCTGGAGCTGGGCTGCCATGAGTCGCTGGCGACAGCATGGGCTGCAGCCCCTGCTGCAGTGGGTTGCCATGGGCTACCCTGTAGCCAGCAGCCAGCGTGAGCGGCCAGCAGCCGCTGTGAGCGGCCGTCCAAAAGCCGGCGACTGATCCGCCTCGCCTGGGAAGAGCGCAATGATGGTGCCAACTTGGGCCAGTGAAGCAACATCCTCCACAACTAGACTGAAGAACAAAAAAAAGGACAGCAACTTGTCTGTTCCCCTTCCCCCAATTCCCCAATAAAAATCTTAAAAAGAAAAAAAAGAGCTGGCTTGGGAGCACGAGCTCTGATCAGTAGGGCTGCTGGTTCAGATCCCACATGGGCCAGTGACGCTGCGCCCTCTACAGCTAAAATGGTGAACAACAGCTCGACCTGGAGCTGGGCTGCCGTGAGTCACCGGCGACAGTGTAGGCTGCAATGGGTAGCCATAAGCTACCGTGAGTGGCCAGCAGCCAGCATGAGCGGCCGGCAGCCGGCATGAGCCGCCATGAGCGGCCGTCCAATGGCCAGCAACTGATCTGCCTCAGCCGGGAAGAGCGCAATGATCACATTACCAACATGGGCCAGTGAAGCAACATTCTCCACAACTAGACTGAAGAACAAAAGGAAAGCAACTTGTCTGTTCCCCTTCCCCGATTCCTCAATAAAATCTTTAAAAACAAATAAAATAAAATAAAATAAAATGGCTCTTGCTTCACAAATGTGTTACTGGGAGAAATAAATGACATAGCATAAGAAAGTCCTTAGCTCAGGGCTTGGCATATGTGACTCAATAGACAGGTACTGTTATTCCATTTAAGTACCACAAAAGGATGAATAAGAAGCAATAAAAAGGACTAGGAGAAAGGAAAGAAATGCACATTTGCTATTACCTATTATGCATCATACCCTATCAAAGCCTTAATTATTCCTAATAACCTTCTGAGGTCAGTAGAATTATCCTCATCTTACAGGAGGAAACTGAGTCTCAAAGAAGTAAAGTAACTTGTCTAAAACCACACAGCTGAACAATAGAATTTACTGGACCCCAGGTCTGACTGCAAAGAGTCTTTCTACTAAACACATCACATTTTCTTGTGCTCAAAAATAAGGAGCACTCACATATCAAAGTAGGCACAAATGATGTTTTAGGAAATGGAAAAAATTCTCCCATTTTGTACTTGATGAAGCAACTGTTGGTTGTGCATGCCTGGGGGATAGATGGGCAGGGATGGACTGCAAGTGCACCATTAAGTTCCAGAGTTCCTGGACTAACTTACCAGGCCCTTCCCAAGGGGCTCTCAGCTTGTTATTGCAGTGAGAGAGGAGACAGGAGACGGGGGCTTTGGTCAAACGGGATACCATGCCCTAAAGGACTAAATGTTTCTAAGACCGTAACCAACAGGCAAGAAGTCATGAGAGGTGCTTGGGCTAACCCCAAATACCTGATCAAAACACCTTATACTGGGAGGGAATATGATGCTATGAACACCTTTTTAAGAATCAGCTTGGGGACGGTCGAGTGGCGCGTTGATTAAGAACTGGCTTGGGACGCCAGAGGGCCCCGGTTCGGATCCCACATATGAGGGCCAGTGAC
>NW_017731588.1:2682342-2742767 GCF_001890085.2 Hipposideros armiger
GGAAGAGCGCAATGATGGTGCCAGCTTGGGCCGGTGAAGCAACGTCCTCCACAACTAGACTGAAGAACAAAAAGACAGGAACTTGTCTGTTCCCCCTCCCCCAATTCCCAGTGCTGTTCCCATCCCCCCAATTCCCCAATAAAAATCTTTAAAAAAAAAAAAGAGAGAAATTTTTAGGAAGAGTTGGGGCCTGGATATCAAAGGCTTTTCGATAGGGTGGGGAACCAAGTGCTTCAAGGAGCTAAGTAGGAGAATTATCTCCTACATTTATAAAACATAAAAAAAAACTCATGTGCCTACTAAAACCTTTGCTGTTTAGAGTAGAGCAATCTCCAGGGCCTGCAGGAAGATTGATTGAAAGAGTGTTGCTGAAGTGATATCTTCCTCAGGAGAGGGGAAGCAAGATGCAAGCTGGGTTCTCTGGGCCTCTGGGGTGGCAACCAAGGCAGGAGTGAGCAGCCACAGGAGAATCAGAGTATAACAGCTCCAGGCTCAATCAGGCAGAGCTCACCTGCAGGTGGTCTCAGACGGACTTCTGCTACAATCAGCACCTGAGGGTGCATAACTGCCCACATCCATCAAGGAGTACAAGACTGGCCACTGAGCAAATAGCCGTGGTCCCAGGAGCCGCGCTTGCCAATCTATTTGTTAGTTCTGTTCCAGCTGCCCCCTAACCTCAAAACTTTAACCTTCTTGAGGCCTGTTTTTTCCAGCCTTGACCATACTCCATGGTCCTGCAGTTCTACAAGACTCGTCCCACTCACAAGGATACCTGACCTTAACTCTTATGACTGGTTCTATTGTGTGGTTGCCTATGCCCTGGCATAATAAACCAACTGTTGTGTTGCCATGAGGGTTAAAAAGATGACCTCACAATGTAATAAAAATGCAGCCAGGTCACAAAATAGCTCTGTAAAACCCCCCTCTACTCCCCAACAAAGACAGGTGTCAGGGTGCCCAGCATATCACAAAAGGAGGCCCTGGAGGGCAGCTGGTTTCTTAATTACAAGTGACATTAAGGCTCTTAAGCCCAATTCATGTCCATGTATGAAAACACTAAGCATCCCATAAATAGATGAAACTCAATCCAGGCAGTCTCTAGGCTGCCTGGAGGAATGTCCAAAGAATATAACAGATGTGCTAGACAATCGTTCTTGCTTCTGCATTTTCTGGGCACCTACACAGCATTTCTCCTTCCTCAGCTGAAACTGTCTCCAGTTTCCCCCTCCTCCTTCCCAAGAAGAACCAACCCACAGGAACCATCAAGGGAGGCACAAGTAATTACTGTTTTTTTTTCTCCATGCTAATGAGACAGTTGGATGGTTCCCCTTCCCCCTCCTGAGTTGGAAGCAAGAATCTAGGGCTTTATAATTTGTAACCAACACACCAAAGCCTGGGCCAAACAACTGAACTGTGTAGAAGATGGTTTTCTGTCCCTGATGAGACCAGAGCTGGAAGAGGCCCCACCATTTTACAGAAGGGGTAGTTAAGACCAGAGTGGGGAGAGGATCTGTCCAGAGTCACAGAAGGAAGTCAGTGGCAGGGCCACAATCAGTCTGCTAACTCCCAGTTAGAGAGCACTTCCCGTGTCATCCAGACGTCCTACAGTAGAGAATGATTTTGGAAGTATCCTCAATGTGGAGCCTGGAACTCCAACTTTCAAGTTCACATATCAGTTTTTGAATAGGTATTTAAAAAGCAATGACAATGCTCTGCAGATGTAGACTCAGCCCAAGAACCTCAGTTCCAGGGGGAAGGCCAGAATCTGAGATAATGACAATTTTACCCAAAAATTAAAATCATAAGCAGATGGTCAGACAAAAATAAAAAAGAATCTGAATTTTAGTAGGGATTCAGTTCGGTTATATGAAGACTGTAGATACCAAGGGTCAGGGCTGGAGTCGGCCTTAAGAATGAACTTCAGATCTAGCAGATAAAGGAGCTCCTGAGTACAGACCACTAGCACTTCAGTCTGCTAGTCCAATCCCTGTATTTCACAGATGAAGAAATAAATTCAATCTGACCAGAACAAATGCCAGCAGTTAGGAAAGGGGAAGGGTACAGGGTATCCTCAAAGTTATCAAGGGCCCTTCTCCCACAACACCAACTGCTCTGGGTGATCAAAACCCTCTGCCCACCACCCATCCCCAACTTCTCAACTCAAACTATGTTACAGGTTTTCTAGAGTATCTGTTTTCCCACTAGAGGGCCCTCAGGTTTATAAACTGGGGGTGAAGTACAGAGAAGTGGCAAGCTAAGAGCTCTGCTACTGCCGTCTCTGTAGTATTCAACTCTACCACAGTAATTATGAAAGCAGTCATTGATGAACAAATGAGTGAAGCTGGATTCCAGTACAACTTTACAGAAAGAGGCAGTGGACTGGGTTGAGCCAATAGCCCATAGTTTGCTGACACCTGTTCTAATCTACTGTCTCCAATCACCCTGTCTCCCAATCCATCATACACACTCATGCCACAGCCCTGCACCCTCAATGGATCCCCTCTGCCTACAGGATAAAGTTTGAACTCCACCCTCATCCTCTACCATATCCTTCCCTGAAAACCATACTCCAATCACAGCAGGCTTTTCCCTAGCAACTTCCTACTTTTCTCCATGCTGTTCCCTCACACCTGCAATGTCCTTCTTCATTCCTCTGCGAATATTGCCTATTCAGTGACAAACTCAAATGCCAGCACCTGTGAGAAGTCTTTGCTTGCTCTGCCTTATATAACTGGTCATATATATGGCTGCTCCTTACCCACCAATGCCTCCTTACTCCCCTACAATTCTAAGCTTCTCAGTGGCAGGGATCGTGTCTTATTCAACTCTGTATCTCTTGCAGTACCTAACATAGCATCCAGTGTCGCTGACAGATCAGGCTTCTAGGCTGAGCAGAGCTCACCAGAACATGGGGATATTTGGTTCTAACAAAACCATGAGATGACTCACAGCATCAACGATGCCTTCTGTCTGCTTCAAGGGCTATCACCTCTCCCTTCTCATCATGTTCCTTGGGTCTGACCAGGTGACTAGTTAAGGTAAGGGTCAAGACCAGCATCTCTAGCCTGTGCTGACATGTGTGAAGAGAAGGATCCTATTTTCAGAGCTCCTTGTCCCTGACCTCAAACTGTATTCTTAATTATCAGCCATAAACTGAACCCAGATCCAGATTTAGCCGTACATCAGCAGACAGCCTTCTAATAAGCACAGATCCTTGGTCCCTAAAGACAGGGGATTTCACCCAGGGAAAAGCTCGGGGCATGCAGTCTGACCTCAGCCGAAGAGAAAAACTCAAAGGTATGTGGTAATAATCATCAGGAGCATCACCTCTGGATGCAAAGGGACCTCTATTGAGATTAGGGGTCCTGGGCAAGCCTGTAGCCCACAAGTATAGTTATCCTAGCTTGGAGAAGCTGTGAGGCCAAAGACTAAAATGCTGATGGGGAAAAACAAACACAAGAAAGAATTTTTCTCCTAAGCGCAGAACAGAACAACATTCCATCTGGGTAAGTGAGCTTGTCACAGGCATGGGGTACTTAGCATATCTGCCATTCCAGGATTATGGCTGTCAAGTTTTAATTAGGGTAATTAGAGTTAAAAATGTAATTTCGTTTCAGGGGTATTTTGAAAAGATTCCATTAATTTCTTTTTTTAAAAGAACACAGAAAGGAGGAGCAGGCTGAGTGGAGCAGAGGATTTTCCCATCAGAGAAGCAAAGCCATGTGCCTGGGCTAGACAAGCTTTCAAACCACTGCCAAGAACCCCCAGCACCTCTGCAGACTTGGCCCAGAGGACAGCCGGCTGCTGCTCATCAGCTTTCCTCCCTTAGTTTCCTCCCTGAAACTAAGTTTCAGTCAGCACCTGCTAATAAATCCATCTCCTCCCCACTTGCTGCTCCTGTGTTACTGCCATTCAATAGTTAACTATTATAGCCCTAAGTCTGGCAAGGAACAAGGGCGTAGGGCTGTCAGTCTGATTTGCTACATGTTAAAGACAGACTGCTCTCATGTCCACCCCTCCTTTATCAAGAGTTTCTGGACACATCTTTATGCTTTTCTTTATGCTAGTTCCCTGGTCTGGAGTGACCTCCTTGCCCTGACTGCCTCAACTCTTACTCTTCCTTCAAAGCACAGATCGATTATCTCCTCCAGGAAAGCCCACCTTCATGTCTCTGTAATCCCCGAGTCCCTTGCACATGCCTCTGTTAAGGAAACACAGAATACTGTGGTTTGTTTCCTTGTTTGACTCTGATGCTATATTGTGAGGTCTTTCAAGGCAGTAACTATTTTCTTCATCTGAGAATCCTTAGCACTAGCACAAGCCCTGACACACAGGATACTCAACAAATATTTTTTGAATGGTGCAACTATAGGGGGAATTTGGTCTGACCACACTGGTAGCTGAGCATCTTAAGCCTGCAGGTTCTGCAATACCTAGAAATACCCAGTCATGAGTCCCTTCCCCCTCCCTGCACAGGGCCAGTTCAGAAACCTGACTCTGCACTCCATGCAGGAGGAAGCCTACCCATTGATCCCAAATGATGATTGATCTCTCCCATTAGAATCTGTTCATTCCTTAGGGACCTTGGAAAGAATATGAGAAAGCAAAAGCAAGCAGAGCATCTCCCTCCCCCCCCCCCAATTCTCCACACTGTTTTTAAAGAATTTCCTCCAGTCTTTGAAGGCCTCCAGGGAGGGGGCCTGAACTCTGGTTCAATCTGTGTAGAAGGATAAAGGATGGCTCTGGTAGAAAATAGTTCATCAGCTTGGAATCAGTGCTGCAAATGCTCAGAATGTAGTGTCGTACAATACAGAACATGATATGGGACATAAAGCAGCCAAGTTACTTCTCTGGGCTTCAGTTTCCTTTCCCATCCTATCCCAGTAAGTTGTTAGGAGAAATAAACAAAGTGGCTTCAGCCAATATTTACACTTACTAGTTATTCAATAAGTGATTTTTCCATCTGAGAAAGGGGCCTGTACTATGAACGTAGCATCATATTGTATAGGAGTTTATAAAGGTAAGGAAAACATATCAAATGGAGATACAAGTTAACCATTCCCCATTTGCTCAGGGCAGCCCTGCCTGCTGGTCCCCCAGGAGGAAGGCTATACCAGCAGAACTGTTGTGCTGACAAGGGTAACCAGATCCATTTCATGGTAATCAGATTCTCTCCAGCTAGGAGCACTCCTCCTGCCTCCTCCCAGGCTCCCCTAGCCTGGATGCAGGCCCGTATCGATGCGTTTCTAATTAGGAGCTGTGTCAGTGCTTCTGACAGAAGGTCAGGGCTTAGGCTGCCTCTGCTGGCCTCTGGCCAAAGACTGAAAGGCCCTGCCCAGGGAAGACCCAGAGAATGAACACTTTTGTGGTAGAAAAGGATTCCAGACTGATCTCATCATAAAGAAGCCTGAAATTTTAGAGCTGAAAGGGTCCTTTATGAGCATGAGTTTTGTTATATTACAGTTAAAAAAGCTGAGGTTCAAAAAAAGATTACTTGTCCAAGGTGGTACAGGAAGATAACTCTTACTTCTAGTTCTTCCCTCTCAATTATTTTCAACCCTGCTGCACAACAGAAGGACTTGGGGAACTTGTTAAAAATATAGTTTTCTAGGCCCCATCCCAGAGTCTGATTTGGAATATACGCAGTGGCTCTGGCTCTTTTGCTAAGTATAGGATCATCTTCGAACAGAAGTGAACCCTGAACTCACAGGATCAAGTTTGGATCTAGGATCACATCCACCCTGGGTCATAAAGAGTGCCATTTAGAAGCAACCCACTATTGTCTCATCTACCCCCACCATATTCTAGGGGACTTAGTCAAAGGATCTGTTGTACATGGTTCAGAATTCCTAATGGTTCACTAGCTTGGCTGTCAGCAAAGACATTTCCTTTCAAAACTAGTCTGAAACTAAAATGTCTTTATGAAGATTAGAAATACTTAAGGAGGGGCTGTGTAAGGAATAGTGGGAGATGGTATGGTATTGAGTGTATGAGACCTGGGGTGTGTCTGTGCAGAGAAGGACTTGGGTGGCTATGTGAGGGAGTGGACAGTGTGCTGTCTGTGAGACAGGCTTACAGATCCTTTCATGGCCCACACAATTCTGGGTATCTGGGTAGAAAACAGTGGGATGAAGGTACAGAATAAATGTGTGGGTACATGGCAGGAAGAGGGAGTAGCTGACTTAAAGGTGTAAGGGAGACAGTATGGATGTGTACAGAAGAGAAGACATGTGTGCACCTCTGTGACTCAATTGTGTGTATATGTTGCACAGCATACCAACCTGTAGGGATAGCAGCAAGTGTGTGTCTGTGTGGCCTAGACACTTGTATGCATGAGAAAATAGCACTTCTGACTCATCCAGCCCTGACTTTGCCTGAAGGCTCCTATCACTCAAGGGCAAGGCTGTCTGCAGATATTTCTCATTAAAATTGACATTCTGACAACTACTAAAAATAAATAAATAAATAAATAATAATAATAATGATGACGACATCCCCAGGGTTGTGGGAGGTTAAAAAAAGTCAATGCCAATAAAACACGAGAGACAGATGAGAAATAATTATGTCATGATTACATCTCAGTCTCATTTGGTATTATTTGGAGTTAAATGTTGTATAGATGATTCATACCTCAACCCAAAGGTCTGAATTTCCTGCATAACCTGGAGAAGAGGGCAAGAAAAAAGAAAATAGGTAGAGAAAGGTAAACAAAATTTTTTAAAGGATTGGAGAAATGGGAAAATGAAAGAAAGAGCTTAAAAGAAACCAAAAATAAAAAGTCAAATGGGTCACAAAAGATAGGGAGAAGGAAAGGAAAGAACAGAAAGAAAAGAGAAAGAATTTCCTTTAGTCTGGCCTAGAAATTTAGCACACATTCTAGCAGTAATCTGGCAGAGGGGATGGATGAATTAGTAGGTGGGGCCTGACCTCCGTCCTTCCTCATTGCTTTTACTCTAACCATTCCCTCCATCTGAAATGGTTTTCCTAGAATCTTGGCCAAACTCAACTTCTGAATCTGCAAGGGCATACTCAAATACTACCAGCTTCTAGAAGCTTCCAATATTTCTCCCAGTTAAAAGTTATCTCTCAAGAACTCCCATAAACTTCCAGAGAACTTTGTCATATTTTACCTGTAAGCACTTTACATTCAACTTTATACTGTGGGTATTGGTACACAGACATTTCTTCATTCATTCTGCAAGTACTTTTTGTGCCAGGCCTATTACAGAGACACAGGGAAAACAGAGATAACTTAGTAGCACATTGTCTTCTGACCCATAAGGTCTCTAGTCCATGAATGAGAGCAGATTCAGATGTGATACAGCACCAAAGTACAACCATAGAAATAGAAGCAAAATGCAGAGAAGATCAAAATTAATTCTGCTTATAGAGCGATCAAGGAAAGCTTTACTGAGGAGGTGGCCTTTGAGCTGTTATGAAAAGATGAGTAGGAGTTTGTCAGGTAAAGGGGGCAGGGAGCTGAGAGAGCTTTCTACTCAGAGGGAACAGTCAAAACAAAGTAATTCTATGGAGCAGGAACACAGGGAAACAGTGGGTGATGACCGACGACAGGCAGCTGAGTGAGGTAGCACCAGACTGTATGAGCCTTGTAGCCAAGCCCAATTGAGATTTTATCCTTTCCAACCTAGTATGGGGGTGGAGAGGAAGAGGGGGCAGTTTAAAGATGTCTAATCTCCCTTAAAGTAGGGCAATTAAATTAAAAATTATTTAATTGCCCTACTTTAAAGCAAGTCCCCTCAAAAACCTTGGAAAACAGGTCCAATCCCAGGTGGTGCCTACTGCAGTGGCACTACAGGAATTTTGCATGGATAAGGGAAACAGTGAGAGAAAAAGAAGGGATGAAAGGGTGGGGGACGGGGATGTGATGCAGAAGGGAGGGTAGCAGGGTTCAAGGAGGAAGGAGCTGGAGGGGAGGAAACAAGAGGAAGAGGAGAGGCCAGGAAGGAACAAGGAGGGACGAATCTAGCTTGGCACTGAAGCTCTTATTGCTGAGCTGTCCTCTACATCTTTCTAGGTAGAAAAAACAAGGTCAATCTAATGCTAGTGACAGAAATAGACCCTTTGCACCAAGATGAGGCTGAGCACATTATTAACGGCCACCTCAACCTTCCCTTTGCTCAGGAAGAGGTGGAGTTCTCCCAGCTCTACCGACGACCCCAAAGTATGCCAGAGAAGCCCCTTGCCCCATACCCTAACAGTGTGTGAGGCAGGAGTACGAAACAAAGTTCTGCAGTTTAAATGGGGCCCACCCAGGACCTATGGCTGCTGTTTAGAGTCCTAGAGGAAAGCCCTGCTTCTTTGTTTGGACCTTAGTTTCATCTGAAAAAACGAGGGAATTAAGCGTGACACTCTCTAAGGGCTGAGACACCTTGTGAGTTTACAGAAGCTGCTTCCTACAGAGGGTGATATATTTAATGTGGGAATTTTCCTAACCTTTTGAGTCTTAACTTCATTCTTTTCACTCTGAGCTATGGCCAGTCTGAAGCCAAGAAAGAGCCAGACCCAGAATACCAGCCATCCCTGACACCATCATCCATTGGTCCTGTCCAATGTCTAGCACCTGCCCATACCTATTTATCTCATACGCTACAAACAGATGCTCAGGCCCAAAGATGTGCTTTATTTGACCCACACAAGTTTATTTAAAAACTTAAGTGCCAACATTTAAAATCAGATCTCGTTTTTTTTAAAAATTAGATTTCTACCTTCACTTGAAAATACCAGAGATCTGGCAACACTAGACCCCCTGGGGTAAAGGTCAAAGGACCTACTATAGTCCTGTAATTTATTTGATATTTTTCTCATTTTATCTAAAAAAAAATCATGTTAGCTTATCATGTATTCCATAAAAGTAAACTTTTAAATTACCAGTTATAATATTAAAACCAATCCGACTCCAAAAAAGTCTGAATGCACTGACAATCCAGGAAGATATATGTTTTAACCTGCGACTTCACGTATCATCTGATATGCAGCCATGTATCTCAGCTTTAGAAATTCCAACACAGTTTATTCATTCACTCAAAAAATACTTAAGTCCTATGGTAGGTACTGAGAAAACATGGTTCCTGCCTTCATGGAGTTTATGTTCCAGTAGGATATAATGGAAAGAAGCCTACAATAGGAGGCACAAAGAAACACTAAGTTGAGGATTCTGAGTATATTCCACAACCAAGTGACCCCTTAGAAGTCAAGTTGTTTAACCTCTCCGGACCCGTTTCCTTGTGGTTCAATTAGGCAGTTGCTCCTGAAAAGTCCTTTCCAGCTCAATATTCTACTAGCATCACAATAATTTTAGTCCAACAGTTTTTGAGTTCCTAACATTTATTAGCTTCCCCCCCTTTATGTGGGAAATCATAATCAGTTGTCATGGAAATTACTATGGTGCTCCAAATACTGGATGACAGTATTACAGTAATTACAAGAAGCCAAAGGGAACAGGCAGCAAGAAGAGTCACTTACTCAGAAAGTCACCTACTTTCATGCAACACAGGAGCTGCGGCTCATTGCAGCTAGGGGGTCAAAACAAAGACCAGGTGCTAATTCCTAAGTAAAACAGTTTTCATTTGTATTAGGAATCATGGCTTCTTTCATGAGGCATCAGACTCATTTCCCCCCAGCTTATGAGTGTTAGACACTGGGGGAAACAAATGCCAATTTTATAAAGACAAGGTTCACTAAGCCTTAACTAGTTTGCTATCCTTGTGAAGTCCTAAAACAAGCCAGGAGACAGACTTGCTAGCCAACAGGGACACCAAATTTCATAGTAAAATGAAGATAATTCATCTAGTCCCAGAGCATTGTCACTGGGTAAAGTCCTTTCAATATCAGAGTTTCATCTAGAGCCCCCCCCCCCACCCCACCTCCACTCCAGGGACCAAGTAGGTAACAAAAATGAGTACAGCTGGCTGTTTCAAAGGAAAAAGTGTTAGCAACTCGTACTGGGCTTGGGTATCAAAGAGGAAATAGGAAATGGTGTGGACTTTGGCAAACTTGAGAACAAATATGCTCTGCCTAAAGGAGACAACCAATAAGGAAGTAATTGGTGAAATAAAGGAGAGAAATGAAAAACATGATGCTGTAAACTCAAGCATTTTGCCAAATTGGGCTAGTGCTCACAAGGCCTCCCCAAAGATCAGAGCCATGTGCCTCAGAGCCCCCCAAAAGCCAAGCTATTATACAAGCTTCTTTAACCAGGACAGACAAGGAATCATAATACAGGAAACCCCTGGGTAGAGGGCTCAGGGAGTGAAGCCTGCTGTAGAATAGCTGGGGACTATTCCCACTCCTGTGAAAAGGAAAATTGCTCGTTGTCACCATCAGCCTCCAGCCTCTGCTACTTTCTCAAAAATCCTCCACTCTCTTCAGGAGAAATCAGTCACCTTCACAGCCCAAAAATCCTCCGCTCTCTTCAGGAGAAATCAGTCACCCTCACAGCCCACATGCAGAGCCTCTGATCTCTTACACAGTATCTCCACTGAAATGCATCCCCAATCTAATCTCCCCAAGTTGAGGTCCAACACAAAACAAAAACACTGCAGGTCAAACGAAATATATATGCAGGCCAGACACAACCCAAAGGGCTGCCAGTTTGCAACCACTGATCTAGAGGGTAAGATCCTCTGAAAGGTCTGGAACTGAAGAATTTAGGAGTCCCCTAAGGATGCCTAAGTTTTGTCAGAGGAACTGCTTTTCCAAGGAGCTATCCAGGGTCCTCTATCACTTGGATCCTGAGCTTTAGAAACCATGATTCCACAGCCTTCTTTTGTGGCTTGATCCACCTTCAAAATATTTTTTAAAAGAAAGGTGGAAAGAAAATATTAGGCATTTATTATATGTAAAGCACTCTAGGAATAGAAACAAATGCCCTGAACCTTCTGTTGACTTTTGACTTCACTACCTACAGTAGTTGTATGTCAGCCTAGACTCCAGTGCCACTTGTCTGTCGCCCAAATTACTCTAAAGTAAGCCCAAAACATTGCTCTGCTTGACTTCACTCCTATATACCACATTCATTTTAATGGCCTGGCTAGCCAGTGAGATGAAGATTTGGCAGCTTGGATCCCCTCAAAGGGATACCTTTAAAATTCTTCTCCCTGGACTCCACAACTAAAAGTTCCTTTTCTTTACAAAACAGCTCAATTGCCCCCATTATAGTCAGATGTCCTTGGGAGTGAATAGTACAATGCTAAATACATGCTCTCCCCTGAATCAAAATGGTATTCCCCATGCTTCACTCCATCATTATTGTATCATCTCTAGATTCCCTCAGCATTTCCATAAAAGCAGTAACACCACTGCCAAATAGAAAAGACTAGCTGCCCTTGAAATAGTAACTCAATCCAAGGAGAAAAGGTTTATTGCTGAAAAAACTTTATTTAGTAGGTCCCTCAAGCTAGATTTATGAGCAGTGAGAACACAGCAAAAATGTTTTTTTAGGGAAAAGGCACCTGGCAGCAGTGGCATGAAAGAAGGCAACACAGCATGCAAGGAGGGTAGAAAGGACGCTCCTATGGGGGATGCATAATCCTATAGCTTCATGATGGCCAAAATAGACTCCATGCCTGAAAAAGGGTATGATTCTGGCTGATTACACGCTCCTTGAAGACAGTCTAATTCATGAGTATCACCCACAGCTTTTAGTACCATGCCATCACATGGTAGGCACTCAAATGGTCCCAGACACATAGAATACTACTCCTCTAAGAGCTCAGTGCAGTACACATCAAAGAAACTAAGGCCCAGAAAACTAAAAATGATTTGCCCAAGCTCACAGAATGGTAAGTGGTAAAAAGGAAAGAACAAAAGGCAAGGACTGTGTGAAAGCCAAGATTGCTGCAAGACCTTGAACAAGTCACCCAACCCTTCTCAGTCTGTTTTCTCATCTGCAAAATAAGGATAATACCTATTTTTGTAGGGTTGCCATGAGGATTAAGAGATACTGCCCTCTAAATACAACCACCAATTTACAGGAAATACAAAAGATAAACATTAAACATACCACAGAGATGCAGTAAGCAAAATTAAGAACATGGAAAACTCTACGGAAAAACAATCAATTTCTTCAACAAATAAAGGAAAAAATATATAAATGCAACTACATGGTGATGGAAAGAGAGCTAACCATGGGTGGTGAGCCACACAATGTGATACATAGATGATGTATTATATAGACTTGCACACTTGAAACCTATGGAATTTTACTAACCATTGTCACCCCAATAAATTTCTTAAAAAAATATATATATATATATGAATTTATAAATTAAGAGATTTAAAAGACATAACCAATAACAATGTTAACCTTATATAAACCCTAAATCAAAGAAATTGTAAAAATAAGATTGTGACATTTACGAGACAATTAGAAATTTGAACACAATCTGGATTTTGATGGTTATTAAGGAACTGTTAAATTTTATAAGGTGTGATCATGGCATTGTGGTTGTGTTTTTTAGTCATCTTTTAGAAATACACTGTGAAATATGTAAGGACAAAACACGACAGCTGAGACTTTCTTCTAAGCACAGGATGAGAAGTAGGTAGGGGTATAAATGAAGTAAAATTGACCATGAACTGATAACTACTGAAGCTGAATGAGGAGCATATCATGCTTCATTAGCCTATTCTGCCCACTCTGTATACGTTTGAAATTTTCCCTATTAAAGAAGAATTAGTTAGGTTTAAATCCTGGAAACTCCATTTACTAACAGTGTGACTGTGGACATATTTCTTAACCTCCTTATGTCTGAGTTTCCTATCTATATGGTGAGGATCAACAGAACCTACTTCTTAAGGTTGAGGTAAGAATAAAAATGATTATTTATATATAACATAAAATTTATGACAGTTTTATATATAAATATATTTATAATATTTATATATGAGTTTATATATTAAAATATTTCTATACACATACACACATACACACACACACACAAAGGGCTTACTTAGTACATAGTAACTTTCAGTAAATATCAGCTCTATTAGTATGAACACAAGGTACCAAAATACAGTATCTTGACACAGTGGGCACCCAATTCATAGTAGTTATTTTTAATATGAAAGGTAGAGTTAGGTCTAGAATCTAGGCGAGATTTTTAATCAAGTACTCAACTAGTCTCCTCGACAGAAGTCCTAGAATACCCTCTGGTGAATGTCCCCAATGGCAGCTCTAACACCCCCAGTCTCTTGATAAATACCCAATGACTGACACAGGATCAGGAGCTAATGCTGAACATGAAAGTGCTGCTCTCTGGGAGCAGGCAGGCCACCTTATTTTCCCCCAACCAGGTAATTTAAGGTACATTTTCTAATATTTGCTGACAGAACAAAGAAGCAACGCTCTACGACATGATCAATGTTCATGCCAGCCTTCAAAGTGATTTGGTAAAACTACAGAAAATAAACACCCCGCTAGGGTTCACCCGGCAGAATAAAAGCTGACAGAGAAATGGCATTTTTTCCCTGAACAAATATACAAGTAACAGATGAACTCTGAGAGACTAAGTAAGCTCTTTAGGTTTTGGCGTTCCCCTCCCTCCCCTTTCATTTTAAGACAAGACAAACTCTCTTTCAACATATTTCAAGTATGACTGCTGGATTAATTTCTTCCCTGAAATAATGTAATTGTAAGCAAAATCATTCTCATCCTTCTATCCAGTTTAAATACAAATTGGCTTGGAAACGATATGACCCTTTCCTCCTGCTCCAGGCTAGGAGAAATTATCACCCACCCCCAAAGTATGGGACATGTCCTCTCCCTCTACTCATTAGCAGGAATATGGATGCGCTCTATCTAGTCTCTCATCTATGTTTCTGCTCAAATTGTTCCCATTGCACAGAATGTCCTCTCTCTCCATTCTGCAGTCTAAATCTCCTGTGAACATACTTTCTGGGAAAAAAGGGAGCGGGAAAGGGAGAGAAGCACAGCAATTGAGAAAAGATATCTGTGTGTGTTGCTTCTTGGTAGTCCGGAAGATATAAGTCCAGTCGCAGAAATATTGGTGTTTCATAATTTATAAGCACAAATGCAAGCAGAATATTAGAAATTGGGATGGTCCTGGATAATACACATATATGGTCACTATCCACATCTCACAAGGTCCAGCTCAAATATTCACTCCTCCATAAATGTTCCCCAGCACCACAATCCCACAAATGAAGCAATCTCTCCCTCCTCTGAACTTCCCAATCATTTTACCCCATTATGGTTGTTCTACCTGAGAGTTCATACTATGGTTCTTAAAATCACTTCTGTAACTACACACCAACCAAAATGGCTTAAAATGAAAAAGACAGACAATGCTAAGTGTTGACAAGGATGTGGCACAACAGGAGTTCTCTTATACACCACTGATGATAGTGTGATCTGGTATGCCTTTGAAAACAGTTTGGCAGTAACAACTAAAGCTGAACATATGCCTACCCTATGACTTGGCAAAGAGGTTGGCGAACACTCACTTACGGTTTCCCCTAAATAGTTTTTCCCTGCAGTCTTTTGCTCCATCACTGCCCTAAGTGTTTCTATCATTTTCTTTCCCAGTCCTACAGGCTGGTTCAGACCACTCTTCCGGATCACTCCAGCCCAGAGATCTATCTTTCTATGGAAAACTCTGCCATTTACCTTTTACCTCTAACAACTCATAGATTCTTTACACATAAATTACATCATCTGGTTTTATAATGTACTTTTATAACATTATAAAATGTTACATTATATTTTAGTAACATTATCTAACTTGCTCCTCCCAATAACATTGTGAAGAAGGCAAGATCTAGAGTATTAACGCCATTTTATAGATGAGAAAATGGAGTTTCAGGTAGGGGAAATGACTTATTCCAGTTTACTTGGCCAAACTGGTGCCAGGGAACAAGAGTAGACCTTAGTCTTCCGAACCAAGCTCTCTACATCAAACTGCCTTATTATCAGCCACATCTTCATGATTATCTCATCTTCCTAAAGAAGCCCATAGGTTCCTGGAAGGCAAGAGTATGCTTTACAGACATTTACATCCCTCACAGCACCAAGGAAAGCATTCAGTGGGCTCCATACAGTTTAGCCAATTGATTTCAATATTGTTCCCAACCTTCAAGAACGAACACAGGCATATTTCCTCTTCTTCTAGGCCTCATAGGCAATGAATGCTATATTGTTGGAAGAAATCATGAACACAATACAGAATCCCAAATAACATTTCTTTTTTGAGGGAGGAGGAAGAGACATTCAAGATCAAGATAAGCTCAATGTTCCCTCAATTTCCTAGGGCTCCATCCTGCAACATGTTCAAAGAAGGCTGGCAGAGACAGTGGCAATGGGCTTCAAGAACCACAATTTAAGCACAATTAGTAAGTACAAATTGATCAAGTGCCAGAAACTACACCTCAAATAATTCCACTTGCAAGCAAAACAGAGAGCTACTTTATTTCAAAACTGAGTATAATAAAACTTAAAATGATGCAATATGAAACTTAATTTTCTTCATTCCTAAATAAGAAGCTAGACAATAGCAAATCTTTCTGGCAGCCAGCCAGAGAACTGATGTGAGGAGAATAGTGAAAGCACTAGACAAATGTCTGGACATCCAAACCTGAAGGACAATGTTGTCTCCTACGCTAACGTTCTTGCTTTTACACACTAAGGGCTGGCCACCTCAACAACAGAGGATAAATATCTGGATAACAGACCGAAGAAAGGGAGAGAGGGAAGGCAAAAAATAAATCTAAACACCGTAAGTCAGATATTCAAAAAGGTCTCTGGCTAGTGGTACATCCATCAATTCTGCTACTTCCAGTATGAACCCTCAACCCAAATATCTGGGCCAGGACAACAGGGTTAAGCAGCAGCTAGGATTTTTTATGCTTTTGTCTCCCTCTCAAGACTGAAAATAATTTGAGGACAGGAATCATGCTTTGCTTAGCTTTTATGTTCTTCATAGGGAGAATACGTAGTAGGTGCTCCAAATTCCTGGAATGAATGTCTGAGCTTAGGAAGGGAAGGCAGTTGGACTTCAAAGCATAATCATGTTACAACAGCTAGGTAAACTACTTAGCATGGTAACTCTACCTACAACCCTAATTTTAGTAAGAACTGGTTTTAATTGATATGAAAAATCAATTTAGGGTGTGTCTTTAAGGTTTGAAGAAAAGTTGTTCTTATATTTAACTGATTCAGGCACAGCTATCATTATTATGTTGATAGCACCGTTTCTCAGTGCCAGCTTACAGCTATCTGCAAGAACAAAGCCCCAAAGCTTTAAAATGGTCTATGTAAGCAGGGAACAACATTTGACTTCTCCGTGTAGCATGATCATACCTTCCAGAAATGAAACCCAGACCTAGAGAAATAATGAGTTATGGAAATTATTCTTTTAAATCTACTGCTGAGCTTGCTTTCGCCAGCACAAAGAATTACAAAGGAAACTAGACAAACAGATCAACAGACACCATGCAAACAGTACCTTTAACTAGTGAAATCCTCAATAAAACAAACAAACAGGAGACAGTTAATACCAAATAAATGTCTTTGGAATAAAGAAAACCTGGCCAATAACATCAAGCTTCCAAACCTAGCCTTCTAAAAGAGAACTTACTTGGAATAAAGCAATGATTCTTACCTTGACAAACAACTAGCATTCAGTCTCTGCAGATGTTATTTTAAGGGCCAGGTAACCTCAGTAGAGATATCTACTTCATAAAGCTAAAACTTTAAGGAAATGCAAATTTCTGGTCTAGTGTTTGGGAATTTCTAGCACTGTTTGGGAATCTTATTGTGTTTTTAATTTTCCCTTTATTATGTGATTTTTAAACAGTTTGCTACATATCTAAATGTAATTTTTTTTAAAGTCTTGGACGCCAAGTTTGTCCCATGGGACAACAGCTCCAAGTTTATAATGGAACTCAACAGACAATTTGATAAATTCATCTCACAAACAATTTTTCAGCAATCTGTCCACTCTAAAAAGCAATATCCATCTCTTTATATATTGAAAGACATCTGTGAACCCAGAATTTAGCCCTCTGAGATACTCTCAATGCTCTAGCAAAGCCGTCTCTCCTTCCAGAGATGAAGTAAGCCACTTCCATAAAACCAGAAATTCAGGCTGTTACGAGGTAAAAATACCATTCAAGATTATCTAGTCCAACCCCCTTGTTTTACAGACAGGAAGACTAAGATCCCAGAGAGTATTAGGTAATTATAATTATGTGATTTTGGCAAGCGTCAAAAGCCCACTGAATGCTATTTTCCCCAGTGAACCTGCACTGGGCATGTTGGGAGGATGGCCAGATTTGCACTTTAGTCAGTGAAGCACTCCAAATACATGTGTCTGAGCCACAGAAAACCTGAGTATTCAACTACCAACTCTCCACCCCTACCTAAGCATAGAGAACAGGGGACAGGGGCTCTGTGGGGATGTAGACTAGAACCTAGGGATAATATCCCATCATTTGTCCCCTCCTCCCAGGAGGTACAAGGTACAGCACATGAAAGCCATTATGAAGTGACAGAAAGACACTAAAACTGAGAAAAAGGAAGGGCTACAGAAAGTCAAAAAAGATAACCAATAATGATACTCAGCAGATGCCTGACTCTAGTTATTCACTTAAGTGGGAGAGGAGAAGGTGGCTAGAGAGGCATCTCGAATCCTTTTCTGTCCCCAACCCCCATCTTTTGGGCCTTTACAGAATTTCAGGGACCTCCAGATTATTTTATGAGGCAACAGGCCAAAGAAGAAAAGGGGCCCACAGACAGCTAATAAAAGGGATGAGACCAGATGATCCTCAGGCTCATGACTAGGGTCAAAATTTATCCCACTGCCCCTCTCTCTAGTCCTGAGAGTCTATTCCCCATCCCGGATCTAAAACTTTGTTACAGTACCCAGGGGGCAGCTGTAGGACAGCAGATTAACATTAAAGCTGTCATCTTCTCCCCTCCAGTTGTACATTTTATACTATGATCTAAAATTGAATAAAACTAGTTTTTTATAGACACTCATGTGAAAACCCTCCTATCTCCATCCCTACCCCTCTACCACTGCCTAACTAAGGAAAAAAGGGAGAAGGCAGGGAAGGAGGGAAGGAAAGAGGGAGGGAGGGAAAGAAAGAGAATACCACTCCATGTGATATTGTATCTAAATCATCATCTAGATCATAAAATGATATTGCTAGAAGGGACTCTGGGGGTCATCTAATCATTATTTTCTATCATGATTCAGATGAATAAGTCTGGACCTTTGCCACCTGACAAAAAGACTTAAGCACAGAACAGGATCTCCTGACACCTGTCCCTAATAAAAATCTCTCCTGGTCTCCCTTCTGATCCTGTCCCACCCTGACCTGCCCCACCCCACTCTCTCCCTCCACCACTGTATCTGAGCTACTGAAGCTGTGTTGCTCATCTTTGTTTTCCCAGTGCCTAGCAGAGAGTAAGCAGAGGTGACAGAGAGGAACACACTAGTACACGGACAGAGAAGTGCCAAAGGACACAGTCTGAAGAAAAAGGAAGGTTTCCTTGGCTTTCCCTAAGCGGTTTTCAGAGCTGTGCAGGGCCCAGATATCTAGGAGCTAACGTTTCCTCTTTTCCAAACTAGTGTTAACATAATCCAGTTTAACCAGGTATAGTTACCAGATTTGCTGTGCCATACTCTCTCCCTCATTCCTGCTCCCGTCCCCACCTGTCCTTCCCATGAAGAACTAGGATCAATAACTGGAAGGTAAATGAAAGCAGATGTAAGAAGACCCTGCATGAGAAATCCTCCCCCGTGTCTTATGTGCTCCTTCTCCTGTGTCCTCACCTCAATAAGTGGCATCCCCATCTATACAACTATACCAAGTGGAAATCTAGAAGTCATCCTTGATTTCTTCCTTATCCTCCACACCAACAATCTTTGATTGTCTCATCACTCAATTCCATCTTCTTTCTACACACACACACACACACATCATCACCTCTTGCCTGCATTACTGCACATCCTAACTGGTCTCTTTGCCTATCGTGTCCTAGCCCTCAAATCCATTCCCAAAATAGGTAGCCAGAGATATCTTTCTAAAATGCACACAGGATCACGGCCCCCTCACCTTGAAATGAAGTCCAAACTCCTCAACCTGGGCACCAAGGCCCTTACATGACTTGGCCTCTGCTCTGTCTATCTTGCCAGTTTCATCTCTTGCTACATCCTCCCATTTCATGCTTTATGCTCCACTCAGGAATCCTGAGAAACTTATTTAACCCCTACCCCCGGTCTGTTTCCTCACCTACACAATGGGAATAATACTAGTTACCTCTCAAGGTGGTTATGGGAAGAAATAAGTTAACACACGTTAAATGCTCAGAATAGTACTTGGTAGATACAGTAAAAGGGCCAAAAGGCTCACCTACTATCCCCACCATCTCCAGACTTGCTATTCCTTCTGTTTTGAACAGTCTTATCTCTGTCTCCTTGACTCCCCACATCTCTTTTCCTGGCTATGTCTACTTTTTTCTTGAGGTCTAGGCTTAGCCAACTTCTCTGAAGAAGACTTTCCTTACCCTCCAAGGCCGGGTTCGTTATTATTCCGCTGTGCTCTCACAGTGCTTGTCCCTGTCACAACACTTCTCACACTGCTTGTTTCCTTGCCTGTCTTCCCCACCAGGCTGTAGACACCCAAATCCCCAAGCTTAGTACCATGCGTGGCATGCTTAATAATTGTTCAGTGATGGAACCCAATAACTAGGTGTCCAATGAAACAGAATCTCAACAGGTAGCCATTTCAAATGTTGGCCAGGTGGCTGGCTGGTCTGCATGACTTTAAAGACTCTCAACTACAAGATTCTAGCCAATAAACAATTCAACACACTCTGAATGGTTACACTCAGGGCTCTGGACTTTAACATGTAGGAAATGTTGGACCGTCAGATTTTTTAAAGAAAGTGCAACATCCTCAGATCTGTTGGTTGCCCTATTACCCATCTCTATACCACCTCCCACCCCCTGTTGGTTTCAGGACAAAATTCCAACTACCCTTCACAAACATAAACACCACACATCCCATCTCCCCGCCCACACACACACCCCCAAACACAAGGACACAGAAACAGTCAAACCAAAGGAACTTTGAGAGGTTAATGCAAAACTTAACTCAATATTAACCACCTGCAAGCAATGAGGAACCATAAATACCCTCTAGGAATTCAAAAGCTAATCCCTCGTGTGTCTTTATGGAAAGAAGGCACAAAGAGGGTACATTTCATAAAGATAATCCATTTAATCGTTCTCTAAATAGTTCTGATTTAAGCTGCTGTCATAGCACTGCTATTGTTGATCACTGCAGCCCTATAGCCCAAACCCTGGATAGTCAGAAAGGCAGGTACAAACAAAACAAGGGTGAAGAGTCCTCTGGGTTCTATAAATATTTCAAGGGTAGCAGGTCTCTTTGGAACAGAGGTCAACAAACTTTTGAGACATGAAGAGCCGCCAGGGGTCAGCAAACTGTGGCTTGCAAGCCACATGCGGCTCTTTGGGTACGTACATGTGGCTCTGAAGTAAAACTGAAAATGAAAATAAAACTATCATAGTTTCATTTATAAAATTTTTAAAGGATATTATTCACATAATGGTGATTATGTAAAAATATATTTATGGCTTTCAAATAATTTTTAAATGGTTGTGAGGGGCAGGATTGGCTCTTCCAGGGGTCGGCAAACTTTGGAGACGGAACGTACCCAACGAGCCGCATGTGGCTCGCAAGCCAGTTTGCCGACCTCTGCTTTGGAAGATACAGAAGGGGCGAGTAGAGATCTCCAGAAAGAATTCAGTGATAAGGAACTACAATCCACAGAGTGGGGGAAAAAGAGGAGGAAGCTTAACCATAAGTACAACCAGGCGTGGGTTCCCACTCTACAGCTGCATGCCACACCCTACTGCAGATATAGACTAATAATTATTTTGCATTTACAGAGCACCCAGAGGTTAAGGGAGGCACTAAGAGTGCCAGCTTTGCCAATCACAAAAGGAGAAATATTGTACGATTCTATTTACATGAGGTATAGAGTAGTCAAAGTCATAAACACAGAAAATAGAAGGATGGTTGCCAGGGGCTGGGGGAGAGGGGAATAGGGAGTTAGTATTTAAAGGGTACAGGGTTTCAGTTTGGGAAGATGAAAAAATTCTAGACATGGATGGTGGTGATGGTTGCACAACAATGTGAATTACTTAAAGCCACAAAACTGTACATTTAAAAATGGTTAATGTATATTTTTACAAAATAAAGCACACCAGTTTTAAAGTTATATTGTCTGCAGTTGGCAATTACATGACCCTGAGCAAGTCATGTAACCTTTCTAAACCATTTTCTTCTTCTGTAAAACAGGGATAATAACAGTACCTAATTCATACAGTTGCTTTAAGGATTAAATGAAATGCTCCACAGAAAGTCCTTAGTCCAGTGACGGATACATTGTAAGTACTTAATAAACGTTAGCTACTATTCCTACTGCTCACAGCTACTACAATGTACTTTTTAAACAGCTATTTCTCATAGTCCCCATACAACCCTGTGAGAATTTACAGATAACGAAACTGAGGTTCAGAGAGCCACAGTGAGGTAAGGCTTAGTTCATGATGTCACATCAAATCCACTGCCCATGAGAGGTGTCCTGCCCTCATCATTTATTAATTCGGTGATCTAAGTAAAGCAAGCAGCCTAACCTTACTGTGTCTCAATTCTCTAACTCCTAACCAAACTCTCTAACTCCTTCACAGGACTGGATTAGAAATGAATTCAGATAATGGTTACAGAAGAGTACTATAAACCATAAATAAAGTACTATACAATAAAAGTGGTGACTTATGAATACTAGTACACCTATGCACAAATCCTGGTCTCCTTTTAATGCTAAACCTGAGGCATGGAGAGTGGCTATATAACTTCCTTGTGATTTCAATTTACTCAGGATTCCTGGTCTTAAGGCCTGCAAAATTAGTTTCAAAAGGTAGCAAGATATGGTAGAAATAAAAATATTATTGAACCAGAAGGCAAATGACTGGGAGTTCTAGCTATGATTCTGTCATTAAGGTAGTCTGTGAATTCAGACAACTTCCTCTTTCCAAGGTTCAGTTAACAGGGAAGGGCAGGAAAGGCAGATAAGAAAGTTGGATCAGGGGCGGCAGGATGGCTTAGTTGGTTAGAGCTTGTGCTCAATCTTAACAACAGGGTTGCCGGCTTGACTCCCACATGGGATGGTGGGCCCCCCCCCCCCCCCCAACTAGACTGAAAACAGCGAATGGACTTGGAGCTGAGTTGCGCCCTCCACAACTAAGATTGAAGGACAACAACTTGACTTGGAGCTGATGGGTCCTGGGAAAGACAGTTTCCCAATAAAGTTAAAAAAAATAAAGTATAAAAAAAAAAAGTTGGATCTGATGATCTGTAAGAATCCTACATACCACAACTCCTAAATCCAGAATCTTGGAAAGGGGAGAGCATAGCAGACCTCCCGACTCCAAAGAACTAATGCATCAGATTTCTCAAGACCTGGCCTAGGAACGAGATCCCCTACATGATTTTCGGACACTCCCCACACTGGGGATCCAACACATTAGAAAACTAGAACACTTGCCAAAATTAATTTTAGTTCACATTTACCCCTCTCTGGGCCTTATCTGAAAATACGAGAAAACTCTATTTGAAGGTAAGGAGTTGAAGCAGTTGACTTGAGCCACTTCCTGCTCCCCTTCCCCAACTAAGAGCTATAAATCTGAACACTATAGAGAACATGCAAGGTTTGGGGGAAGGAATATGACATAAACAAAATAAAGGATGGCCTCACTGTTTATAATGACTTAAGCCTTCCTTGAGCCAAAATCCCAGGGAACTTGAGCTGTGCTTCAGATCTGGAGTCTCCTGCATCCATCAACTTCTAATGGACAAGACTAGCAAGAAATTCATAGTCCCTTCCTTTCCTTTGGACATCCAGTAGCCCCAGAATTTCATCCATAGTATAGTGGACACTAGCCCAGGAGTCAGGCAGAACTGAGTTATGTCTCTAACGGAGTGACCCAAGTTAAATTCCCTCTGCAGAGATTACAGAAGCTCACACTAAGAAACAAATAACACGTACTAGCACCACAGCTTTACACTTCTGTAGCTACTAACTGTGATTTGAAGCAAATTACTTAACCTCTCTCAGCCTTGATTTCTGCTTTTGTAAATGGAGATAATCCCAGAAGGCTGCTGTGGGCATTAAACGAAGTATGACTTAAGAAGTTCTGGAGTGAAGTTCATTAAATGTTACCTGTTGGTATTCAACACTTCTCTCATATATTAATTTTCCTCCCTGAATCCACAAACACTCTTCGAAGCGACTTTCTTTCCCCCATTTCAGAGAAGAGCAAACTGAGGTTCAGCTGCGAAGGAGGCTGCGTTAAGTGCAGAACACTACCTCAGCTCGAGGGCCTGTTGTGGATCCTCTCCAAGCCCAAGGTGTGCAAAGAGCCCAGGACCCGCAAAAGTGAGGGCCGAGGAGGCGCTCAGGCCCGTGGAGAGCGAGGCAGGTCCAGTTTTGCGCGCCACCGGGAGCCCGCAGACCCAGACCGCGAGAGAAAGCCAGAAGAAGCCCGGGGACGGGGCCAGAGCCGGGGCCCGGCCAGCCCAGGGCCTCCCCAGCGTGGCCTCAGCTTCCCTCTCCCCTCCCCTCGCCGGGCGGGGCGGGGCGGGGCGCGGCACGAGCACAAAAGACTCCAACTTCCCAGCGGGCGCAGGCCCACCCCGCCAACTCCTGGCCCAGGCCCGGCCCGCGGGGAGGAAGTGGGCAGGAAACGCCAGGGCGGCCGGGAGCGGGCGCGGATGGGCCGGGCCGGCGACCCACGGCCTCGGGCCCGGGTGGGGGGAGGTTCGGGGGGAGGGGGCCGGGAGTTACTTGGGCTCCCGGGACTCCAAGAATGGCCGAAAAAAAGAGTTTCTAAAAATAGGCAGCGGCCCGCGCGACGAAGTGGGCGACAGAAAAGGAACAAGGAACACTCCCCACACCCCTAAGGAGACGCCCGCGGCCAGCACTCACCCGCGCGGAGAGGTCTGGAAGAAGCCGCGCGCACGGAAGAAGGCGGTGCCTCCGCACTCGGGGGCACAAGGGAGGGAGGAAGGAAGAGGGCGGACCCGGCCGCGGGGTGAGAAGCTGAGCACACGCGCGGGAGTCGCCCCCGCCGCCGCTACCGCCCCCTCAGCTTCTCTCAGCTCTAACCACCCTACGCCCGCACCGCTCCGCGCCCAGCCGCACTGACAGCGGCGCGAGCCCCGCAGCCGCGAGTCCTTGCCTCGGCCGGTACCACTGACGAGCGCGGGGGTGAGGGCTCCCGGAGCGGCTTCCCTCAACTCGGCTCCGCCCGCCGCTCCGGCCCTGGCCCGGGACCCTCCCTCTACCCCGCCTCTGTCTCTAGGGAAGGACACGGTAATACAAGCGCGTGGAGTCCCCAGCCCCGCCCTGACACAGCCCAGCTTCCCAGGCACATGGGCTCTATCCACCCCCTCAACATGGCTTTGGAAAGGTCCAGAGCTTCGGCGGGGAGAGGAGAGAGGAGGGGCCGGGGCGGAGTCTGACAGGAAAGAGGGACTGAGGTGGAAGCCTGGGAAGGCGGGGCTAAGGGCGGGAAGAGAGACTCGCTTACACCAGTGTGGAGGGGAAGGTGGGCGGGGACTGAGAGGGTGCTGTTGCCGGAGAGGAGAGGAGCGCAAGGCAGGTATGTAAAACAGTGCCGGCCTTGCAGACCCGGGAGCCGGATCAGTGCTGGAAAGTGGGGGGGCTGTAGGTGGGGCTAAAGGGAGGCCGTGCCCAGAGGAGGAGTCAAAGGTAGGAGGAGGCGCGGGCGAGGCTGGAGGAGGCGGGGCCAAAAGGGAAGAGAGATTGAAGCGAGGCCGGTGGAGGAGGGCCCGGAAGCCGACCAGAGGAGGGAGCCCAAAGGTGGCCACTCTGGGGAGGAGCCGGAAGGAGGCGTGACACAAAGGAAGCTCGCGGGGGTGGTGCTGAAGGTGGGAGGGACCTAGGAGATGGGACCCAAACAAATCCGCGGGGGGTGGTGCCCGAGGGATGCGGAAGAGACCAAGTAGGAAGGAGCCCCAAGTATTTTCACTTTCAAGGAACCAAGTGCGTAGTCCAGGCGAGGTTTGCTCCTCACTGCCTGGGCTAGGACTGGGCAGACAGGCCGCCATGAGGGTGAGTCTAGGGTGGAGGTGCCACTCCCACCTAAAGAAAGGTTAAATTTAAGTACCTTTACCCTTCTGGGGTGCAGGAAATGTTTTATAACTTGATCTGGGTGGTGGTCCTCCTGAATATTTCTTCTGTCTGAAACCCTCAGCTAAATCGGTGTTCCAGCCTCCATAGCACAGCCGGAGGGGTCTTCCTAGAGCACACGAGGACCATTGCCCTTCAGTCCTCAGCTATAGACTTCCTTAAAGGCTGGGAACTGGCCAAATTCTCCATGCGTCTTCCTACGTGTGATTTCGTGATTGTATTTTTCACATCACTTCTGCCAGAACCCACCTAAGAAACAGAATCCCAGAGAGCAAGGCAGAGTTTGAATTGAATCCTGGCTCTGCCAGACCAGCAGTTGTAACTCCACTTGTGTTGTTTGATGACCTCTCTGTTTCACTTCAAAAGGAAAAGAAACCAAATTAGAGGGATGGTGACACTGAGACCAAAGCCAGGGAGGTTCTTCTCCCACCTCTTAACTTCTGGTTCCTTCTTATGCATCAGGTCTCTGCCTAAATAACACCTCCTCTAGGAGGTTTTCCCCAAACACCCCGCCTAAAGATGTTGTCTAGTTTGGCCTCTTGTTCATTTCCTTTGTGGTATTCTTAGTCTTCTCATTTATTTGTCTGTATGTTTTTGGCTACCCCTAAATTGTTTACAGCCTCCCTTGCTATGAAGGCTGGCTTGATTTCCTAGGCTCCCTAGCAGGTAGGGTTGCCCATACAACCTAAGTGACAGAGTTTTGGCCAATGCTATGCAAATGGGAGTTGCTTAGTTATTTACCAGAAAAGTTTTTTTTTAAGAGATAGACTCAACTGACATTCTTCAGCCTTTTGCACTTACCCCCGTGTTCTGCCTGGAACAGAGATGTGATGCACAGAGGCACAGTAGCCATCTTGAAATCTTGAGAGCAAAGATTGACTTGATAAGAATGGTAAAGCAGGGCCGGCCGAGTGGCGCATTGGTTAAGAGCTGGCTTGGGACGCCAGAGGGCCCCGGTTCAGATCCCACATGTGAGGGCCACTGACACTGCGCTCTGCTGCTAAGATGCTGAACAACAGCTCAACCTGGAGCTGGGCTGCTGTGAGTCGCTGGGGACGGCGTAGGCTGCAGCCCCTGCTGCAGTGGGTGGCCATGGTCTACTGTGTGTAGCCAGCTGTCAGCGTGAGGGGCCAGCAGCCACAGTGAGTG
This sequence comes from Hipposideros armiger, assembly GCF_001890085.2. Lineage (NCBI taxonomy): Eukaryota > Metazoa > Chordata > Mammalia > Chiroptera > Hipposideridae > Hipposideros > Hipposideros armiger. The sequence goes on from NW_017731588.1 coordinate 2,708,777, forward strand.
ACAGTCCAGAAGCCGGCGACTGATGTGCCTCTCCCGGGAAGAGCGCAATGATGGTGCCAACTTGGGCCAGTGAAGCAACATCCTCCACAACTAGACTGAAGAACAAAAGGACAGTAACTTGTCTGTTCCCCTTCCCCCAATTCCCCAGCACTGTTCCCATCCCCCCAATTCCCCCAATTTAAAAAAATAATGGTAAAGCAGAAAAACAGAAAGAGCCTGGATTCCTCCAGACTCCTTATTTGAGATAAATAAAGCCCCATATATCTGTGTCACTGTTACTTTTGATCTTTGCTTCTTGCTGTCAAGCACATTGATGACTCATATAGCATATCTGGTTCATGGTAATAATAAATATTAGCTATTGTTATTTTGCCTGTTACTTGTCATAATCATAATCACCCTATGTTGTGGGTATTCTTACTCTCAGTTTAGAAGTGGGGAAAGTCAGACTTCTTCCCAGAGTAGGTTGTAAAGTTTCAATGAGATAGTAGCTATAATAACAGCAAACATTTATTGGCACTTGCTGTGTTCCTGGCACAGTTCTAAGTGTTTCACATATATTAATTCACTTACTCCTTATAGCAATCTTGGAAGAAAATGCTATTATTACTCCCATTTAACAGATGAGGAAACTGAGAGTCAAAGAGGTTAAATTACTTGCCCAAGATCATAGAGCTAACAAGCAGCAGATCCAGGATTCAAACTCTGCAGCCTTAGGACAGTGCCTGTCATCTAGGGATGTGTGTGTATGTGCGGGGGAGAGGGGAAGTCTTTTTTTTTTTTAATTAGAAAATAGAATGCAGCTCATAGTTGTTAAGTGATTTATCTAAAGCCTCACAGCCAGAAGGAGGTGGTAAATTTGAACCGAGGATTTGGACTAAGGTCTGGCTAACGCCAGACCCACATCATTAAGGGAATCCCTGTGGGTGAAGAGGTATTGGCCTGCAATGTAGAAGAGTCACATATGTTTGTACCATAAGGAGAGGTGATGCAGAGAGAAAAGCCTAGAGCCATCCTCAAGGCTGCTGCACCATTCAGATGAAGAATCTGAGGCTTAGAGAGGGAACGCGACTCACCCAAGGTCACCCAACTACAAAGTGGCAGTGCTGGGCCTGGGATCCAGCTCTACTTCATGACTGTGAGGAGAGAAGAGGTCGGAGGAGCGCTGTTCATCCCTGATCATAATGAGCCTTGGAGACAGCAACGAGTCAAGTGGCAGTGAAGGACAACCCAGCCATTATTTATGCTAATTAAGAGGGCATTAAATTGAAGGGACACACACAGCCCTTCAGTTACCAGCCAGTGTTCTGACAGTCTCACCATTCTCTACGAGTCCATCCAGGCTTGCATGGGGCACAGAGAGCAGCCGCTCACACCCTGGCTCTCTACTAAAGCGCTTAATTGTCCGAGAGAAAACAGCACTCCTGCCCAGCTTTGGGTAAAGCTGCAATAAACTAATTGAAATTAAATGGTTTAGATCTCGGAAGGGAAGGGGCCACTGGCAGGAATATACAGAGCATACATTCATTCAACAAATATTTATTTAGCATCTTTTTCTGTGCCCAGCACAGTGCTGTGAGCTACAAATGTAGCAATGATCAAAGCAGGTAAAGGCCCTGACCTCATGGAGATTATATCTGTGATAGGATTGAAATCTACCTTCTTCAACTCATAGGTGCAAAAAAAAGTACAGATTCTTTATTTTCTACATGACAACTTTTTTCTTGAGCCTCCACTATCTATTATTGAGAAAAAAATATATAAATCTAATTATTAACATAAAACTTAAGTCTCTTCCAGTTTAAAACAGTCTCACTTAAGTAAGTACAGGCATACGTCATTTTACTGCGCTTCACTTTTTTACATTTGCAGATACTGTTTTCATCAACATTGAGGCAAGATCCTCTACCAACAGAAAGATTACAGCTCGCTGAAGGCTTAGTTGATGGTTAGCATTTTTTTAGCAATAAAGTATTTTTAAATTAAGGTATGTACTTTTTTTTAAACATAATGCTATTACACACTTAATAGACTACCGTGTAATGTAAACATAACTTTTATATGCACTGGAAACCAAAAAATTCATATGGCTCGCTGTATTGCCATATTCGCTTTATTGCAGTGGTCTGAAACCAAATCCTCAGTATCTCAGAGGTATGCCTGTAGTATTTTTTGAATAAAAGGTTCATCTTTCTGTGCCCCCCACCGCTTTCTTTACTCAAGATGGTGTCTGGGTGTGAGCCAATCCACACATGAATCCTTCTGTCCTCTGTGACTAACCTACAAGGCCGAGGACAGCATGTGTACCCATATGTCGGCCACCCTCCCCTCTCCACTGAATCAATGGTAGGGTGGGAAACCCCAGGATATCATAATTTAGAAGAAGGAAAGCCCATCTGTAGCCAACTGCCAGAGCCCCACCCATTTCATCTCCTATGAAAATTAATAAATCAAAACCTTGTTTAAAATGGAATGGGGGCGGGGGGCGGCTAGAAGAGAGAATTCTTATGCATGTGTCACTCAGCACACACCACTGACCCCAACAGGAACGGACATACCATCTCTGACAGGAAATGATTTACATTCCACCTTGCCCCAGTAACAGCCCAGCCAATGGGAGACTGCCATAACAGCCAATGAAAAGTCACTGTACTTCAAACTTTGAGTTTCCTCCAGTGGACCCTTCATTTACAACAGCCCTTCCCAAGTCCATAAAAGAGCTTTTTTTTCCTCCTTTGTTTTTCTGGGCTTGCTTGTAGTTCACCATTAAACCACATGCCCTGAATTGCAATTCTTTGTTGTTCTAGAATAAACCCATTTTGCTAAAGATATATTTGGCTGACTGTTTAAGGTCAATACTCTTCAGCACTCAAGTCATGCTCCAACGCTAATTGGTGCAACTATGACCCAAAAGCCCTTGCCACAGGAGCACACTTGACTCATGCAAGATAGAAATACTGGCAAAGTAATGCCCACAGAAATATCCTTCAACCAGTGACTGATGGGGAGTTGATGGTGACCACAGTATCCTCACCCATCACTCTGGGATAACTCTGACGAATGTTCTTAGTTGTCTCTCAGAGTTCCTCAGTGAGATTAGGTTTCATTTGCCCACAGTGGTTAAATTACCTGATCACACATGATTTATTGACAGCTTTTCCTTCCCTGCCTCACACCCCACTCTATGAATGGTGTTTCCTGGGATCATCCCCTAAATAAACTAGTTGATCTCAAAATCTGGTCCCAAGGTTTGCATCTGAGGGAACTCTTAAGACACCATACATTTAATATTTTTTAAATGTCATATCCATTATATATTCTATTGGGGGATGATAGACAATAAACAAATATGGACAAAGCCCCTTTATCATGTTATCAAGACAGATATTTGATCAGTGCATCAAAAATATTAGTTCAAATGTGGATTAATCATGGTATGATGCATACATACCTTAAACAGTTAGTAAAATGTACAGTTAGTTGCCAGTCTTTTGACAGAATGCTAATCTTCAGAAAATTCCACATTGCTCACGAAGGCTTCTGGGTGAGTAGAGAAATGCTTGGGAAGAGCTTGAAGAAGAGGCAAAGGCATGACAAAGGAATTGTGATCAGTGGCATGGCAGAACTACTCATAGCTCTAGAACTCACGACTGAGTCCCAAACCTCATGTCAAGGTCAGAATGCCCCCAAGCTTTAAACAGTCACAATTATGGTGAAGTTCGCTGGTAACCAGCCCACCCAGGGGCCCAGGGACAGTGAGTGACCATATTTCTCAGCAACACTGCCCAAAAGAGGTGGGCAACTGCTGTCCAGCTTCTTATCCCAGTCCAGCTACCCTTGTAGCATTAAACCTGACCAACCCACTGATCCACAGAGGCCAAATCCAGAGGGCCCCAAAGAGAGTGTGAGAAGAAGCTGCCCCTTGGAATAGTGTGTGATTTTATGTCATGGTCATAGAACATCCATGTAGGAAAGATTTTTAGATCAACCCACCCCCGCCACTGTATAGATGGACCTCCTAAGGCATAGATTGGGGTAAGGGCTTCGTACCAACTTCATAGTTCTCATAAGGAGCACTATAGTTCATACAAATTAAAGTAGTTGCATAGCTTCCAATGAATCCCCAGTGGCCATGCCAGGTGCTCCCCACCTTTATTCTGGAAATGGAGTCATAGTGGTTGGTCCAGGGCATGATCACGTGACTCAAGCCAGGCCAGTTAGAGACTTCTGGAATTGTTTACACCAGAGCTAATGGGGAAATGTTCTGTATCTTCCAGGAGTTGCTACAGCTGGAAGACTGTGATTCTGGAGTTGCCAGAGGCCACATGCCCCTCCCTGTGGAGAAAGTCCATCTGTGATGGGCGAGAATGGCTCCAACAAGAGAAGAGCAGCAGAAAAAAATAATTGATGAAAATAAAAAGTAAACAAAAAAGAAAAAAACAGCATAGAGAAGAGCCTGATGCATTTAGATATCTGAATCCAGTCATCAATGGGTTCAGCTCTACCCTGTGCTGTTGATGGTTAAGTTATGTGAGCCAATAAATCCCTTTTTTTTTTTTATAACTAGTGAGAATTGGGTTTCTATCACTTCCAACAACAGAATTTTTTACTAATACAGGTATCCCCAACAATGGAAAAGATGAAGAGTCTTCAAGTGGTCTCCCAGGCAACAGATGTTCACAGACAGGGACAAGGACAAGAGAAGAAGGGCCACATAAGGATGATTGCCAATAGCTGATCCTCTGGGGACTCCTAGGGGACACATATCCCCTGCTTAATTATTCTTTTCACACACACACACACACACCACCACACATACACACACACTCTAAGGATAAAGCGGAGAGCAGCTTTGAGGAAAAGGTATTGCCATAACACAACGCTGAGTCAGGTATTTATTATTTAACCCCCTTGTAAAGCCCAGGCCCTAGGTATGTTCTGTCACACTATATAAGGCGGCAAAAAAATAAAAAAGAAAAGACACTCGCTATTGTTCTGACTCTTATTCTCTCTCTCTTTTCTGAGTCATTTCTAAATTAATTTATTACTTTTTATAACCTTATATAACCATAAAAACTAGAACAGATCCATTCTTTATGAGGAATTGCACAGTACTTATCTCCTCTCAAACAGAAGGCCTCATGTGCATGTAAAAGCATAACATAAAGCACTGAGGTTATTTGTCAATTCCTCCAAGAGCAGGGCCCAGCCTGGTGGACAGAGGAGGGAGCTTAGAGGCATGAGCTTTATCTCTTTTTTATTACTGGGAAGAAATGTTTGTTAATTGAGAAAAATTAGTGTCGGTTTTTCTAAAGCCCTGTTCTAGGAGGTGGGGGAGGAGCCCATCATTTTGAGGGTTAATTGTACTTTGATACTTTGGGATTGGAGGGAGAATATGGGAAGACTTTGAAAAGAGGGTTGGAGGTCCTATGGGAGTAAAAAATAATGAGAAGAGGAACCATGGGCTTTTGATAGATGATAGATTAGATAAATATCTCTTCCCTTCCCCTCCATCTCTACGGATAGAATATACTTCCTTACCCTTTGACTTTGGGCTTGGCCACGAGACTTGCTTTGGCCAATGGGCTTGAAATATATGCTTGTGCAGCTGGGCATGCTCTCTCGTGATTTAGCCATCACTAGGAGAGAAATATGTTCTGGTTAGCCAAATGGTGTGAATGGTCAAACAAGCTGTGGTATGTCCATACCATGGCATACTAGTCAGCTATGAAAAGGATCAGACTACCAATACTCACAACAACCTGAATAAATCTCCAGGAAATCGTGCTGAATTAAAAAGTCAATCACAAAAGGTTACATACTGTAAAATTCCATTTGTATAGAATCCTTCAAATCACAAAATTTTAGAAGTGCACAACAGATTGGTTGCCAGGGGTAAGGGAAGATGAGAAAGCAGTGGCGGGCAAGGTGGGCAACACACAAGATCCTTCTTCTGTATGTTGACTATATCAATGTCAATATGCTGACTGTGATCATGTACTATAGTTTTGCAAGATGTCACCATTGGGGGAAGCTGGATAAATGATACATGGATCTCTCAGTATTATTTCTTATGACTGCATGTGAATCTACAAAAGTTTTATGTAAAAAAACGGAGAGACAATGAGGCTGCTCTCTACACTGATGCGGAAAGATCTCACTGTTAAGTGAAAGAAAAAAGGGTCAGAAGACTGTGCGTATGTGCATGCATAGAGAAACCTGGAAGGATATACACAAAACAACTTAAAGTGACTCCCAGAAGGTGAGAAGAGGTGGACGGGGAAGGGGGAAAGTAAGAGAGATATATACAACGTGTGGCTTTCGAACAAGATGAAAAACTTACAAAAAGTGTGTGCAGGGGCCGGCCGAGTGGTGCGTTGGTTGGGAGCTGGCTTGGGATGCCAGAGGGCCCCGGTTCGGATCCCACATAGGAGGGCCAGTGATACTGCCCTCTAAAATAAAAAAAAAAAAAGTGTGTGGAGAATGGATTGGAGGGGTCAAGAGTGGAACCAGAGAGACCAAAAGGAGACTTCACCCAGCTAGAGAACAGCAGAGCTCCACACTCTTCAGTACAGCCTAACTTGCTTTTTAAAACGAATATAACTGCTCTCTTCTTAAAAACCTTTTTCACCCCTAGCATAAAGGCCAGCAGCTCAGCATGGTGTGTAAGGCATTTCACAATGTGGCCCCCAGCTGATCTTTCTAGGCTCAACCTCTCACTGGCCCTTGAATCATGATGCTTTTCTTCTCCTTTTTTTTTTTAATTGAAGTTTGTTGGGGTGACAATGGTTAGTAAAGTTACATAGGTTTCAGGTGTACAATTCTGTAACACATCATCTATATATCACATTGTGTGTTCACCACCTGGAGTCAGTTCTCTTTCCGTCACCATATATTTGATCCCGTTTACACTCATCTACCACTCTCCCCCCCTTACTCTCTGGTAACCACTAAACTATTGTCTGTGTCTGAGTTTTTGTTTATTTGTTTGTCTTGTTCCTTTGTTGTTTTCAGTTTTATATCCCATATATCAGTGAAATCATATGATTCTTAACCTTTTCTGTCTGACTTATTTCACTTAGCATAATAATGTCAAAATCCATCCACATCGTCGCAAATGGCACTATTTTTTCTTATGGTAGAATAGTATTCCATTGTGTATATATACACCACATCTTCTTTATCCAATCATCTATCAAAAGACACTGGTTGTTTCCATGTCTTGGCCACTGTAAATAAAGCTGCAGTAAACATTGGAGCATAAAAAATTAAGAAAAAAATTAAGAATAGAATTACCATATGACCCAGCAATCCCTCTCCTGGATATCTACATGATGCTCTCTTTTGTCTGAACTCTTGAAATATTGTCACACCTCTGTGCTTTTGTCCATGCTGTGCCTTCTGCCTGGAATGCCCTTCCTGCACACATCACCCTTATAATCTCCAACTCCTTAAGACCATGTTCAAGGTTCTCCTCTGTTCTAGATACTTTTCTGACTAATCCAGTTCCTAAAGCCCCATACACAACTAATTACTCTCTCTGTTGAGGGTTCCCAAGACACTTTCTCTAACAGCCATTTTATCACTTGTGACATTGGCATACACTCAGGTTTGACTTTAATTAATTATTATTAAATAATTAACAGAGTAGTCATTTGTTTAATATCCTTCTCCCCCAATAAACTGCCAGTTCCAGGAGGGTAGGGACCATGTCTGTCATAAAATCTCATTGACTGGGACAGTGTCTAGGATCCTGGAGCCCACTGCCAAAGGCTTGGGATCTTGAGCCCCCATTCATCTTAAAGGATCAGCATTCTGAATTCTAGAACATATTCTAACTGGCACCAGAAAGGGCTGAACCAACACCCTCCCTATTCAGCTCATACAACCCTATTACTGAAGCCCTACTTGGGAGGCCACAGATCTCCCCGAGGGTCTAGCCCAGTGGTTCTCAACCTTCCTAATGCCACGACCCCTTAATACAGTTCCTCATGTTGTGGTGACCCCAACCATAAAATTATTTTCGTTGCTACTCTATAACTGTAATTTTGCTACTGTTATGAATCGTAATGTAAATATCTTTTTGTTTTCCGATGGTCTTAGGCGACCCCTGTGAAAGGGTCGTTCGACCCCCAAAGGGGTCGCAACCCACAGGTTGAGAACCGCTGATCTAGCCCAACAGATGTGAAGGGTTTAAACCATGCTAGCCCGGGTCAGAGTGGGTGGGGGAGCCTAGAACTCTTCATCCAATACAGTAGCCACTCACCACAGTGACTATTTACATTAAAATTAAAATTTAATGCAATTTAAAATTCAGATCCTTAGTCAAGCTAGCCACTTTTCAAATGCTCAATAGCCATCTGTGACTCATTGGCTGCTATATTGGACAGCACAGAATTATAAAACATTTCCTTCATCACAAGAAGTTCTTCTGGACATTGATCACCTAGAGAATTACCCCTCACTGAGTGCTTCCCGTAAAATATAGCAGTCTGTTGAAGCATCTCAGGGGGCATGCTCTGGGAATTTGAACTGACTGGATTTGAACCCCAGCCCTTCCAGTCACCACCTATGTGAGTTACTTCACCTCTCTGTGCCTCATTTTCTTCAACTATGAATTGGGGGTCATTATCTACTTCATGAGGCTGCTGTGAGGATTCAATGAGATAATACATGTAAAACACTTGGAATACTACTGGCCCATCATAAATGCTCAGTATCTGGTTAATTTTTTGTTGTTTGTTTTTGTTTAAACCCCACAACAGTTCTGTTAGATAGGTGCTATTATGATTCCCGTGTACAGATGGGATAAAATGAGGCTAGAGACCTGAAGCAACTTGTCTCACATGGTGAGAAAGTGGCAGAGCTAGCTTTGAACCACAAAGCCCACACTTTTCTAGACTTCTTCTTTTGAGTGACAGGCGTGGATCTGCCCCTAGCCCCAACTGGAACTTGGTCTAGTTCCACAGTCCTCTGTGCCAAGATGAGTTCCTGTCAATCCTACTAGGGGCTCCAAGCACTTGACTAATGTCCCATCCCCATCAGCAGGGCCTCCACCATCAGCTGGCATCCATCAGAAAGCCTTCTCCTTCCTGCTGCCCTAGATGAGATGCTGGGCCCAGAGCGCTGTGCAAATAGAACATGAATTCTGCTGACAGGGTAATAATAAGGCTCCTAAATCAGCCCTTGGACTTTTTGCTTTACATATATTACTCAAATTACATGTCAGGGATTAATATACATTATAAACCAGATGTGCCAGTTACATATTCCTCTTCAGAACATCTCTTGGGTGCCTCCTGAAACTGTTACTGGTGTTAATCACACATTCTTCCCATAATCCTTGGGCCATGGGATCAGGAAGGATGGGAGGCCTAGAGGAGCTGTAAGGAACCAGAAGCTGATTTTCTCACTTTGGAACCAGGCCCAGCTGCATTGGGTTTCACAACCACTTCGGTATCTTTCTGCTGTGCGAGCTGTGGCTTTCAACCTGGTGTCCCCAGTGCTTAGCCAGGGTTTGACACATAGTACCTACTCAGAGAAGATGGTAGAGGCTGCTGATTGCCTACCCTAGGTCTATTCTCTCCTTGTTTCCATTGAACAGAACCCTGAGATTATTTGGGGGCTACAATGTACCAAGCTAAAAATAACCTTTCCGGCTGGCCAAGTGGCACGTTGGTTAAGAGCTGGCTTGGAACGCCAGAGGGCCCCAGTTCGGATCCCACATATGAGGGCCAGTGACACTGCTCTCCACAGCTAAGATGCTGAACAACAGCTCAACCTGGAGCTGGGCTGCCATGAGTCGCAGGCGACGGCGTAGGCTGCAGCCCCTGCTGCAGTGGGTTGCCATGGGCTGCCGTGTGTGGCTGGCAGCCAGCGTGAGCGGCCAGCAGCTGCTGTGAGCCGCCGTTCAGAAGCCGGTGACTGATCTGTCTCTCCCGGGAAGAGTGGAATGATGGCGCCAACTTGGGCCAGTGAAGCAACGTCCTCCACAACTAGACTGAAGAACAAAACGACAACAACTTGTCTGTTCCCCTTCCCCCAATTCCCCAGCACTGTTCCCATCCCCCAATTCCCCAATAAAAATCTTTAAAAATAATAATAATAAATAAATAAATAAATAACCTTCCCAATTTCCTAGTGGCTAGGTATGGGTGTGTGTGAAACCAGCCCTGGTCAATGAGATGGAAGAAGAAATATGCTGGGGATTCCTGGGACCATCCTTTACTTCTGCTCGATTCCTTTTCTACCTGCCTGGAACATAGTGATGGTGACACAGCTGCAACCATCTTGCAACCATGAGGTGACACGCATGAAAACAAAAGCCAACATGCTAAGATGGAGGCATGAAAAGATGGAAAGAGTATGGCATCATGTGTATATATCTGAGCTTTGGTACCATCCCTGTTCTGCCTACCTCCAAACAGTGTTGTTATGTAAGTCCCCTTAAGTTTGCAATTTTGAGGGCTTATCCCATTCCTGATCATTTGCCTTCAGTGCCCTGGTATCCACAGAGAAACAGCTTTTGGTGAACCTCCTCAGTCCTTGCCTCTCTTCTCTGAATTGTGCCCATCACCACATTCTTGCCCACACGTTCTTCTCAGAGAGTTTTCACATTTCCTGCTGCGTGGGCAGTGGACCAGAGCCATAGCTAACTGAGCCAGTGGAGTAAACCTGACCCAACCAGATTCTCTCCCTGTGGTTTCAACTGGGCCCAGAGATTTGCATTCAGAACACACAAACTGGCATCTGCAGCCTGTCATGGCCCTGGGAGGGTTTTGTTCGACCTGTACAGTGTTTTTTTTAGATTATTAATAGTAGAAAACATCAGACTTCCCATAAAAATCTCAATTTCTGGCTTCTCTTAAAATAGTGGAAAATTTGGCATCACTAGACTCATATTCCATGTGGCAGTAATGGCTGCTGCTGAGAAGTGGCTGTTCCCTCTAGACAGGCACACACTTCCATATTCCAGTCTCCACCCTGCCCCAATGTATTCTTTTTTTTTTTTTAAAGATTTTTATTGGGGAATTGGAACAGCGCTAGGGAATTGGGGGAAGGGGAACAGACAAGTTGCTGTCGTTTTGTTCTTCTAGTCTAGTTGTGGAGGACGTTGCTTCACTGGCCCAAGTTGGCACCATCATTGTGCTCTTCCCGGGCAAGGCATATCAGTCGCCGGCTTCTGGACGGCCACTCACTGCGGCTGCTGGCCACTCACGGTGGCTGCTGGCTACACACGGTAGCCCATGGCAACCCACTGCAGCAGGGGCTGCAGCCTACGCCGTCGCCAGTGACTCAGGGCAGCCCAGCTCCAGGTTGAGCTGTTGTTCAGCATCTTAGCTGTGGAGGGCAGTGTCACTGGCCCTCATATGTGGGATCCAAACCGGGGCCCTCTGGCGTCCCAAGCCAGCTCTTAACCAATGTGCCAGTCAGCCGGCCCCCCAATGTATTCTTATACATGGCTCTACTTTACTTATTCTTGTTGTCGCTTATAGGCATCTGAGTTTAAGATATCTGCTATAATTAGCCTCCATAGGCTCTTGAATCATGATGATGAAAATAATGCTTCTGTTGAAGTTAACAATTGCAACAATTATTGGTTACTATGAGCCAAGTAGCATAGTGATGGCTTTAGATGCATTCTCTTATTTAGTCCTCAAAACAAGAAGACCCTACTATGATCAGTGTACAGATGAGGAAAGAGGTACAGTAACCTGACCAAAGTCTCACAGTTTGAAAGCTATACATGTGGGATTCGAATCCAAGCATTCTGATGTCACAGTGGGTGCTTTCCAACCAACAGACTATACTGCTTTCCCATAAATTAAGACAGCCACAGCAGGAGAAGGATATGGCAGATGCACAGAAAGCGAGTAGGAAAAACTGAGGCATCAGAGTGGGAGGCAGGGAGTGGCTCCCTTGGCCCCTGGCTATTTTCTGGTTCCTTGGGAGGCCTGGATATACTCCATACTTGAGTTCCAAGGGAACCTCCACCAGTTGGGATTCGTAAATGCAAGCAACAGAAATGGACTCTAGTTGATTTAAGCAGAAGAGGAAATCAGTGGAAAAGATACTAGGGAGATTTTGGCATTGCTGGAAAGGCTGGAGAAAGAGACCTGACTGCCTCAGTGGCAGAAGCACAGGGCTCGTCTTGGTGAGGACTCTGCTGTGCGCACCAACGGAGTACCAGGTTCTTCACCTCACCTCTCTGACCCTGCTAACACTCCATACCTGGAAGCTAGGGACTTCCAGGGTGTCCCAGAAATAGGATATTGCTGTTTCTATGGCCACCACTATCAGATTGGGCCTCTCCACAGTACCTATTTGTTCATGTCACTGGATTCTCATTCAGAGTTTAGTGTGTGCCTCTAACTGATTGAGCATAGGTCACATGCCCAAACCCTAGCTGCAAGGGAGACTGGGAAAGCAGGTAGCTAGCACTTCTAAAGTCTACATTGGGAAGTGAGCTCTACTCCCATGAAAATTCATATGGTGGGAAGTTCTCCAGAAATAAGTATGGGTTTCTGAGTCTGGGCAGCCAAAAGGAGCAACTATTCATGAAAACTTTTAAGCTAGCTAGCTCAAGTGATATATCATTCAGGGCTGCATTAGGAAAGGGATCGCCCACTCAAGTGGAGTAATCAAGGAGAGTTTAATAAAGGGCGAATTTATAGAGGTGCAAGAAGGGTTAAGGAGAACCAATAAGGGATGGGAAAGCACCCCAGAGATTGTAACTGTTGGAGGGGCATTGACCCCAAGCTGAAAGGGCAAGGAGCGGGGTGCTTATGGGAATGTGGAAAGAGCTGGAGCTGTAGAAAACGGTCTTCTAGAATGGCTCCAGTCCATGGCTACAGTGTAGAGGGAGCTGGGGGAATAAATATCTTCATTTCTCTTTCCATCCTCTAGTCCCCTGCAGGTGCCTCCCACTGGGTAAACCCAACTGGAAGCCAGAGTAAAGGGCCCTGTAGATATATTCCATGGAGGTTAGCCTCTGGAATACAGCATCCCTGGGTGGAGGAGGGTGAAGAATAGATCTGTAGAACTTAATAGAATAGCCTACAACCCATGGTGTGATCTCGGTTCTATCATTTAATCACTCTGAACTGGTCTCTCCACTTTAAATTGAGGGGCCCTGACAGTTTGTGGTTCTCGCAGGCCTTCCTGCTGACTACTTCTCCTGTAATTTCTTCTTTTCTGGCTGCCCCATAAGTTCACCCCTATGTCAGCCTTCATATAAAGGTCAAAGTCTTTGGTTTCTAAAAAGCAGAGTCTATTCTATGTGGTCACAGGGATTCTCCTTCACTGCAGGTAGAAATAATTCTCCATCCAGCTACTCAGATTCTGATTTGGAGACTCCTCTGGAAGTTTGCCATACCAGCAACTTGCCTTTTTGAGGCATAAAATGTCTTCCCAGATTTCAAGAGCTGCCTTGATGGGGCTGTTTCTTTATTTCCTCACAACTTGATCCTCCAGCCAAATCACCATCCTGGCTTCCCACATATCCTTTTGAGTGATCACTCTCCATGACCCAAGTCTCACTCAGCCTTCCTCTCCTACTGCAAAGAACAACATCACATCTCTACCCTAATTGCACTTTGGTGACTCCATTGCCAGCATGGTGTGAAATTGTTCTTGCCTGGATTACTAATAGAAAAAACAAAGTTTCTCCTCATTCCTTAAAGTTTTGCGTGGATGACCTAAATAAATGAGCAATGAAACTATGAAGGCAGAGCTCAAAGGAGTGACATTTAGCATTGTGATCATATACAATCTTTGCATAGCTTAGGCAACAACTTTAATAAGTAATTGCAAATTATTTATGTATACATATAAAACAAGTGACAATCGTGTTATCAAAAAAATTAGATCACAGTTCTTAAGGAGATATGACAGCATTGTGGACTCTGATAGTCCACATAGATACCCCACCACCACCACCACCGCCACCACCCTTGAGGAATGAAGGACTCACTCCACCAGTTGCTGGGAATACTGTTGGCAGATGACCTCTAGATCTAAGCCTTCTTTGGGAATTTCCTTGACTGCTGTCTTTTTGAGGCAAACAATGATTGATCAACTTGGGAATATAGAGGCCTGGTTCTTTTGCCCCAACTCAGGACGACTTTGAAGACAAACTTCAGCATTTCCCATGGGGTCAATAGAAGACTTTGTTCTGACATTGTAGTTCAGACTTCTCCCTCTGCTCCCTCCTGTTTCTTCCCCTCGCTTCCACAGGTACTGATCCCAAAAGCACAGCCTAAATAACTTCCTGAGTGCTAATCTCTCAGAATCCACTTTCCAGAGAACCCAACCTTCTACCTCTACCCACCCCCTGTTATATCCATGCCTATTGAAATGTGACTTCAGCTTCTCCAGTCAAGAGATGGAGACTTTTCCTCCACTCCTTATATCTCGGCTGGCCTTATGACTTGTTTTGGTTAATAGAATGAAGCCAATATTGTACCAGTTCTGAGCCTAAGCCTCCAGAAGTCTTGCATGCTTCTGCTCTTACTCTTGGAGCCCAGCCACCACCATGAATGAAACCAAACCCAAGCTAGCCTGCTGGAGCATGAAAGACATGTGGCCAAGTCCCGCTGTTTCCCAGCTGACAGTCAATCAACTCCCAAAGCAGAGCCACCTGGCTGGCCACAATACATGAATGAATTTAACCAAGACCAGATATACTACCTAGGTGAGCCCAGCCCAAATTGCTGAGCCAGAGAATCGAGAACTAATAAATAGTATTGTTTTAAGCGAGTTAAGTTTTGGGTGGGTTTGTTATGTAACGATTCCTAAATGATACAAGAGGGAACTGTGTTTGAGAAACCACCTTGATAAGATGCAATAAAAAGTAAAACTGTGGAGGCAGGAACATTAGGCCCCGAGCAACACTGGGATGATTGATTAAGCAGCTTTCCATGAGAAAATGGGAGGAATTTATGTTTTGCCTCTGTGAAGGAGGTAGAGAGATGAGTCTAGGGGTGGAGGTGTAAAAAGTAGATAAGGAGGAGAAAGTTGTCAGCAAGATAGTTTGTGACTGGGAACAATATGAGCTGAAGCCCCAGGTGGAATCTTCCAGAGGGTGTGGGTCTGTATGCACGGAGATGGGGTGGTAGAAAGACATTTAAGCACAGAATAGCCTAATAGTGATTTTGAACTTCTTTGCATTTCTTTGATGTAACCACTTCTCTGTTTATTTGCATCCAATTCAGTCTTCTAATATCTCCTTACAAAAAAGGAACCCTTCTGTTTTGCTGGTGGAAGTATAAACCTACACATCCACTTTGGAGAGCAATTTGGTAGCATTTATCTAGTGAACTACAAAATGTGCGTGCTCTTTAACCCTACAATTCCGCTTCTAGGTTTCTACAGAAACTCTCACACATGCGCACCAGGAAATACATAAAAGAATGGTTGTCCATAATAGAGGAAATTTGAAAAAAACCTTAATTGCCTACAAGTAGAGCTTTAGATAGACGAATTTATAAATATTCACATGATGAAATACTATATAACAGTTAATATAAATGGCCTAACTATATCTATCTATATCTATATATATGTATATATACATATATATGTATATCACCAAACATAGATCTCAAAAATATATTGCATAAAAAAGCAAGTTGTGGAAAATAAAATAAGATACCATTTTTGTTCATTTTAGAACCACATAAAACAGTGTTACGTGCATTTATGGATACATTATATCCAATAAAAGTATAAAAACACGATTTCGAAGGACAAACACCAAATTCTTCATGGTGGATTCCTTTGGAGAGATTTCACTTTTAACCCTATTAGATTTAAAAACTCAGAAGCAAATACTATAAAATGATAAAATTAAATTTTGAGAGTTGGAGGGCATGGGTGTTTGTTAGCTTACACTCTGTTCCTTTCTGTATTTAAAATTTTTACCAACTGAGAAAAAATCTAATTATACCCATGAATGCTTATTGTGATGGGTGGTTATTTGTCTGTGTGTGTGGCTGAGTTTCACATCTGGGTTACAGAGATTCATGCCAGAACCAGGCCCTCGGAGGCGAATACTACTGAGCATGTAAGCCCCCTAGGGGTCTCTAGACTCTTGAAGAGAGCTCTGTGGACCTATAGACCATGGACCTGGAATCCGAATCAATCTTACTGAGATCGCCCATGGAGAGAGACTCAAGGGTACATCTGGATTACATGTATAATTGTTACTGGTGTTGCCACTAATGGCAAGCTGGTCTCATAAATTAAATGAACAGTGAAAAAACTTCTCGGTTTGCTAATTTTCTAGTATCTATGATCAGGCTAGATATGGATGGTTTCCCCTGATTCTATGTGTAATCTCACACACTTTTAAAGGAAAGTTTCTGGAAATGACTGAATTGTGGTCATAGTTGATGAAACAGAGAGATCTAAAAACCAGAACTGACCAGGGGAGCAGCTGGTGAGTTAAAAATGATGAAACGACAACAAGAGAACTCCCCAGAGCTCACTGACCTCCCTGCTACTGGGCTCCGGATCCACTCTGCCTAACTCGTACTCACCTATTGTCCCTCTAGCTAAATTTTCTCTTTAAAAACCCTAAATGCAGTCATGTCTCACCTTAATTCCTGTCCTGGGCACCCTAGTTTCATAGACAGAGCTGGCTACTAGCCAACATACTAGCAGTGTGATCTTGAAGAAGTCATTGAACTCTGCTGAACTTCAGTTTTCTCACCCATAAAATATGGATTGTAATCCTTGCCTTCCTTATAGGACTGTTTTAAAAGATTAAAGAATGGAAGTGACAGTGGACTTGCAACCTGTAAGGCTCTATTTGAAACAGTGGTAAACGATTCCTCAACTGTAGAGAGCAACTACTGTAGATTCTTCATTTCTTTAAATTAAATCCAAAATGGCCGGAGCCACCACCCATACAATATTGGCAGGAAGTCCAAAATCACTACTGTTGCTGTTGCTCCTCCCTTTCAGAAGACAGCACCGTCACATTGGCCTACCTATGTCCCAGAGTGCTGCTGGTCCAGGCTGCAGTCACCTCTGTAGTCCCAGCTCCCAACATATGCTACTATGGTCCTTGGAAGGAGGTTCCTCTGCTGCCGTGGGGCCATTTTTACACTAAGTACCAAGGCACACAGCTCTTGTACCCAAACAGCCATTTTCCTCTAGAGTACAGATACCTAGGAGGCTTTGTGACAAAGCTATTTAGGCATCTTTCCCTTATAAAAATTACAATTATCTTTCCCTTTTTCTAGCCTAAGGGTTGGGTTCATTTCCTCTGATGAGGTTGGAAAAAGGAGTCTTAAAGATATAGAAAAAATAATAATCCATATTTCACCATTTGTCTATCTTAACATGTTTTCTTCCAGTCATTTAGAAAATTAACTCTATTGTTTTGGGAAAATGATACAACCATATTTGAAGAATTCAAATAAGCAGAAAAGGGTGAAGGTGAAAGTAGAAAAAAACCCACACCAAATTCTGTGGTCTAGAAATTAAAAGAGATAAGCATTATTTGAAACAAATTTCTATGCCAATATAAAATTAAGAGAATGAAATAGAGACATTTTATTGAAATGGGTTTATATTATAGTTTCCATTTTTAATTTTAAAAATATTATTTTTATACAAGAAAGAGAAACTAAAAGAATCGTTGAAAGTCAAAGTTTTTTTAACTTTGGGCTGGCCGAGTGGCTTATTGGTTGGCTTGGGAGCGCAAGCTCTGAGCAGCAAGGAAGCCAGTTCAGATCCCACATGGGCCAGTGGTGCTGCGCCCTCTACAGGTAAGATGGTGAACAGCAGCTCGACCTGGAGTTGGGCTGCCGTGAGTCGCTGGCAACGGTGTAGTCTGCAGAGGGGCTGCAGTGAGTGGCCGGCAGCCAGCGTGAGCAGTGGGCAGCCGGCATGAGCTGCCATGAGCTGCTCAGATCGTGACAGATCTGCCTCAGCCGGGAAGAGCTCAATGATCACAATACCAACATGGGCCAGTGAAGTGACGTCCTCCACAACTAGACTAAAGAACAAAAAGACAGCAACTTGTCTGTTTCCTTTCCCTGATTCCCCAATGCTGTTCCCTCCCCCAACTCCCCAATAAAATCTTTAAAAAAAAAGTTTTTTTACTTCAAGAGAGAATCTCTTAAAATATCTCTCTAAATTTATAATGGAGAGATTACAAAAACATTAAAGTTGTGGTCATTATGTTTTTATTTTAAATTATGTTTCAGTTTTGTCTATCTCCCCACTTTGAAAAATGGGAACACTAGCACCTCTTCTCTTTTTACCCTCAAATTTTTATTTACATTATTTTCAAATTTTTTACAATTTATTTTTACATTTTAGTTATTTTACAATTTGCAAAATTTTACTAATTTTACTGTGTTCTGAGTCTCATGGATTTCTTTCTATGCATGTATTTTTTTTATTGAGCTATAATCCACATATCATAAAATTTATCATTTTAAAGTGTACAATTTAGTGAGTTTTAATATATTCATGAAATTGTGCAACCATCACCACTATCTAATTCCAGAACATTTTCATCACTCCAAAAAGAAACTCCGTACCCATTAGCAGTCATTTCCCATTAATAATATTTATATTGACAACATATTGAAATATTTTTGATATATTGGATTAAGTAAAATATATAATGAAATTAATAACACCTGTTTATATTTTTTATGTGGCTACTGGAAATTTTAAAATTACATATCTGACTTGCACTTGTAGCTCATATTATATATCTATTCTATGCATTTCTAGAAATATACTCTCTATTTCTTGTGCTGATCTAGACTTTAGAAACACAAGAAGTCTGATACCCACCCTAGTGGTGGCAATGTTTGGGGGTTACTTTGCATGCCCTTCCCAAGGACTGCGTGATTTGCTGGTAACTGTTTTGTTGAGACAAAAGACACACAGATTAAGTTTTCCCCAGGGCACTGTGCTAGTGAAATCATCAGTGGGGCATCTCAGTATGTACCTACAAGTTTAAGGTATCAATTATCATCATGACCTGGTGTGTTCCTTGCCTCCCCTGATCTCACCTTCATCATTTATTTTGGAACAAAGCACCCAAACTCTGGTACTTACCAGCTGGATCTGCAGCTTCATTCTGAGACAGCCTGCATTTGAGTAATAATTTATTCTCTGAATTGGCTCTTCTAACCTTTGCAAAGGATTTGCCAAATGCATCTCAAGAAGAAGACCAGGCTCCCCCCCCCTTTATCATTTTAGAATTTGTAAGATGATGTAAATTTCCCTTCATCTTGTCCAAGATTAAAGTGTAAATCAGTAATGCCCACCAAAAAAATGTAAATTTTGAGAAGCCCAAACCATTTACACAAGGAAAAGTTCAAATATCCATTCCAGATCACACACAGACCACCCAGAGAGAGGCATCCATTGTGAAATTCAATTACCAGCCCTAGTTCAGCTGCTCCCTGGAAGACCAATTAATTTCCCTCCTTTTCTGCATGTGGAGCCTCTTTATAAAGCTGCAATTAAGAGTTTCCAGAGGAAGAGCCTGTTTTCCCTTTTAGGTAAATATAATGAATAAGAAATGGACCCTATTCTTTTTTACTATGGGAGGGGCACCAGGGATGAGGAGCAGCCCACACCCTGTGTACAGAGCCCCTCTTCCAAGTCTCTACCATGCAGCGCCCTGGGTCTGCCAGGGGAGTGGAAATCCTAGTACGATTCCTTCTTCCACATTTGTGGAGGATCTCGTCTGCGCCAGATGCTGGGGAAACCACGGAGAACGAACTCTCTGCAATCCTAGTACGGTCCAGTGGTGACAAGACAAGGGCTAACAATATAATTAGCATCTTGGGATGCTGTGAGGGAAAGGGGCAGCTGTGTGGTAGCAATTAGATAACTCATCTGATTGTCACTTTTTAAGATTCTTATTTATTTTTCCCCTTTATTGTAGTTTATTTTTTATTACATTTTGCTACAGAACTTTCAGTGAAGCAAATTTCATGAGGGAGAAGCATGATACGTAAAAGAGATAGTGGAACTGCTCTGCTTGAAGGGAAGATGGATGAAACAAATCTTCACAGAGTGAACCTTCCACTCGCTACCTAATGCAGCCCCTGAACTTCTACCAGGCACAGTTTAAAAACCACTGGTTTGAGAAATTATCTCCAGAATGCCCTCCCACAAAAGCCCATCCCAAGGTGGAGCCAGTAGGCAACCACCTCTCACCCTGATAGTCTAAATTTACAAGCTCAGCCCCCTGGGAACAACAGTAGTAACTACCTCAATCAGGTTGTAGAGAGAATTAAATGGAAAGTGCTTAGCACAGGGTGTGGAACACAGTAGGTACACAATAAATGGCCATTCTCATTATTATTCTTCAATCTTTACTCTGAGGCACAGCATCAATTTTACCCCTATCTGAGCTCAAACACTGACAAATGGGAGTATGCCCTGCCCGCTGTGTCTGGATTCCTATCCTAGTCACCTGCCTAATCCCCAAGCCTGTTGAGCTTGGTTCTGGGCTGGAGGACTTCTGATCCCCTTTTCATGGGGAGCACAATCCTTCCGGGCTCCAGCTTTGATTTGAATGGGTCTTAGCTCCAGATCACTCTTTTACAGGACTCCAAGGCCACATCTCTTGACCTGCATGGATAGCAAAACCTCTGTCCCTAGTCCCTGAAACCCATGGATGTGCCCTGTGGGCTGCTACAGCATCAGCTGAGAGTTGACTGTTCTTGCTTTTAAATTGCTGTGATTTTCAGGCACTTGGGGATTTTTCTTTTCTCCTTCTAAACTCAGCTATGTAGTTAAAAGATATGTTTGAAGACTTTTATCCAGCATTTCTCTATGCTGGTAGCTAAAACAAGGGTCCGCATAAACTTGCTAGACCACACGGCCAAAATCAGACTTCTCTCTTTCAAATAATTGTGTAAAGAATTCATGTTCATTTTTATTCTCATTCTCTACTAAAACCTTCATTCTGTTTCTTCAAAGGAAAGGTCATTGACACTTACTCAGCTGTAGATTTCAATCTCGTGGGGGCTATGTCCTAACTTCAACACTGTAAGGCAAAAATTACTTTTTGTCAAAATAAGCCTTGAAAATTCTGCATAAATTGCCTTTTAATCACCAGGACCTGGATCTTTGGGAATTAACTTATTTGTTTCTCTTCCCATTCAGCTATGGCTCTCTTTCTTTGGTGCAGTGAGAGCCCAGGTCTAGTGAGAAAGGAAGTGAGAAGGGTAATAGGGTAAATGTAAAATAATACATGCACATCTTATCTAATAATTGAATCCATGTAATTTCTGTATCTAGCAGTCTTTTTTTTAAAAAAATATTTTATTGGGGAATTGGGGGAGGGAATAATGTTGGGGAATTGGGAAAGGGGAACAGACAATTTGCTGTCCTTTTGTTCTTCAGTCTAGTTGTGGAGGATGTCGCTTCACTGGCCTATGTTGGTATTGTGATCATTGCACTCTTTCCGGCTGAGGTAGATTGGTCACCGGACATGGGACAGCCATTCACGGCAGCTCACGAAAGCACACGCCAGCTGCCGGCCAGCCCACTGCAGCCTACACTGTCGCAGGCGACCCACGGCAGCCCAAAACCATCTTAGCTGTAGAAGGCAGCATCACTGGCTCATGTGGGATCCAAACTGGCAGCCCTGCTGCTCAGAGCTCGTGCTCCCAAGCCAACTCAACCAATGAGCCACTAGGCCGGCCTTAGCATAGTCTTTACATGCCTACAATAAGATGCAGCATTTCTTTTTATGACTCAAGCTGCCTTCCAAGGAGGGGCTCAGTTAAATGGAAGGCCTTTGTGTTCTGCTGATCACCTTGCCAGAGTGCTGGATATACTTTTGCAGGGAGTAAGGGCTGAGGAGAGTAGACTTACTCCGCATACTAGAGAGTGAAGAATTTGGACAGCGGAGGTGGGGGCAAGTCAAGGTGGAAGGTTGAGAAGAGATGGAGGGAAGGGGAAGGAGAGAAGAAAGGAGCCAGAGAGATGGTGAGAGGATGAAGACCACATGGGACGACATGGTGAGGGACTGTCAAGGGAGGCAAGGCGGAGGCTTAGAAAGCGCCATGTCTAAAGATCAACTTGAAGCCATTTGCGTAATAAGCAGTAAACCCCTCCTATACCTACTGCACCCAAATGTTTTTGGTAAGCTACACTATACTCACAAAAAAATTTTTCATTAGACGTTTGTGTGTGGAGGGCCGGCCAAGTGGCACGATGGTTAAGAGCTGGCTTGGGACGCCAGAGGGCCCCGGTTCGGATCCCACATATGAGGGTCAGTGACACTGCCCTCAACAGCTAAGATGCTGAACAACAGCTCCACCTGGAGCTGGGCTGCCGTGAGTGGCCGGGGACGGCGTAGGCTGCAGCCCCTGTGGCAGTGGGTTGCCATGGGCTCCCGTATGTAGCCAGCAGCCAGCATGAGCGACCAGCAGCCGCTGTGAGCTGCCGTCCAGAAGCCGGCGACTGATCTGCCTCGCTCGGGAAGAGCGCAATGATGGTGCCAACTGGGGCCAGTGGAGCAACGTCCTCCACAACTAGACTGAAGAACAAAAGGACAGCAACTTGTCTGTTCCCCTTCCCCCAATTCCCCAGCGCTGTTCCCATCCCCCCAATTCCCCAATAAAAATCTTAAAAAAAAAAAAAAAGAATGGGTATGCCTCTTTTTAAAAAAAAATGTGGAATTGTACCTTATCTCATTGACATCTCATAGCTACTTTCTGAGGCTGGTATTAGCCCCATGAAAAGATGTGAAAACCCAGGATCAAGGTGGTGACATTCCCTGCCTGAGGTCACAGGAATGGGAGAGAGTCACATCACGAAGCTGGAATTTTAATTCATGTCTGTCTAGCTCCAAAGCCAGACTCCCTTGACCTCCTAAAATTCAAAGTGTCTTCGAGGTGAGGAGGCTGCTGGTGCCCAAAGCAAGCAAATTGTTTCCAACAGTTTATCAGATTAATGAGGCAGTCACTGGCTCATCCAAGTGGCTAAATGGCATCTAAACATGTTTCAGAACCACTTAGCAGGCTTCAGAAATGGTTCCCCAAGCCTGGGGAGTGTGTCCACAAGGAGTGACAAGGCACAGCCAAGAAGCAGTGAATTGGACACAGCATTCAGTTTCCCCAACTGACGAACAGCCTCTGCCAAGTTCTCTGCTAAGTTCTCTACTAAGATGTTGACAAATACAGCCATGGGAATGAAAGTGCTGGGAACTCGTTTAAAATGATTCCACATTTCATTTCTAAACTCAGAAGCCACAGTCTATCATGAAACATTCAAGTTCTCAGCATGGGCTGCCAGGGAGACCAGGTGGGTGGTGGTCCCACGGGATAAGCAATCCTCCTACAGGACTAGAGTCAGAGAGAGCAAAATAACCCCCCCCACACACCACCTCCTCACCACCACCACCACCACCACCACCACTTCCTGCCATGGATAGGATAGGATGTAAGCTGTCTCTAAAGGATGCAAGCCCAGAGCGGGACCTGGCATGTAGAGCAGAAAAACTGAATCAAACTGATTATGGAACTGAGGCATGGAAGAGCTAAGGCTGAATGAAGTTTCATGAGTGTCCCAGTTACGACTGCTGCATAACAAAACCTCCAAACTTAGTGGCTTACGACAGAAATCATTCTTTTTCTCATGAACCTACAATTTGGGCAGAGTTCAGGATGGACAGCTCATCTTTGCTTATGCAATGTCAGCTGGGACAGCTCCACTAAGGCTAGTGGATCCATTTCCAAAATGGCTCACTCACATGACTGGCAAGTTGATGCTGGCTGCAGCTTCCTCTCCATGGGGGCTCCTTCTGCCTGGGGTTCCTCACAGCATGGTGGCTGTGTTTCAAGGACGAGAGTTCTGAGAGACAGGAAATGAAGGTTGCCAGTTTCTTAAGTCCTGTGCCTAGAAACTTGTATATCATTTGTACCATGTTTATTGGTCATGCATTCACAGAGCCCAGACTCAAGAGAAGGAGACATAGATCCCATCATTCGCCAGGAGGAGCATCAAAGAATTTGGGGCTATGTTTTAAAATTGCCACAGTGAGAAATTTCTCCTGCATCCTATTACCATAGGGAAAGCATGGCAAAAAAAAAAATCATTTTTGTCTTCCTCCTCTAACTTATTATGAGAGATGGCTAGACCATTGTACAGAGGATTCATAAACTGTCTTCAGCTTTAGTAAGAAAGAAAGATGTGATTGATTAGTGACCCGGTGGACTAAGGAAAGGGGAGTGGAAGCATATGTGCCAAGTATTTGCCATCTATCTCTCAAGGAGTGGGTCCAGACTGTGCCTCTGAAACCAATTTCTCTGTCTTGTTTCTCCATTGCTTCAGAAACTCCATTTCATTTATTCAGACATGCATGAATTTCTTCATTCTTACATTGATTTAAGCAATATTTGTTAAACATCTATTCTGCTCCAAATACAATAGTGGCTAATAAAGCAGACATGGAAATTGCCCCCATGGAACTTACATACTGTGGGGGAGTCAGACAATAGTAGGTAAACAAACAAGTAGGTAATTCAATTGTGGAAAATGCTATGAAGGAGCCCAAAGGGGACACTACTATAACCTGCAGGAATCCCGCAAGGGCATCCACCAGCAATGGGCAAAAATCCATGGGGATTATACAGAGTCAATCTTCAACAGTGACATTGCATGCCAGTGAGAAGCAATGGCTGTGGTGGACAGATCAGACTTTGTAGTTCTTCCTGTAGTTGAAAATGGAACTTTACTGATGCTCTAAGCCCAAATTATCCCATAGGGTTTGAAAATCCAGGAATCGGGTGAGACCTATAGAGGGAGATTTTTGGCCCTTGTACAAATAAAGGCATGTGAAGAAAACTTGAATGAAAGGAAAGTTGAGGGGGAGAGGGGAAAGGTCCTTTTGTGCCCTCAAGCTAGCAAATTGGACCATTCTGGTTATTTCAGTTTAAAAATCCCAGGCACTTGACTTGCACTGAGACCTTAGAGCTTGATGAGTGGGGAATTCAGTTATAAACTGGAAAGGCTGGACAGGCTATAGGATGGGAGAGAATATCTCAATTGAGTCTGAACTGGGGCTGGAATTATTGACCCCTCCAGGTTCGGGCAGGATTTTCCTTAGTCACTGGAGAAGGACTGAGCCTGCAGTACATGTCAAGAGGCCTCAGTGTAGGGCCAGGAGGAGACAGGAATAGGAACCAGATGGAGATTGACAGGTATTTCATGACACCATTCTTTGTCAGGCAGCCCCAAAAATCAGAATTGAAAAGGCATTGGCATATAAGCAGTTAAGGTAACAGCTCTTTCAGATATGATAATCAGTTGGGTTTAATCTGGCTGCAAACAATGGGAAACCCAGTTAAAACCACTTATGCAAAAAGAGACATTATTGGTTCACAGTTCAAGAGTGTTCTGGCTTCAGGTGCAGCTTGATCAGTAGCTCAGATTAGCTCTCCCAATCCTAGTTCCCTTCATCTTTTCTTTATGCCTCTTCAGATCCTAACTTGAGTTCCAGTTCCTATGTAGTAGCAAAATAGCAGTAGCAGATCCAGCTCTCATGCACTTTTAGGTTCCAAACACTACAGGTAAGAGAGAATCTCTTTCCCAGAATCCCAAGTAAGAGTCACTGATCTCACTGACTTTGACTGGGTCACATGCCCATCTGTGAACCAACTATTGAGGCCAGAGGAATGAGATGTGCAAAGTCAGGAGTTTCACCCCCAGAGTGGAGATGAATTCTGTTTTATCATATTCCAGGTAGAATGACTATGACAAGGATTTTTTTCTCAGAGGAAAATTTGGGAGTGAATACTAGAAGGAGGATAAATATTGGGTTGTCAGAAAAGTCATGACCGAGGTTGATGACGACAAAATAAAGGCATTGATCAAGTCAAACCCACGTTACACAACACGAGAGATTGCAGAAACATTGAACATCCATCATTCAACCGCTCACGACCACCTGAAGAAGCTGGGATATGTAAACAACTATGATATTTGGGTTCCTCATGAATTCAAAGAAGTTCATTTGACGGTGCATATAAACATCTGCAATATGCTCATTAAACGTGAGGAAAATGATCCTTTTTTGAAGCGATCTTGGTCCCAACATGATGATTCGCCTCAAATGACATCAAAAGCAGACATTAATCAGAGGAAGGTTGTACTCTCATTGTGGTGAAATTTTAAGGTGTCATGTTTTTCGAGCACCTACCAAGGAACCAAACAATCAATTCAAATGTGTACTGTTGGCAATTGAACAGTTTGAACTCATCCATCATCCAGAAGCATCCAGAGCTAGTTAATCATAAAGGAGTTGTGTTCCATCACAACGCGAGACCACACACAAGTTTGATCACCCATCAAAAGTTATTGGAGCTTGGATAGGATGTGTTGCCATACCCACCATACTCACCTGACCTTGCACTGTCAGACTTCCACTTGTTTCACTCTCTTCCAAACTCCTTGTGTGGTATAACGTTCAATTCAGATGAGGCTGTAAATCAGCACCTTGTTCAGTTTTTCGCCAATAAAGACAGTCCTATGAACGAGGAATTATGAAGCTCACTGAAAGACGGCAAAAGGTTATTGAACAAAACAGGCAATATATCATTGATTGATCTTTGTTCTTTATATAAATAAATTACCTTTGAAAAACATAGACAAAATACGTCATGACTTTTCTGACAACCCAATAGATATGGGCCCACATGTGAGCTCCAGGAAGACATTATCTGGAAGTGGGAAAGGACTGTCCCTACGGCGCATGGGGCCCTGAACAAATATGTTTTAGAGAGTTCTGCCTGTATAAACAATTTGATTAGAAATGTATTATAGGGCTAGCCAAGTGGCATGTTGGTTAAGAGCTGGCTTGGGACGCCAGGGGGCCCCGGTTCAGATTCCGCATATGATGGCCAGTGACACTGCACCCTCTACAGCTAAGATGCTGAACAACAGCTCAACCTGGCGCTGGGCTGCTGTGAGTCACCAGCGACGGCGTAGGCTGCATCCCCTACTGCAGTGGGTTGCCATGAGCTGCCATGTGTAACCAGCAGCCAGTGTGAGTGGCCAGCAGCCGCAGTGAGTGGCCGTCCAGATGCCGGCGACTGATCTGCCTCTCCCGGGAAGAGCACAATGATGGTGCCAACTTGGGCCAGTGAAGCAACGTCCTCCACAACTAGACTGAAGAACAAAAAGGACAGAACTTGTCTGTTCCCCTTCCCCCAATTCCCCAGCACTGTTCCCATTCCCCAATTCCCCAATAAAAAAAAAAGTCTTAAAAATAATTAAAAAACAAATGTATTATAAAATTTCTGAGCCCCTGTAAAGAATAATGGGTACAGAAGAGGTACTTATATATTTGTTTATTGTTCAACTCCACTCATGAAGATTCTTTGTGATACCCATCTCTTCTTGCTGTTTACTGTCAAAGGCACTGTTCTGGGCGAATATCATATCTCCTACTATGAAAAAAAGGCAGCAACATTGTTAGTGCTTACAATGTCAGGACTCTTCAGACCCTGTTTATATTGAAACAATATAGATCTTCTTGCCCCTGCATTTCTTGAATACCATTTATTTAATGCTGGTTATACCATTACTTATGGGGCTGCAACATCCATTGTGCTACCAGTGAATACTGGCTTCCATTGACTCTCAAAGGTAGTACTTCATTGATATCGACCACTGATAGAAGTCTTAGCCTGAGTATGGAGAATCTGTGAATAATAACTCTCTTGCTGGTCATGTTAAATTTACCATTAGGAATTCTGTTGTGTAAACGTAGAACACATCTTCCAACCATGTCTTCTCTTGAACTCTTTGGGGCTGCAATTACTGCGTAATCTATTTCAGTGTTTATCTCACTCCAGCCTACCACTCACCAGCATAGACTGGGGCTGTGGGTGGAGGAGCAAGAACAGTAGGCGCAAAGAGTGTTCCTCCTTTAGCACAGCTTAAGGCCAACTCAGAACAGCAGGACTTGCCATATCAATCAGAGGCAAGGAAGGACATTGATAGCAAGGGCCTGTGGGCATTGCCGAATGATAAGTAAGCACAGCCCCACCCAGAAGACTACCTGACACAGGACTTGAAGCCTGCAGAGGTTGGGCTTAGGTAGAAAGAGAGCACAAGGTGAAGATGCCTGCTGCTACCCTGTAACTTGTGGATGCTGCAGATCAGAGGTGGCACGATAGTCTGCACACAGATAGACAAGAGCCAAGGCTCAGGCCCATACACATGGGTCAGGCCCAGGGGTCGGTGGTCGGCCATCAATAACCCAGAGCTCTGAACTCTTCCTTTGTTTGATGTGAGTCACCTAATATCTGTATGTCAGCATCATTCTGGAAACTCAAGCTCATGTAATACCACAGAATAAAGACCACACCAGCCAGAGGATGTGACCTGCTCCTACACCACCTTCCTGAGCCAGACCCCAGCCATGATGCCCCAGGATGACCCCATAACCATGAGTCCTGGAGCTCCTCAGGTCATCAGGTTGACTCCACAAGTGAGGCTGAGATCACTTTGAAGGGGAGAAGTAGGAACTAAAACCCATGGGAAGGCCCGTTCAGGCTCAGGGAGCCCCACCCAGATGGCACTGCCAGCCCTAGCCAGTCCTAGCCCCAAGGGCCTCTTAGAAACTTTTGAGGTAGGTGTTTCTGGCAACCAGGACTCAACACCGCATCAGTTCTGGGCCTAGGGCACCAGACCTGAATAGCACTGCCAACCCCATCTGGTTTCAGACACCAGAAGGGGACTTCCTTTGAGGAAAGCACTCCAAAGAGGGGGCCCTGAGGCATGAGCGTGGGGAACCCACTTGTCTGGGTCTCTGGGTAGTACTGAGTGGGAGCTAGCGACGTGTGGAAGCCAGATCCACAGTTCAGCTTGACACATTTACTGAGCACCTGCTAAGTGCCAAGCACTGGATGGGGACAAATTAGAAATCTGTGAGGCCGCAGTACACTGCATAATGAGGTGCTGCCAGAGCCATTACCCACTGGTTGTATGGCATTGCTCCACTCTTTTCCAGGATTGCAAATTGCCTGAAATAGAGAGCAGCCCCATGCATCCAGGGACATTTTTACACCTCACTGCATCCACTGTTTCATTCCCTTCCAATAAATATTAAATAACAAAAAACACCAAGGTTTTTTTCCATGTAGTCCAGGCATTGGTTTCTAGTCAGAGCTCCTGGGTAGACGGTGTGGAGTGTGGAGACAGCGAGAAGCCCAAAGAAGTGTATCATGAGGAGCCCAACCCAGAACTGGGGCTGTCAGTGAAAACAATTGTCTGCCTTCCTTCCACTCGGCTTCCCTTCGTACCTCATGCCTTAGTAAAGTCTCCGCTGGTTATAAGAAAGAGAAAACTATTAAAAAATGAGACTCTCGAGGGCAGAGATCATCACTAACCATATAACTACTGGCACTTTTGTTCAGGTGAAGAGAGGAAGCAGGGTGAAGACACAGGGTTTTTCTTGAAGAACACAGCTCACATTCCCTAATAAAAGACAATGAGAAAATGGGAGCTAAAATTTGACCCTGGCTTTGTGACCCACCCTTTAAAAAAATGCATCCCAGAGTTTAATAAACATTTACTTCTCACAAAGTCATGGTCCAAAAGGACAGCACTTCAGTAACGCACGGCACAGTGGAAGAGTCACCCCGTGATGGCTGGTCCAGGGGGGATGAGCTGACCTCCAGGTAAGGAAGTGTCAAGTCTGGCAGAACATAGAATCAATTCTTTTAAAAAAAAAAAGCCCAGGTCCCACCTCAGATAATTATATAGGAATCTCTGAGGGTGGGTTCTGGGCACCTGATTGCTTTGAAAGCTCCCTGGTGACTCCATGCTTGTCCATCATCTTGCTCCTGGGTATGGAGGAGCGGGTATGGCTTTTGGAATAAAATATACTTGGGCTCAGATCCTCTGACTTGCATGCTGTGTGAATCTGAGCTGCTTATTTGACCTTTCTGAGCCCCTCATGCCTCATTTGTACGTAAGAGGAGCCGTACTCACCCCACAGGGTTGCTGCGATGATCCAATGATGCAATATCGGCCATGTGTCCACACAGAGCATGCCGGACAGTGGGGACTTGGTACATCCTCATCCCCTCCTTTCTTCAGTGACACTCCCACCACTCGGAACCTGACACAGAAGAAAGGGGCACCCAGTAGCTTCCACGAGGGTTTGGGGAGTACAGGTTTGGACTAATTGTTTTTTGGGAGTAGCAATGCCCATAAATCATATCCTTAATTCATTGTTTTCTATTTTTATATTACTATTTAATTATATCAGTTCTAATTGACCCATTGCTTTTTTTTTTTTTAAATAGGACATTATAAATAAAGCACAGGTCCTCTGCTCACCTCTCACAATCCTGCTCCACGTCACCTTTCCCAATATTGCATTTGGCAGGTGCCTTCCAGACCTTTTAAAAATATACTTGCATATATTATAGAAACCCATAGAAAATATGTAATCTTGTTTTGTGTGATTTCAGTGAATAAGTGGGATTTTTTTTTACCATGTATATCATTATGAAACATTTTTATGCAACAACATGTTTGCAAGACTTATCCATCTTATTACATATAGCTAGGTTCATTCTTTTTAGCTCCTCTATAATATTCCATTATAAGGATAAGCCATGTACCATAATTTATTTTCCTATTGGTAGAAATTTAAATTCTTTCCAACTTCTTAACATCACAAAGCTGCCAAGAACATGTTTGTACCTACCTCCACATACTCCTGTGTATTTTTCATCTTTAGAATTACTCTTTATTTGCTCAGCAGTAGAATGAAAACTGGGTTAGGAGTCAGTAGACTTTGGGCTGGTTGTCTGGCACCTCTAAATTCTAGGTCCCCCATTCTAGGAACAGTCTCTGCCCTTTTCTGCCGTGATTCTTTCATCTTAATCACCTCACCTGTCTCGTCACTGAGCTCCCATCTCTGGTCAGCTCTCTGGTTCCTCACATTCCACCCTAGAGCCCAGCACTGGTGAGGGCAGAGCCTGCAGGGTGAGGTGTGGGAGGCCCAGAGGTGGTGGAACGGACAGCAGCATTTAGAAGGGCCACGAGGGGCAACATGGAAACAAGATGACTTGGAAATGACCTGCTTGGAGAACTCTCTATTGATCACTCCAAAACTCCTCCCCATAAAGTCTACCTGAGCATAACTGTTCCCCTCCATCTCTCATGGCACTCTTTTCATGATACTATGTCCTGCTACTATTTCAGCACTTTGCACACTGAATTTTAGCATGTTATCTTCCTACCTATCTCTCCTTTGGCGTGTGAACTCTTTGGAGGCTGGAAGTATGCCTCTGAATCCTCAGTGGCCAAACAGAACTTGGTTCAAGCAGTAGGTACGAATCAATGTTTATTGAATAACCGATGCACTTGGGCTTGGAGTTTGATGAACAGGGCAACAGAGCAGCTCTGGCATGCGGCCAGCTTTAGGGGGTCCAGCACATGTATCAATCAGAGGTCCTGAAGTTGGCAAAGTAGAGTTTGCAACATCCAAACCAGCAGGGGGAAGCCAGACTCCAGTCCTAGAAGAGTTGGTGTTACAATTATCTATCACTATTTCACAAGCCACACTAAATCTCAGTGGTTTAAAACAACCATTTATTATTTCCTACAATTCCAAAGGATGGTCAGATGTAGCTGGGCAGATTTTTCATGGGATGTTTGATGGAGTCACTCAAGCATTCAGCTGGGGGCTCACCTGGGGCTGAAACATTCAAGATGGCAGTCAGAGTAGCTGGAACAGTTGGGGGCTAATTGGGCCTCACTCTCCAGCAGTTTAGTTGGACTTCTTTTTCATAGCTCAAGGATCCAACAGAGCAGAAACTGCCAGGTTTTCTAAGGGCTAGGCCTGGAACAAGCACAGCAGCTGGTCAAAGCCAAGTCACAAGGCCAGGCCAGGGAGGATAAATGGCACCACCTCTTGACAGAAAGAGCAGCATGCATGTCCAAGGTTAGGAGGCATTGATGGTGGCCATCTTTGGAGGCAATCTCCCACAGGAAGGAAAGTCTGGACTCTTGTCTTCCAGGTGCCAGCCTTTATAGTCACCTTTATCTAGCTCTTAGATGGGGGACTGATGGGAGAGGACAGTGGTTGGTCATGCCTGTTGGAGTGTTCTAGCACTTGTAGGAAGAAGTCTAGAGTAGTCAAGAACTGCAAAGGCTTCAAAAAGAGGGGGTGGATGAAAGGGAAATAGAGGCAAGTGAATAGTAGTAAGGCCAAGGTTCAAGACTGAGCCCCCAGTTGGGGAAGGGGCCAGAACCTCCTTACATGTGTCACAGAGGTGAGCCAGTGACAGTCATGTCAGGATGAACATCCATAATCTGATTTCAGCAAGGAGAGGGGAGAAGAAGCCTCTGGAGACATTGCCCCCCATTCTGACCTACCTAGGAGACCACAGTACACTCCCCTCCCTACTCTCCAGGGATGGCTCTGGTCATCTCACCTCCTAGAATTACTTGTGAGCCCCACTCTCCCATTTAGAACAAGATAATTCCTTGAGTTTCAATTGCCCTCAGTCAGAATAAGGATAGCTGTCTAGTCCTTTGTGCTAATAAATATTTGGACAGCGGTTTGTTAATTTTTCTTACTTTCTACAACAGAGATTAATTGCTATTTTACGTTACACTCAATTTCTATTAGTTTAGGATTTACTTCCTCAGTGATACCACCGGCACTGGGCTTGAATAAAACATTTTAACCTAGACAAGCTCATTAAATTCTTGAAGGTGAGTGGACAAAAAGGAGGGAGAACCAGCCCTAGTTTTACAGTTTCCAGAGAAGTAATTTAAATCCATCAGGAAAGTGTCAAGCAGGGTGGGGGTTGGGGAATGCTAGATGATAAAAGATGGGAGTCACTGGAAGGACAAGCCTGTTCAATTCTGTTGGGTCTCAGGCCACCAGAACTAGACCTTTCCCAGAGCCAGTCCCACCTCTAAGTGGCTTCTGACATTCCCAAAGTGTTCACAGCTTTGGTTCCTAACAGCTCATCCTGATCCAAATAGGACTCCATTTCCCAGTCTGTTCCCAAACATCCGACCTTCTGACCCTTGAATCATATATTTTAGGGTCTGATTTTACCTCTTGGACCTGACATCAGCCCTGCTGAGATTGATGAACTTTTCTTTTTTAAATTTTATTGGGGAATTGGGAGAGAGGAACAGTGTTGGGGAGTTGGGGAAGGGGACCAACCAAGTTGTTGTTCTTCATTCTTTGTTGTGGAGGGCACTAGTCGCCATCTGTCTTCCAGTCAGCAGCTTGTGGCCTCTAAGGTCAAGGTGCTATGTTCAATTTTAGTTGTGGGTGGGCATAGCCACCATCCCATGTGGGAGTCCAACAAGCAGCCTTGTTGTTAAGAGCACACGCTCTATCCACAGCCATTTGGGCGGCAGCTCAGCTCAAGGTGCTGAGTACAATCTTAGTTGCGGGTGGGCGTAGCCCACCATCGAACAGGCAATCTTGTCGTTACACCAGCTGAGCCATCCTGCTGCCTGTTGGCAGCTCAGTGACAGCTCAGCTCAGATGCAGCGTCACTGGCCCATGAGGGAACTGAATCGGCGGCCCTGTTGCTCAGAGTTCGCGCTCTTAAGCCAACTCTTAACCAACTGAGTCACTCAGCCCGCCCCATGAACTTTTCTTATCTATAAACAGCTGTTATGACGATTATCCTATTCACCATTATTATGGTTATTAATATCATGCTATCCCTGATTCAAGGGATGAACCCTGCTTTTGAGATTTTCTCCATCACACACCTCACCTGCAACTATGGCACCCTATATTGAGAACCCCTCTAGCCCAGAAGCCAACTGCGCACTCACTCCTCTCTGACCCCAGGCCCTGCTCCTGCTGGCTTTACTCTATCCCTCCCTCTCTTCCCTACAGGGAATATGGTATATACCCCACATTCCCATGCCCACTAAATGCTGCTGGGGGGCTAAAAAGATGGAATTTCCATAGAAAATCTTAAAGAGTTGAGTGTTT
>NW_017731588.1:2742972-2746051 GCF_001890085.2 Hipposideros armiger
ATATATATATATAAATAAAATCTCTCCAAGGTCATGGGCAGAAGGGGAAAAAGTATGGGAAGTTCTAATTGACAAGGTTGGATTCCTTCATTAAAAGAACCCATATTCCCACAACTATCCTTCCCAGCATCAATTATAAAGCTGTTGAACAAACCTTATACAGTGTAAACATTGGTGTTAAACATTGGGCACCAGTACAGACGCCCTCTAGTTATGGTCATTTTTCCTGTGGGTCTTTATGTCTTTTTTTTTTCAGGGGCCTAGGTGAGACTCATCCCAATCAACCAAAAAGGTTGTGATCATGTTTTGTCTCAGAAGAAAAAGGCACAGGGCCTCAATTTCTGACCTCTGCACAGGGGCTCCTGGCCCATATGCAAATTTGCCCAACTCGTCCCAGCTTCAGCTCTGCAAACCGAGGGTTTACTTTGAAAGGCAAATTTATGAAGCTACAGAATGTCCTTTGTGGAACCTTTCCCCCAGAGAAAGGGGTATCAACTCACCTGATAATTGCATATTTCAGAGAAGGTTCTGGAAGAGCCCAAGAG
Organism: Hipposideros armiger; assembly: GCF_001890085.2. Lineage (NCBI taxonomy): Eukaryota > Metazoa > Chordata > Mammalia > Chiroptera > Hipposideridae > Hipposideros > Hipposideros armiger. Next base: position 2,743,518 of record NW_017731588.1, read on the forward strand.
AATCTTTTGCACCCAGACAGGGAAGCTAAATTATTTTGTGTTCTAAAATACCTAACCTCTACTTTATGACTACTTGGAGAGCCAAGGGGGGGAAATGCAGGGCCGTGCCCACAGGGACCAGAACTAGGGCCTGAGGAACACAGGAGCTCTTTCTCTCTTAGGGTCCAATCTTTCTCTCTCCCTTTTCCTCTGGCTAGCTTCCTCTGCTCCTATTGCCACATCATGTAAACATGTCACCTAAATTTGTTTAGGTTCTCCCAGAAGGAGACCTTGAGACAAGGATGCAAATGCAAGTAGTTTATTTGGGAAGCGCCCCCAGGAAATGCTGGTCTGGTCGCTGGTCGTTGGGGAGTGGGAAAGTGAGACAGGGAAAGGAAAGGTGTGTGATTATCCAGTTACCACCATGCAATGGGAGATCGATGCTACCGGAGAACTCTGGATACGGTGTAAAACATGGGTCAGAGTTACCCCACCAAAGAGGCTGGGGTGTCTATCCCTGACTCCCATCAGTTGTTGGTGGAGGGCTGCTCCATGGGCATTAACCCTCGAGCACTCTGGCTTTCCCTGCATGCAGGTTACGTGCCCTCAGCAGGAAGCAGCCAGATAAAAGCCCTCAAGCAGAAGGTAGCAGGTTCCAGGTATTTGTAGTAAACCGTGTTCGGAGCAAGAGTCCTCACAGTTATGGGCGGTGCACCAGCCATGTCTGCTCCCTGTTGCAGCCCCAGTGCTATGTGACTTTGCATCACTAGTGCTTGCCCTTTGTTAGGGGCTGAATTATGCCCTCCCAGAATTCATACATTGAAGTCCTAACCCCCAGTACCCTAGAAAGTGACTGTATTAGGAGAAAGGGTCTGTAAAGATGTGATGAAGTTAAAATGAGGCTGTTAGGGTGGGCCCCAATCTAATCTGACTGGTGTTGTTGTAAGAAGAGGAAATTTGGATACACAGAGACCCCAAGGATGCACACACAGAGAGAAAGAAGATATGAGGATACAGAGAGTAGGCAGCCATCTGCAAGCCAAAGAGAAAGGGCCTCAGGAGAAACCAACCCTGCCAGCACCTTGGTCTTGAACTTCTATCCTCTAGAACTGTGAGAAAGTAATACCTGGGGTTTTTTTTTTGTTTTGTTTTTAAGATTTCCATTGGGGAATTGGGGGAAGGGGAACAGACAAGATGCTGTCCTTTTGTTCTTCAGTCTAGTTGTGGAGGAGGCAGTGTCACTGACCCTCGTATGTGGGATCTGAACTGGGGCCCTCTGGCGTCCCAAGCCAGTTCTTAACCACCGCGCCACTCGGCCGACCCAGTAATACCTGTTTTTGAGCCACTGGGTCTGTGGTACTTTGTAATGGCAGCTCTAGCAAACTAATTAACCCTCTCCTGGTTCTTGTTCTCCATCCCCAGAGTTGCCTCTGGTTGGCCCAGCTCATCTTTTGGAGCAAGGCCACAGGTCAGAAGTGATGGAGCCATCTTTGGGTCAGGTGTCCATCTCAATCCAATCAGCTATTGGGAGGAAGCCGGGCTACATGCCCAGGATTGCGAGTAAAAACAGAAACTCTGGAAAGGGAGCATCATTGGGAAAGGCACCCCAAATTTGTCTGTACCTTGGCCTTCTTAGATGGTCTGAAGTGAGGTGGCAAGCCATCCATGTGCTTGCTTTAACCTGGGGTGTCTCCAAATTACTGTGTCTTTGTCCTAGAGATAAATCATCCAGGGAAATAAGTCAGCACAATGTTAAACATCTAGACTGGCTTCAGACAACCCACACCTCAGGCAACATGTTGGCTAGTTTCCTGGCTTGGAGAGTGTGACCATGAAAGCCCCAAATCCTGTCCACTGGGGCTGAATCAGAGGCTGAGAGGCAAAGCTCGCCTTGTCTGGGAACCAGCAGGAAGTGAGGCTGACAGTTAATTAGATTAATTAGGAAACCATGCCTTAAAATGTAATGTTGTTTTCATGAGCTTTTAAAGCCTATCAAAATGTTTGCTGAGCTTTATGGCTGGCAATTAACAACCTTGTAAAAACATACAAGGAAACAAGATGTCAGGGAGTTATTGAATGTAACAGCTGCCAGACACACAAAGGAGCCCCATTTTGGACTTCACATGAGCTGAGTTCAAATCCCAGCTGTGCTTGAACTTAAGCCTCAACAAATTCTTCACCTTCTCTGGTCTCATATCCTTATCTGTCCAATGAGAAGGTTGGACGAACTGTAAATCTGGGACCAACCACATTTTTCTGCCTCTCCCTTTCTTGTGCCTCAGAGTGCAATCCTCTTACGGGCTCTACAACTCCAAAGGCTATTTAATCATCAAGGCCTAAGTGTCCTCACAATAGGTAGGATTCTAATATTTCAGGGAGATCCTCAGTCTCCCGTTCCATGGAAATGGACATACAAAGCTTTTGTGGTCAAAGGTCCATTCAACCTTCTTTGTCATCAAGAAGGTTGCCTTTGGTCTGCATGCTAGGGGTGGGCTTACGTCTCAGCTGTAGCTATCAGAGCATCTCAATTTTCTGACCACAGTGATTTGTTCAGG
>NW_017731588.1:2747366-2748532 GCF_001890085.2 Hipposideros armiger
CCTTTCATGCTATTGAAAATTTTAAACCTTTTTAAATGATGAGCAATTTATCAAGGAAGCAGTTGGCAGCCAAGCCGGGTGAGGAGAAAAAATATTAGCATCTTTTGACTGGTCATTTTTTTCCCCTTTTCAGCATAAGCAGGCCAGAACCAGTATCCATTATTTATAGATGCATGTTTTATTAAAGGTATAAAGACCAAAGATTTGTAACTTTAATAACCCAGATTCTTGTTTTAAATTCTCCAACATTATTATTAATTGATTGTCTGAGAATGTTTCTTTTGCAATCGCCAATCTGCCAATTCCTGGAGGGGAAACTGAAGTGGTAGAATTAGGGGAGCTGGCATTGACACTGACTTTCCTGAGGATGTACAACAAAAATCCCAAGGAATGAGCACCCCCTCTGGGCCAGAAATAGTGCATAGGAGGCAGGATGACAAAAGTACAACCCTCCCCTAATTGATGGGGCATAACAATAAACAATATATGGACAATGCAATAATTTGTGTGTGTGTGTGGGGGGGCGGATAGAGTTGAGTGTTAAAAGCTTTTCTCTGGAATTACGAAGTTTTAAGTCTCAGTGCCACAATTTCCTAGCTGTGTGATCTTGGGCATGATACTTTCCCTCTCTGAGCCTCAGTTTCCTTCATCTGTTGAATGGGGGTAATATAGAGTTATCATGAAAACTAAATGAGATACTAACGCCAAGGCTTGCTTGGCACGGTGCTCAGCACATAATAAGCCCTCATTAAGTGGTAGTTAAGGTGGTGATGGTAGTGAAGTTAAAACTGTCAGGGACACACACTCTGGGCATTAATTCTTCCTGGAGGAGGGGGTGAAGAGAAGCTTTCATAGAGGAGGGCACATTTGAGCTGGTTCTTGAAGGATGAGTAGAATTTCAAAAGGCTGACGACAAGCTTCAGGGAAAGACACTCCAGGCAGAGAAAACAGCCATGGAAAAGCCGGTTAGTGAGCAAATGTGAGCCATTTGGGGGAAACGGAAGAGCTTGGTGGGGCTGGGGAATACATAGCTGGAGGGGACTGACATGAGGTGGCTGTGAAGACGGGTTCAGATAGTGCAGAGGACCTTGGAGGCCAGGTGAAAGGCCCCACATCCTGAAGGCTATGAGGAGCCTATGGAAGGGTTTTGGTTTTTTTTAACTGTG
>NW_017731588.1:2749447-2757139 GCF_001890085.2 Hipposideros armiger
CCCATGCCACTATCTGGTCCTCAATTTAGTGCTTCTGCAAATGATGATGACTGTGGTGGTGGTGGTGGTGGCCAACTCTTATTGAGTGCTTATTTTCTGCAGGCATTCTTCTAAGTGCTTTCCTAGTGTTAGTGCATTAGTGCATTTTATTCTCCAACCACTATTATCCCCGTTGTACACACATGAGTAAATTAAAGCAAGTCACTTGCCTGAGGTCACACTGATAACAGGCAGGCTGGAATTCAAATTCAGGCAGTGCAGCTTACACCGTTCCCTGGAATCACCTGGGGAGCTTTAAAATATCAGATTCCTAGACCCTCCCCAGAGTGGCTCAGATCTTACAGTGTGGCCGCAGGCATCAACTGCTAAGACTCTGTTGGGGCTAAAGGTAGGGGTTGACCCTGAGGGTTCCATCAAGACAAAGGAAGCCTGAATTTGGCCCAAGAGGGAGTACAGCCTAATTCTCCCTACCTTCCCTGAGCACTGATTTTCCTTGGATATGGGGGTGAGTGCCCCTTATGGAGACAACCCAAAGGGATGTCCCAGTCATTCCCGCTCCCTCACACATGACCTGGAGGTAACAGCCTCCAACCTCCTAACCCCCTCCCAGTCCTCCAGAAAGGGCCCCGGCAGGATGTCAGGGAACACGGATGACAAATAATCCTAAAAAAAGATACTGCACCTCTCTAGTAACCCAGGAAATGGGAATTACAGCAGTAGGAAGATACCCTGGAAGGTTCTTAAGAGGAGAGAAATCTGGTCAGACACCTTCCTAAGCAAACTCACCCCTGCTTCATTTGGAATCTAAATGTAGTCTCAAGAGGTAAATTATTCTTTTTTTTTTTTAAATTGGGGTCAGGGGTTACATACTATAATGACAGTATTAGATTCACAAACATCTTAGCATTTGGTCATTTTTAAAAAGGAGGGCATACTGTCAAAGTAGATACCAATAACCAGTAATCACTAGAGTAATCACTTTAAAAATTTTTTTTAATCTAAAAAAGAGTTCAAGTACCCTATTGTATGCACCAAGAATGACTGACTCTCTTAGACACAGCCATGAGCAACAGAAGGCAGATACAGAAAACTAGATACCAGGTGATTGGATTTATATGAAATTGAAGAACAGACAAAACTAATCTGTGGTGATAGAATCAGGATATTGATTATCTTTGAGGGGTACTGACTGGGAGGGAACCTTCTGGGGGGCTAGCAATATCGTATGACTTAACCTAGGTGGGAATTACGTAGGTATACACAAAGTAAAGATTCATTGGCTGGTACATTTATAATGCCTATATGCACTTTACTATGTACAGCTCATACCTTACTGAAAATGTTTGGGAGAGTTAAGTTATTGTTTCTTTCTGGTTATCCATGTCTTTCACTAAAGTTCAGATGGTGACTCAGCACTGATTGAGTGCCTATAGTGTACACAGCCACTCATGTGAGGCAAGTGGCAGAAACAAAGGATGATAAAGGACTTGGCTTTCTACCCACAGGAGCTGCCATGTGGCTCTGGACTTAGAACAAAGCTCACAGCTTGCCGGGGCTACCCAGGACCAATTGTTCCTGGTGCCACTGAGGCCCCTGCACCCTGAAAGAGCCAAGGCCAGGCCTGGGCAGCCTGACTCATCAGGTGACTGGACAAATCGGAAGGGAGCCAGATGCACGAAAGGCCAGGATAGGACAGGGTCACTTTAGGATGGGAATAGGTGGAACATTTAGTCAGCAGATGCCCCGGCCACAAGGACCTGTCTGGATCAAAGGCAAGAATGGGCCAGGCCCACAGAGCGAGGGCGAGGCCAGAGCCAGCAGGAAGAGAGTTAGGAATGGCATCAGGTCAGGCTGGACAGTAGCTCAGAGGTAACAGGATTTTCAGCTCCTACGGGGACCACATGCCAGGAGGTGACAGGCTCACAGTGAGGGCAGGATGTTCCACCAGCCCAAACAGAGACCAGAGACAGTTTCGTTCCTGCTCAGTTTACACAGCAAGTCAGGGGCTGACCCAGGCCAGGATCCCACACATTCTGTACCCAGTGGGCTTCTCCCCACCACCCCAGCAAGATCATTTCTATTTCTCCCCCTGTATGCTCCACATTCTACATGCCCTGTATTTTCAGCTTTAAAAAAAAAAAAAAAAGACTTCTTGATTCTTTAGACAACTTACATCAGCTTGAAAGTGGAGGAAAACTCATCCCACACCACCCACTTTTAATACAGATCTTTGCCGTATCGGGAGTATAAACAAACCAAAAAGGCGATAATTAGTTCTAAATTCAGGCAAGGTTTATGGAACGTGAAGCATTTGGGTAATCGGCTGGGGTGGTGCCATGAAGTGGTAATTAATTTGTTTTTTTTCCTTAAAATGTTTTACTTAATTAAGGGAGGTGCTGATTTATATACACCCGTCCCCTGGGGATGGTTTAGTAAGGCAAGAGAAAATTCCGACTGTCTCCTTGCCACATTTCTCATCAAATTATTTCATTACATACAGATACACTTTTGCAACACTGATTGTGACAGATCCTGGAGTTATTAGCTCATAAATACTTGGGGGGGAAGCTGGAGACGCACACTTAATGGGAAATGTTCTCATAATCAAAAGAATATTTCAAGCTGTGACAATGCAGGCCAAGAGAGAGAGAAGGGGCCGCTTTTTCTTCAAAGAATAATGGGATGCTGAAAGCAACCCAGCACCTGCAGCTGTGTCTCCTTCTGAGTCGGCCGGGCTCCCGACCCTCAGCTTGCAGAAGGTGGAAGTCAGGAGGGTTATTTGAGTCCTGGTCCCTCCACAACTTACTTTGAGTTGAGAGCAGCTTAAGCTTGTTCTTTCATTTACTCAACAAATATTTATTGAGCACCAGCTGTGTGCTGGGCACTGTGGTACACACTGGGAATACAGTGGTAAATAAGACAGGCTTGTGTCTTATCTTCATGGAACCTAGAGTCTCATAAGAGAAAAATAATATAGACAAAAGAATAAGTAGCTGATAAACATATGCCTACTCTATGATCAAGCAATTCCACTCCTAGGCATATACCCAAGAGAGGTGAGTGCCTATCTGCCAAAAGACATGCATAAAAGTGTTCATAGCAGCATTATTCAATAGCTCCAAATCAGGAGCAGCCTATCAGGTCCATCATCAGAAGAATAGACAGACAAATTGTGGTACATTTGAATAATGGAATACTACATAGCAACAGAAAAGAACAAACTGCTGTTGCATGTATCCACATGCAAAAAAACATGGATGAATCTCAGACAGTGAGGAATGAAAGAATTTGGACAACAAGAGTATAGGCCGTATGGTTCCATTTATATGAACTTCAAAAGCAGGCAAAATTAACCTATGACAGAAATCAGAATAGTGATTACCTTTAGGGAGAAGAAACAGAGGGAGCTTTCTGGAGTGTTGGAAATATCATCCTATGTCTTGATACAGAAAGTGGTTATATAATACATACATAGACATATGTATATGCGTATACATATGTAAAAATTCGTTGAGGTGTCCACTTCAGATGAGTACATTTTACTGTATGCATATTATACCTCAATTAAACAAACTTTTGAAAGAGAAAATGAGAGAAGAGAAAAATTTTAAATAATAGTTGAAATAATTTCACATAGTGATGAGAAACACGAAGAAAATAAAACCAGGTAACAAGGAGAGTTAGTTAAAGGTGAGAGTAGAGGTGTGGGCACTATTAGGTGGAGAGGCCAGTAAAGGTCCCTCTGCAGAGTGGCTTAGGATCTGATACCAGCATGTCAGGAAGGAGGCTGCCCATGTGAAAAGCTGAGGAAAGGGCATTCCAGACCAGGGAACCAGCAAGGGCAAAGGGCCTGGGGCAGGGGAGTCTTGGCATGTCTCAGGAACAGCATGGAGACCAGAGGGCTGGAGAGGGAGAGCACTGGAAGGAGGAGGGGCCAAAGGAGCTGTGAGGAGCTGGTCAAGAAGAGCCCTGCAGCCACATAAGCATTTGAATTTTATTCTAGGTGTGATAGGAGCCATTGATGAGATTAAGCAGAGGAAAGATGTGGCCCATTGACCTGATTTTTTAGCTCCAATTTTTTTTTTTATTAGCTGAGCCATCCTGCCACCTGTTGGCAGCTCAGTGGCAGCTCAGCTGGGGCCGGGAATTGAACCGCTGTTGCTCAGAGCTCACACTCTTGAGCGAGCTCTTAACCAACTGAGCCACTCGGCCGGCCCTGATTTTTTAAATTGAGGCCACACAACTATTAGAATGGAAGGCGGGGGGAACCAAAAACTAACAGTACCAAGTGCTGGCAAGGATGTCGAATAGGAACTCTTGCACATTACCGGTGGGAATGCGAAATGGCACAGCCACTCTAGAAAACATATACTTGTCAAGCTACCCAAGAACCCACTCTTCAGTCTTTACCCAAGTGAAAGCTTATGGTAAACCAAAAATCCACATGCAGATGTTTATAACAGCTCTACTCAGAATCAAGAAAAACTGGAAACAATCCAAATGTCCCTCAGTTGAGGAATGGATAACCAAACTGTTCCAATGGACTATAGGGGTCCCATTTTATTCACGGTTTCGTTTTCTGTGGTTTCAGTTACCCATGGTCTACCACAGGCCAAAAATATTACATGGAAAATTTAGAAATAAACAATTGATACATTTTAAATTGTGCTCTGTTCTGCATAGCATGAGGAAATCTCCCACCATCCGACTCGGGGTGTGAATCGGCCCTTCGTCCAGTGTATCCACACTGTATATGCTACCACCTGTTAATCACTTTAGTCACTTAGTAGCCACCTCAATTACCAGATCCACTGGTAATTGGATATGGTATCACAGCAGTGCTTGTATTTAAGTAACCCCAATTTTACTTAACAATGGCCCCAAAGTGCAAGAGTTATGATGCTCGCAATTCAGATATTCCAAAAAGAAGCTGTGAAGTGCTTCCTTTAAGTGAAAAGGTGAGTACAGTGCATTAAATATTTTGAGAGAGAGGGCCGGCCGAGTGGCACATTGGTTAAGAGCTGGCTTGGGACACCAGAGAGCCCCGGTTCAGATCCCACATATGAGGGCCAGTGACACTGCCCTCTACAGCTAAGATGCTGAACAACAGCTCAACCTGGAGCTGGGCTGCCATGAGTCGCCGGCGACGGCGTAGGCTGCAGCCCCTGTGGCAGTGGGTTGCCATGAGCTGCTGTGTGTGGCTGGCGGCCACCGTGAGAGGCTGTCCAGAAGCCGGTGACTGATTTGCCTCGCCCGGGAAGAGCGCAATGATGGTGCCAACTTGGGCCAGTGAAGCAACGTCCTCCACAACTAGACTGAAGAACAAAAGGACAGCAACTTTTCTGTTCCCCTTCCCCCAATTCCCCAATAAAATCTTTAAAAATAAAAAAATAATAATAAAAAATATTTTGAGAGAGAGACCATATTGCATAGCTTTTATTACAGTATATTGTTATAATTGTTCAACTTTGCTGTTAGTTATTGTTAATCTCTTACTGTGCCTAATTTATCAATCAAACTTTATCATAGGCATGTATGTATAGGAACAAACATAGTAGATATAGAGTTTGGTACTATCTGCGGTTTCAGGGATCTACTGGGGATCTTGAATCCCTGCAGATAAGAGAGGACTACTGCACTACTCAGCATTAAGAAGGAACAAGCAATATGCGATATCAGAGGGGTAGTAGATTGGGGGTGGGGGAGTGTCACTTTGTGAGAGGTGTAAATGTCTAACTATTACATTGTTTTGTACACCTGAAACTAATAAAAAAATAGAGGAAAAAAAAAGAAGGAACAAGCAATTGATACCTGCAAAAACTTGGATGAACCTCAAATGCACTGTGTAAAGTGAAAGAAGCCAGACACAAAAGGTTCCCTAATGTGTGGTTCCACTTATAAGACATTCTGGAAAAAGGCAAACTATAGTGATAAAGAACAGATCAAGGATTGCCAGGGGTTCAGCGTGAGGGGAGGGATTGACTACAAGGGGGCTGCATGAGAGAATTTGGACGGATATGGGCTATCTTAGAAGCAGACCCAATCATAAGGATTCCTGTGCAAGTGGTTTGTTAGGAAGTGCTCCTACAACAAACTAGACAGGGATATGGTAGGAAGACAGGGAAGAGAACAAAAGGGCAAGCAAGAATGCAATTTCAGGTAGAATGTTGGCCTCAGCTCAATCCCATTGGGAGTTGAGGACTGTAAATTATACCTCAGAGTTTGCACCTGGAGGCATAGGAGCTGGCTTTCATTCTTCTGTACCTTTGGTCTAAGTCCAAGGGCCGTCCTGGGGGAAAAACTCCAGGAAGCTTCTAAGTCCCTGTAAGTGCAGGGGAATGGCTTCCGTAGCCCAAGGGCAATCCTCTGGAAAAAAAAAAATCTAACATGTGCGCTGTCAGAGGAAAGCTCCCAGAATCTGGGAATGGGTGCACAGAAATGGGAAAAGGATCTGAGGGGATCTGAGTGGGATACCACTCCATGGGCTGTGCAGCATCCGCCAGACATTTGTTCCCAAGGCCAGAAAAGGTCAAACCTGAGAGGATGCTCCTGAGATATAGTAGCCAAATAATCTGAGTTCTAATCCTGCGTCACCTTAGGCAAGTTACTACTTTACCTCCCTGAGCCTCAGTTTTCTCTTCTGTAAACTGGGGATGACAATAGATCTTCATCTCAGGGTTATTATAAGAAAGCCTGAGGCAGCTGGTTAGCTCAGTTGGTTAGAGCGCAGGCTCATAACACCAAGGTTGCCGGTTCAATCCCTACATGGGCCACTGAGGTGCGCCCTCCACAACTAGATTGAAACAACTACTTGACTTGGAGCTGATGGATACTGGAAAACCACACTGTTCCCCAATAAAATTTTTTTTAAATGTATAAAAAAATTAATTAATAGAATAATGTATGGGGGGAAAAAAAGAAAGCCTGAAAAGAATCTAGCTGGGACTTTCATACTATTTTTCAAAAATTATTTGTTTCTGGGCCAGTCCTCACACTTTCAGAGGAATAAAAAATAACTGGAACTTGTTCTGTGGGTGGTCAAGCTGGTGAGAATACCCCACACCATTTAATGTGTAATTGGCTTACTATTTGGAAAATTTAAGAGAAGACCCACTTAGATCCTTCACTCCAAATGTACACAAAAATAAACTCCCCGCAGAATACAGTTAATCAACAATCAAGTGTTTAAAACCTAGAAGAAAATAGAAATGAATATTTATCAAGTGGAGAAAGACTTTCTAAATTCAAAAGCAGTGGAAGGAAAAAAAATCACAAAGGAAAAAACTGATAGATTTGACTCATGAAAGTTAAACCACCTCTACAGAAACAACTTACAAAAGAAACATATAGGCAAACAACAGATTGGGATAATAGTTGGCCGCAGAAACATCCCTAATATATAGAAAGTTCTTACAGATCAACAAGTAAAACACCAAGACCCCAGTGGATAAATGGACAAAGAGCCCTGAAACTTTGCACAAGAAGAAATACAAATGGCCAATAAATATTAGATTAAAGCGTTCAGTATTATTAAAACTTAAGAAATTTGAAGCACATGAAAAATGCAGTATTCACTTTTACCCATCAAGCTAGCAAATATTTAAAATAAATAACATTTAATGTTGAAAGAGTACATATAATGGACACTTATAAATGTTAGCATAAATAAAAATTGGTTTAAAAAAAAATGGA
>NW_017731588.1:2758794-2764489 GCF_001890085.2 Hipposideros armiger
AAAAAAAAATTAAGCATCTATCATGTGACAGCACTTTATCTCCTTTCAGTTCCACAAAAAGCCCAAGAGACCAGTATTATAAGTGAGGAAGGTGGAGCTTAAAGAGGTGGCGAGACTTGCCTGAGTTCACCAGCTAGAAAGTGGCAGAGCAAAAACTCCAACCCAGGTTTGCCTACCTATCTGTAATGACAAGAGACCTTCCACCTTACCCTGCATCTCCTAACGGCCACAGACAGCTCAAAGCCAGGCAGGCAGATAGTAACTGCACTGCCATTTCTGCTCTCAGCCTAGAGCACCTGTGCCTGGCGACACAGAGGGCAATGCATGGGCTGACCTGCTTCACATGCCCTAGCTCACTTTGTCCTTATAAAACTCTATGAGGTGGTGCTATAATTTACCCATTTTATAAACAAGAAAACAGAGAAAAGAGGGGAGAAATGACTTGACCCATTTACACGGTGTACAGGGACAGTTCACTAAAACTTCAGGTGACCCACAGGGTGGGTTGGGGGGCATGGAGAAGGCACAGATCCAAACTAGATCTTGTGTTTTACATGTTAAATCATCCATCCTCCTGTAAGATACGAGGTCTGACAATTAAGTTTGAGGACTTGTTGCAACGATGTTGCTAACCTTTTTCTGATATCAGAGGGATTATTCATTATGAATTTGTACCAACCGGACAAACAGTTAACTAAGTTTACTATTTGGAAGTGCTGAAAAGGCTGCGTGAAAAAGTTAGAAGACCTGAACTTTTCGTCAATATTTCACAGCTCTTGCATCATGACAATGCACCAGCTCACACAGCACTGTCTGTGAGGGAGTTTTTAGCCAATAAAGAAATAACTGTATTGGAACGCCCTCCCTACTCACCTGATCTGGCCCCAATGACTTCTTTCTTTACCCGAAGATAAAGGAAATATTGAAAGGAAGACATTTTGATGACATTCAGGATATCAAGGGTAATACGATGACAGTTCTGATGGCCATTCCAGAAAAAGAGTTCCAAAATTGCTTTTAAGGGTGGACTAGGCACTGGTGGACTAGGCGCAGGTGCATAGCTTCCCAAGGGGAATACTTCGAAGGTGACCATAGTGATATTCAGCATTGAGGTATGCAGCACTTTTTCTAGGATGAGTTCACAAACTTAATTGTTGAACCTCCTCTATACTGTTTTCATATTTCAACAAATCTACAATGGCCTCAATCATAATATACACCATTATTTTGTTACCACCAAAAAAGAAAAAAATGTTACTGATTAAAAATATGGCATACCATCAATTGTGAGATACAGCCCAATTTCAGAGGTGTGAAATGTGAAAATATGTATCTTAGGATCAATAAAATATGGCACATCTCCACTTTGCAGATAAAAACACCAAGGCAACAAGAGTTAATGTTTGGCCCATAGTCGCATAGCTAGTAAGGAGCAGAAGCAGGATTCAAACCTGGGTCCATCTAACCCCAAAGCCTGGCTCTGAACTTCCTGCTGAACAAACTGCTGAGTGTTGCTGGGCAGGCTGAGCACTGGACTGTGAATGAGCACTGGGAGTTGTGCAGTGCTCATCCTGAGCAGCTGTAACTGGCCATCCTATACTTATTCCTCTAGCCCTGCTGAGAAGGTGAAGTTAGAATGATGAAGAACATTTCAGAAGGGCTGGGGATATACCACAAGCTCAGGTACCAGGGTGGGAACAAGCATGAAGCATAGGGCTGGATATCAGCCAGATTGTAGTAGAGGATATACACTGGGAAACCCAGAGAGAGATGAGCCGATAGATGAGGCGGTCTTGAATAACAGGACACCTTGGAAATGTTCTCAACCTCTCCCCAGGTCCTCCCTGGTCCCTTTTCTGGCATTGCCAGTTGCCTGGTACCAGATGACCAAGCAGGCTCCTCAAGCCTCACCCTACTTTAAGATCTAAGACCTTGTCCACTGCTGCTCCTGCTTCTGGGAGATCTTCCTGCAGTCTAGCAGAGATCAGACATCCAGCTCACTCACTGCTTCTCTGGGTTTGCAGCCGAGCTGTTGATATTTCTGCCATGATCCACACTGGTGTTCTTTTTTCTTCATTTTACGCTTCCCAATGCCATTGGATTAGTTTTATCAAATGTAAGAAATGGACACTTGTCAAAAATGCGTGACCTTAGAATGTTTGGAGCCTGGAGAGGCTTTAGGATGGTCCTTGGGAGTGACGTTCAGTCTCACACATTAAGCATATCCTGGATGTCCATAGGGTTTGGGAAGGAAGCTGATGGAATTTACTTCTGATCTCTTCTTCCACTCTATCGTTCCACCCCACATTAGAGGCTGCCTGGCTAGGCCAGTGTAAGCAGCAGATATTTTTGAGGGTGAGTGATATTACTCTGCCTCAGCTCCCTTCTGTGCAGGACGTCTGTTCATCTGAAGCCCAGGCCTCAGGGACAGGGAGGGTATGGCTACATCTCTGGGGTCCAGAAGAGCAGTGAAGGTCCCAGCACCAAGGTAGTTAGGCAGCACGTCCCCATCACTCCCTCCCTGGAACCTCACAGTCCCCACAGCCATAGCCAGTGAGTAATCATCTTGAAGAAGCAACAGAAACCCAGTCCACACTGGCTTGTGCTGGTTAATTTGATGTGTTAACTTGACTGGGGGAAGGGATGCCCAGATAGCTGGTAAAACACTATTTCTGGGTCTGTCTGTAAGGGTGTTTCCAGGATGGATTAGCATTTGAATTGGTGAATTGAGTAAAGCAGATGGTCCTTCCCAGTGTGGTGGGTATTATCCAAACTGGAGGGGACCCAAGTGGAACAAAAAGGGGGAGAAAAGGCAAATTCACCCTCTCTCTGCATGAGCTGAGACAAAGGAAATGCACCTTGTTAAAGGAACCTCTTTGGACCTACAGGTCTGAATCCAGAATGAAGTGGGGGTTTTTAGGAGTCTTGAAAACATGGGCTGGGCCCTGCAAGGAGGTCCTCTTTTTCCCCCCACAGCCTTCCCTCTTCTCAGCATCACCCCATGACTAAACACAGCCCCTTTTAATTCCCCAAAACACCTCGAACACAGGTAGTCATGTGTAACCAGCATTTTTCTGAGGTGTTTTGTGATAGTGGAGAAGATGTTAAAATCCAAATCAGAAAGCAACTTAAAATTGAGTGCCAGGCTTTTCTGTCCTCAAAGATCTTTGAATTAGAACTCCCTGGGCCCAGGACTCCTGCTGATCACAGTCCTTCTGGTTCCAGCCCAGCCACATCTGTCAATGGCCATGTTCTCTCCTGCTAAGCCTGGAATAAAACCTCAAAATCCTTCTTGACACAGCACTCCAGATTGGCGCTACTTCTGAATCAAATTTATCACATGAGATAAAAGCATTCATCTAAACTTTAGACCCTAAATCAATAGATCATAGTGAGGGATTTTCAAGCTCCAGCCTACTTTTAATCCACCAAAATAATTGAAACTTTACAGAGGACCTTGTAGATAGATAACCAAATGATTTGTGACAAAGATTCCAGGATTTCACCAAGTCCCCAGGGTTTTTCCTCCCAGGCCACAAAAATAGCTGGTACCCATCAGATGTCCTATCGACAACTAGTTAACTTGCTTAATATACTGGATGGCTGCTATCCCTAATGATGACAGTTGGGCCCCACAGAGTAGTCTGAGTGTATTT
This sequence comes from Hipposideros armiger, assembly GCF_001890085.2. Taxonomy (NCBI): domain Eukaryota; kingdom Metazoa; phylum Chordata; class Mammalia; order Chiroptera; family Hipposideridae; genus Hipposideros; species Hipposideros armiger. Next base: position 2,762,451 of record NW_017731588.1, read on the forward strand.
CTGTTTTCTCCTGTTTCTAGTATTGGAGAATCTGAATGGCTGTTTGATGTCCCAAGACAGCTACACAAACAAAGCCATTATGTCCATTTGCTCACACACCTGTCCTTGGCTGGACACTGGTGGAATTGGAAGAAATTCCTTTCATTTTTCCAAAGAGGCAGTGCACTTCTCTGAATGTCTCTGTTATAATTATTGATCTCCCTGGGTTTATTTATGGCCAGAAATAAGGAATCCAATTTGATTAGGGGCTGATTTGGCCTCCAAGGCAAGAGGTGTCAATATAACAGCTGAGAATCGTGCAGCCACCAATTTGGTTAGAGTTGCTTGAGCACATTCAAGCGGTAGCGAGACCCACCCTTCTTGCCCTTAGGAGTCCCTTCCAGTTGTCAGTGCCTCCGTTCCCCCTCTGCTGACCCCTACCTCTGATGGGGGTGGGGGTTCATAAAGTAACAAACAGGGCCGGCCTAGTGGCTCAGTTGGTTAAGAGTTGGCTTGGGAGCGTGAGCTCTGAGCAGCAGGGCCACCGGTTGGGTTCCCACATGGGCCAGTGACACTGCACCCTCTACAGCTAAGATGGTGAACAACAGCTCGACCTGGAGCTCGGCTGCAGTGAGTCGCCGACGACGGTGTAGATTGCAGTGGGGCTGCAGTGGGCTGCCATAAGCTACCATGAGTGGCCGCCAGCCAGCGAGAGTGAGCTGCTGTGAGCCACCTTAAGCGGCCGTCCAATGGCCAGCAATCAACTGCTTCAGCCGGGAAGAGCGCAATGATCACAATACCAACATGGGCCAGTGAAGCAATGTCCTCCACAACTAGACTGAAGAACAAAAGGACAGCAATTTGTCTGTTCCCCTCCTCCAATTCCCTAATAAAATCTTTAAAAATAGGGCTGGCCGAGTGGTGTGATGGTTAAGAACTGGCTTGGGATGCCAGAGGGCCCCAGTTCGGATCACACATATGAGGGCCAGTGACACTGCCCTCCACAGCTAAGATGCTGAACAACAGCTCAACCTGGAGCTGGGCTNAGCAACGTCCTCCACAACTAGACTGAAGAACAAAAGGACAGCAACTTGTCTGTTCCCATCCCCCAATTCCCCAATAAAAATCTTAAAAAAAAAAACATAGTATGAGGAAATATTCCTGTAATAATGTTAAGTGAAAAAAATTGAATATTCACTGTGCATTCAATTATGGGAAAAAAATGAGTAGGAAAGGCAGAAGGAAAAGTTAATAGAGGTTGTTTCTAGGAGGTGGGATTATGGGTAATTTTTTATCTTCTTTCTCCTTTGCTATAAATGTCCCAATTTTTCCACAGTGCATATGGATCACTTTTCTACTTTTTTTAAAAAGGCATACATTTAAAAAATGACAGAGATACTTTGTCCTATAAGGAACAATTTATCCTTGTGAGGGTGGAAACGTAGGAGGAACAAATCACTTCTGGATGATGGTAGAGAGTCGGGGGCAGGCAGACCCAGGACTGAGGGTGAGGAGCCTCAGAGAGGCAGCTTACAGCTGAGTATAAGGAAGAACTTCACAGTGGACAGAGCTGTCTTCTGGTAGAGCAGGCTGTTTTAGGAGAGAGGGAGCTCCCTAGGGCTAGGGGTACTTAAGCAGAGACCAGGTGATTCCCTGTCAACAGTGTCATAGAAGAGATTCAAGTGTCTGCAGGAGCATTAGAATAGCTGGGGAACATTTCAACCTGAGAAGCTAGGGAAGTGTGAGTGACAATGGTGGAATCTCAGTCCCGGGGGCAAGGTGGCAAAGGGATGCTTTTGCTCAGAGAGGGAAACTTGATTGGAGGATTGGGCTTCTTCCAGCCTGGGTGCAGGAATGTCCTGGGATGCCCATGCTGCTTGTAGGCTTTCAATCCTAGAATCTCAGCCGGCTAGGGAGGGGCTCTGAGTGTGGGCTCTTCAACTTCTGCTACCTTCACTATCTTTAAGAGTGGAGGCCCTGCAGGGGCCCTGGGGAAATAATCTTCCAGGTCAGCCTCCCACTAGTCCTCCCCTTTGGCCAAGCAAAAGTCCTCTTAAAAT
>NW_017731588.1:2769169-2776113 GCF_001890085.2 Hipposideros armiger
ATGGGCTACCATATATAGCCAGCAGCCAGCGTAAGCAGCCAGCAGCCGCAGTGAGCGGCTGTCCAGAAGCCGGCGACTGATGTGCCTCACCTGGGAAGAGCGCAATGATGATGCCAACTTGGGCCAGTGAAGCAACATCCTCCACAACTAGACTGCAGAACAAAAGGACAGCAACTTGTCTGTTCCCCATCCCCCAATTCCCCAGCACTGTTCCCATCCCAATTCCCCAATAAAAAAAAAAATCTTTAAAAATAATTAATTAATTAAATGAACAAACAAACAAACAGAAGGCACTGCTAAGGCTTGGACATTCCACATTTCCATATCTGAGCCCGTATCCTCCCCAACCGCTTTCAGAAGTGGGAAGAGGTGGCTCACCTTCAGAGTCAGACAAACTTGGGTTCAAATCTTAGCTCTATAATATACCGTGGGTCCTTTGACAAGTCACTGCTCTGAGTCTCAGTTCCCTCATCTGTACGATAAGGATATTAAATTGGCACCCCTTTAGGTTGTAACATCAGAAGCTATGCCTCATCTTTTGCCTCTCAAACCCTCACCCTCCCATTCAGCCTTATCAAGCCTCTTGCAGGACCCTCCAAAGTGCCACACCTTTGCCCTGCGGCCTTCTAGCCCAAGCTATTCTCAGGGCTGAACTCTCTTTCCTGCCCTTTACTCTTCACTTTTCAGGTCTCAGCTTAGGAGTCACCTACTCCAGGAAGCTTTCTTTTCCCCTTCCTCTCCACCAAGGCTGTGTCAAGGGCCCTGGCTCTGGACCCCACAGTCCCCTGTGCTCCCATCACAACACTCATCTCTCTGTCTTGCAATTGTCTGCCTCCCCATTAAACTGTGAGCCCTGGGAGAACAGAGGTTTAGGATCTCTCTTACCTCTATATCCTCAGTATCAGGTCCGGAGCAGACACTCAATGAATGAATAAAGAAGCCTGTGAGGAAGACTCAATGTTCTGGTTACTATTTCTGGGTAACAAATTACCCCCAAGCATACTGGTATACCACTACTTTATGAGGCTCACAGATCCTGTGGGTAAGGAATTCAAAAAGAGCAGCATGGTGGACGTTGATTTTCTCTGCTCCATCTTGTCTGTGGCCTGGGCTGGCAAGACATGAGGCTGGGAACTGAAATTGTTACCACTCACACCTCTGGAGGTTAATGTTGGCTGCTGTCCAAACCCTTACCTGGGACTTTCAACTGGACCACTAACAAGTGGCCCATCCCTACGGTCTGGACTTTCTCATAGCGCTCTCAGGGTAATTGAACTTCTAACATGGCAGTTCAGAACTCCAGGGCAAGCCTTCCAATGAGCAAAGTGGAAGCTGTGTTGTCTTTTAAGACACAGCCTCGGAAGCCATGCAGAGTTACTCCTGCTGCCTTCAAAGAATGTATGGACACATTTTAAAACTGTCCCAGTTTTTTCCCCAGCTTCCGCTTCGGATGTGCAAAGCTGGAAAGAATATCATTTCCACCTTTACAACAAGAAAAAGCCAGATAATCTGCAATTGAATAATTTTTCTTGAACCCATGGGAGAGCTGAGATCACAGGGCAAAGAACCGGTCTGAAATCTAAAGAAACACAAGCACCTCCAAGGAAGATGGGACATAAGCACCTTGCTTATCTGGTGCAGACACCAGGTGCCATGCAAACTAATAATTCAAGTAAAAGTAAGTAAGAATTCAAGTAAAATCTTTAACAAGCTGCTAAGGCTGTGTGTGGGCTGGTATGGAAGTATAGATCCTCTGGGAGCAGCAGACACATGGGGAATTTGCACCCACTCACAGGCTCTTCTCTACAGACTGCACTGGGGGCTATGAGGAAGATTGGGGGTAGGGTGAAAGATCAAAGAAAGCCTGCCTTATGGTGCAGACTAGAGGAAGGGGGCAACAGGAAGAAAAGCCATAAGACACTGGGGAAAGGACAGCAAGTCCTGTCACCCTCAGTGCCCACTGCAGTGGGGGAAAGAGAATAGAAAAATCCCGATACCAATGAGGGAGAAGCTGGATCACTGAGAAGGCCCCACCCCAAGTCCCAGGGACATAGTGCCGCCCCCACACACCTTCTGCCCCTAGGCTAGTAAGTACTAAGTGACAGATAACAGTGGTCTACTGCTGCAGGAGGGGAAGAGCACACAGAGAGAACCTTTTGAGGTGCAGGATCATAAGCAAAGTCTAAAGCTGAGGATGGAACGGAATCACTGGGACAAAACCCTCCAGCAACCCAGCTCCCGCCCTAAACACAAAGCAATGCTACAGGAATTTGAAGCCTGTGGTGCACTGAAGAGAACCATAGCAACAACAAAACCCAAACTCAGCTCAACTCCTATCCATATTGATTCAACTCCCTACCTACAGACCTGGCAAAAGAAAAGGCATGACCATTTCCAGGCATAAATACTATTTACTTCAATCTTTACTATCCTACACAGGATGTCTAGCTTTCAACAAAAAAATTAGAAGACACACACAAGAAGCAAGAGAAAATAACATACTGTCAAGAAGCAAAGCAATCAACAACCAGACTCAGATGTGGCCCATATGACAGAACTATCACACACAAGGGTAAATAACTATGATTTAAAGAATATGGTTACTACATTAAAGACTCTAGTGGAAAAGTAGACCACATGCATGAACAAATGGAGAATTTCAGCAGAGACGCAGAAACTATAAGAAAAAAATCTAATAGGAATGCTAGAAATAAAAAGCACAATAACAGAGTTGAAGACTATCTTAGATGGGCACACGAGTAGACTGAACACAGCCAAGGAAAGAATCAATGGACTTGAAGACAGATCAGTAGAAATTATCCAAATTAAAACACAAAAAGGAAAAAGAGTAGGTGGGGGGAAGCCAAAACAGAGCATCCAAAAGCTGTGGGACAATATCACAGGATATTATGAGATATGGGACAATATAACACGCATGTAATCAGAATCCCAGAAGGAGAGAAGAGAATGAGGCAGAAGATGTTTGAAGAGATAATGCCTGAGAAATTTGCAAAATTAATGATGGATACCAAAGCACAGATCCAAGAAGCTCAGAGAACACTAAGCAAGACAAAAACAAAAAACTGACAAACACAAAACACACAACCCTAGACACATCATATTCAAACTACTGAAAACCAAAATAAAATCTTGACGACAACCAAACTGAAAAAAAAGGCATATTACATTCAGAAGAATAAAGATAAGAATTATAGCAGACTTCTCATCAGAAACTATGCAGAGCAGAGAATATCTTTAAAGTGCTGAATGAAACTTTAAAGTTTGGAGCACAGTGACATATTTCAAGTGCTGAAAAAAAAAAAAGCCAAGGGATGGCCAGTTGGCTCAGGTGGTTAGAGCTCAGGGCACAGTGCTCATAACACCAAGGTTGCCAGTTCGATCCCCACATGGGCCACTGAGGTGCACCCTCCACAACTAGATTGAAACAACTTCACTTGGAGCTGATGGGTCCTGGAAAAACACAATGTTCCCCAAATAAAATTTTTTTTTTATTTGTCAAAAAAAAAAGTCAATTCAAAATTCTGCATCCAGGGAAAATATCTTTCAAAAGTGAGAAAGAAATATAAGACCTCTTAGTCAAACAAAATCAGAGAATTAATTACCAGCAGGCCTGTACCATAGCATGTGTTAAATGGAATTCTTCAGGCAGAAGGAATGTGATACAGAAAGAAACTCTGATCTATGCAAAGAAATGCAAAGTGCTAGAAATGGCATAAATGAAGGCAAATATAAAATTTATTGTTTCATATTTAATTATTCTAAAAGATATTTGACTGTCTAAAGCAAAAAGTAGAAATATATTATGCATTTGTAGTATTCATAAAAATAAAATGCTTGACAAGAGTAACACAAAGGATGGCAAGGAAGAATTGAGTATGTGGTTTTAAGGTACTTACACATGTAAAGAAGTATATTATTTGGAGGTAGGCTCTGACAAATTAAAGATGCATATTGTAAACCCTAGGACAACCACTAAAGTCATTCTCTAAACAGGTATTTATTTAGCATCTACTATGTGCCAGGTTCCAGGCCTGGTCCTGTGGATACAGAACCCTCATGGAGTTCACAGCAAGAGGATCCAGTGGGTCCATGGTGACAAGCACCTGACACAGAGGTAGCACAAAGGAGGCATCAGTGAATGTCGATTTCTCAGTAGTTTTTTCTCACACTCTTAGCCCTTTATCTCGTCTGGGGCCTTCAAGTTGTAGAGGATGGAGAGTGGAAAGATATCACAGGTTAAGTGTGATTTTTTTCTGTTGCCCCAGAATTGGCAATAGGACCCAAGAAAGAAGACAAAAGGGTACCAAACTCCTTTCTCAAGATAGCCACCTAGATGGAGTGGGGGACATCTTGGGACCTACTAAGGAGCCACCAGACTAGCTCTCCAGTCCCTCAACTGTCTCTCTCTGAATTGTCTTTGGAATTGGGTGTCCCATGCCTGAGGAGGAAGGGGTAGATGGTACTGTGGTTTTTCCCTCCCCTGGGAAGGGAGAGGGACTCATACATCCCCAATTCAAGCCAAATGAGGGGGGCTCCTAGAGAAATCTCAAGTTGGGGTATCATTTAGAAAGAGGGACCAATGCCTCATTCTAGTCGGGTGTCTGCTTAGGTTCACCTGCTCTTAGTGGGAGAATAACTAGGGAGGGATGGCCAGGCAGAGAGGAGACATGTGGAATAACCTACACCCCAGCGTCTGGGTGTGGGAGGTTTCTAGAATCCAAGGGGACACCACGGAAGGAAGACATCTTGCTACCCCTCCACCAGAGAGGGCTGCTGGCCAGGTGAGCAAAAAAGAGGTGGAGAAGGTAAGCAAAGGGAGTGGAAAAGGACAAGTAGAAGCAAGCTTAAGGAATATCTCCACAGGACATCCACCTGCACCCATGCAAGAGCCACCATTTGGACATCAATGACGCAGAAGTGCCTGGTGGCCAGTCAGGGATGGCCTGAGAAACGGCACTGGCTATCAGGAGGGGACCCAAACAGGAAGCTGTTAGATGAGACCCTCTCTCTGTCCTCTCCATCCTGCTACCCACATCTTCTTCCCACATCCTCCCTCAGGCCTGGCCAAGCCCCAGCTTTTGGACAAGAGTGTTAACTCAGAGTCAAGGTGGGATTTTTAAACCAGACTGGACTGGACCAGACTTCCTCGTACTCCAAAGTGGCCATCAGTCCATGGGACCCATCCGAGGTACCATGAAGACACAAGGAAGCAAGTCCACAAAGCACAGCTGATGGCGGCAAACGTAGAAGAAAACCACTTGAGCCTGTACCCAGATGAGCCCAGACTGTCCAATAAACCAGAGACACAGAGGAGCGAAGCCAAGGCAAGAGTGTTCTCTTCCATATCCATTTTTCTATTTGCTTAGAAATCTCATTATTCCCCGTCACGCCTCTGTTTAAAGACGTAGCTTCCTCTGGGACAAGAGTGAGTTGCAATTATGAGTTAGTTGAACTGTGTGTGTCCCCTACAAAAAAGATATGTTGAAGTCCTAACCCCGGGTACCTCAAAATGTAACCTTGTTTGGAAATAGGGTCCGTGCCGATGTAATTAATTAACATGAAGTCATAGTGGAGTAGAGTGGGTTCCTAAGCCAGTATGACTGTGTCCCTGGGAGGCTAGCATGCTCACTCTGCCTCAGGTGGTCAGGTGTCTCCAACTTCCCATGGGACCACTGGATTTGTGGCTTTAGGATGCATTGCTAAAGCCACTGTTTGTGTAAAAAGGTGGGGGGTGGGGAGACAAATAAGATTATGTATGTGGTTTTGCTTACATTTACATAAAGGAACTCTGGAAGGAGACCCATGAAACTGAGAAATGTGATGGATGATGAGAACTGGGTAGCTGAGAGAGATGTGGGAGTGAGGCTTTTTTCACTGTGTGTCTTTTTAATTTGATTTTTGAAACCTGTCATTGTATAACTCTGGGGTGTGTTTTCCCAACAACACCAAGCATGCAATTTTCCAAATTTCAGGGGACACTGACTGGGTGTCCTACAGTTTAGCCTCACTCTGACACTGTCTACCTAGAGATAGCATCGGATCCCACAGGTAAAGAACTCAGCCCCACAAAACTGCCCCCACTTCAGACACCAATGTCAAGTCCAGGTTGTTGCCTGTGTTTCTGAAGAACCCAACTATAAATCAGAGGTTCCCATGACTCCCTCCTCAGGTTTGATTAATTTGCTAGAGCAGCTCAGAGAAACATTTGCTTACATTTACCAGTTTATTATGAAGGATATTCTAAAGGATACAGATGAAGAGCCAGACTGGGAAGTGTATAGAGCAAGATCCAGAGGGGTCCTGTGGGCAGGAGCTTCTGTGCCCATGGAACTGGTGTGTGCCACCCTCCCCGCATGTGGATATGTTCACCAATCCAGAAGCTCACCAAATCACATTGTTCAAGAGTTTTCATAGAGTTTGTTTGTTTGTTTGTTTGTTTGTTTGTTTTAGCTGAGCCATCCTGCCACCTGTTGGCAGCTCAGCGGCAGCTCAGCTCGGGCCAGGACTCGAACCGCTGTTGCTCGGAGCTCGCACTCGCACTCTTGAGCAAGCTCTTAATCAACTGAGCCACCTGGCCAGCCCTCATAGAGCTTGATTCCCAGCCCCACCCCCCTTCCCAGAGGTAGGCGGATGAAGCTGAAAGTTCCAACCCTCTAATCGTAAGGTCTTTCTGGTGATTAGCCCAATCCTGCCAGGCTTTCAAAAAAGTCGCCTCATTAACCTTATAAACTCAAGTGTGATTGAAAGGGGCTTGTTATAAATAACAGAAGAAACCTTCATAGGTTTTTGTGTGTGTGTGTGTGTTTTTTAAAGATTTTTATTGGGGAATTGGGGGAAGGGGAATAGACAAGTTGCTGTCGTTTTGTTCTTCAGTCTAGTTGTGGAGGACGTCGCTTCACTGGCCCAAGTTGGCACCATCATTG
>NW_017731588.1:2776303-2786831 GCF_001890085.2 Hipposideros armiger
CTGTTGTTCAGCATCTTAGCTGTAGAGGGCAGTGTCACTGGCCCTCATATGTGGGATCCGAACCGGGGCCCTCTGGTGTCCCAGGCCAGTTCTTAACCATCGCGCCACTTGGCCAGCCCTACAGCTTTTTTCACTGAGGAAATTTCAAAAGTTTTAGAAGCTCTGTGCCAGGTATGGGATGAAGACCAAATATATATATTTCTTACTATAAGTCACAATATCACAATAACCCATTATAAAAAAATTGAATAGCAAGATAGCAAGAGTACAGAGGATGAGGAATGAGCTAAGGTCATTCCTACAGGGATGAGTTTATTGTTTATTATGCAGGCAATAGGGAGCCATGGAAGGATCTAAAAGGGCGAAGGAGGTGTGTAATATGTGACATGACCAGACTTGTCAGTAGCCGGTACAGAGGGTGATTTACAAGGGGCTGGGGGAGCAGCATGGAGGAGGCAAGTGTGATCATCCAAAAGAGTGCACGGCCACTGATCCAGGGCAGGTGGGGTAGAGTTGGAAGGGTGGAGGGGCAATCAGAGAGGGGTGGGTTGGGGGAGAACAGGTGGTAGGAAAACAAAAAGGCAGAGCCAAAGAGGCCTCCACTGTGGGGCAGGGGGTGTCAGCCAGCTCTTTTCCCCTCAAAAGAGATGAGGATGTCAAACCCTGAGCCCCTCCCAGCCATGCTGGCCCCTGATAAACTCCCACTCCTTCTCCAGTGGCCAGTCATTATTCTTTCCATGTGCAGCACCCTAATTGCTGAGAGATGAAGTGACTGGGCTGCCCCTTGTCATGGCTGACAAATGCCTATCTGAGCAAGACCCCAGGGATGGAGTGAACAGGACAGATGGGGTCCTGTTCAGCTTCCCTGCTCCCAGATCCTCAGGCCTGCTGCTCCTGTGGGCTTTGGGAACAAACAAAACCCAGTGCTTAATGAGGCTGCCAGGTCATCCGTCACACAAGGCCAGTGCACTGTCACAAGAGAAAAACCAGCAGCTGAGATCCAGGCCAGGATCCCGGAGTCAGAGCTGGGTGAGAGTGGTGAGGGCTCAGCAGAAAGAACACGGACTGAATAAAGTGAAATCTGGACTGTAAATCACCATACCTCTCTGAGCTGCAATTTCCTCCCCTAAATGAGGATAACATTCTGTACAGCAAACGTGACAAGTTCACAGCATCATACCTACTTACTCTACTACCTTATTAAGAGAACTACAATCGTTTCATGATGGGAATGAAAGGGGCCACTAAAAAACTCACTCCTCCAGTTTACCTTGCAGCTAGGGGCCACAATGTGACCTGACCCTGAACAATGAGATAAGACAGAAGCCATGGGGGGATTTCAAAGATGGGATGCCTGGAAGTACAACAAGAGGGTAAGTGCCATTCCCTGAGGGTGATTAAGTAAGAAAATCAAAGGTGTCCAGGGCCAGCCGAGTGGCGTGATGGTTAAGAACTGGCTTGGGACGCCAGAGGGCCCCGGTTCGGATCCCACATATGAGGGCCAGTGACACTGCCCTCCACAGCTAAGATGCTGAACAACAGCTCAACCTGGAGCTGGGCTGCCGTGAGTCGCTGGCTACGGCGCAGGCTGCAGCCCCTGTGGCAGTGGGTTGCCATGAACTACCGTGTGTAGCCAGCAGCCAGCGTGAGTGGCCAGCAGCCTCAGTGAGCGGCCGTTTAGAAGCCGACGACTGATCTGCCTCGCCCGGGAAGAGCACAATGATGGTGCCAACTTGGGCCAGTGAAGCAACGTCCTCCACAACTAGACTGAAGAACAAAACGACAGCAACTTGTCTGTTCCCCTTCCCCCAATTCCCCAGTGCTGTTCCCATCCCCCCAATTCCCCAATAAAATCTTTAAATAAAAAAATCGAAGGTGTCCAAGTTCCTGGCAGCTGCATGGAGCCACCACACTGGCCTGGGGCTGCCATATCTGGGCTTCTGGTTGGAAAGAGTTGGGGTTTAGTGACTCTGTGAGAGGATGGAAGATGAGGCTCTAGACCCTGTGAGAGAGCTGGAACTAGGTTCCTTAGATAAAGCAGTCGTTGGAAATGAGCTGTTTCTTCCTTGAGTGAAGACTGGATAAAAAGTGCCACTAACCCTGGACTGCAGCCTAGAAGTGAGTTTACTGCCCTGGGCCATGGAAGGTAAAAAGTCCCCCAAGATAAATTAAAGTTAAAATAAACTCAGTAAATGGGTTTGACAGTAGTCTGGACATAGCTGTTACCTAGAAGACCTATCTGAGGCCATTGTCCAGAATATAACACACAGATAAAGAGATGTGAAATATGAAAGAGAAATTAAGATAAAGGATAAAATGAGACAATCCAGCACACATCTAATAGGAACTCCAATAAGAGACAATAAAGAAACATGGGAAAGGCAATACATAAAAACATAATGTATAAGAATTTTCCAGAGTTGGGGAAGTATCTGAGGCCTCATAGAGTTCAAAATAGGATAAATAAACAAATCCATACTTCATTGCAGTGAACAACATTAAAAATAAAAGGAAAAACGTAAAGGTGCTGGGGGTGAGTGGAGAAGATTCCTTTCAAAGAATCAATAATTAGACAATTAAACAAACAGAATTCTAATTAGCAACAATAGGAACCAGAAGAGTGAAATATTTCCAAACACAGTGAAAAGAATCTTGTTAACCTAGAATTCTGTACCTAGCTACACCGTCATTAGAAAGTAAGACCAAAATAAAGATGCTTTCAGATATACAAGATTAATAGAGTTTACTACTCATAGACTCTTTTTTTTAAAAAAAGATTTTATTGGGGAATTGGGGGAGGGGAACAGCGTTGGGGAATTGGGAAGGGGAACAGACAAGTTGCTGTCCTTTTGTTCTTCAGTCTAGTTGTGGAGGACGTCGCTCCACTGACCCACGTTGATATTATCACTGCGCTCTTCCCAGCTGAGGCAGTCGCTCGTCAGCCATTGGAGGGCCACTCATGGCAGCTCACGAAAGCTCAAGTCCGCTGCCGGCCAGCCCCACTGCAGCCTACGCTGTTGCCGGAGACTCACAGCAGCCCAGGCCCAGGTCGAGCTTCTGTTCACCATTTTAGCTGTAGAGAGTGCAGCGTCACTGGCCCTCATGTGGGATCTGAACAGGGGCCCTGCTGCTCAGAGCTGGCGTCCCAACACGCCACTTGGCGGGCCCCCAAGTCAATTCTTAACCAACACGCCACTCGGCCGCCCCTGAGATTTTTTTAAAAATCAACTTTAGATTGCTAGAAATCTATAAAGTTAAACAGTATGAAATTCAAGTGTAGCCTCTAAAATAACATGTTTAAATCAATTAAAATTAAAGCTGGCCACAAATTCATTGTCATTTCTCTCATTGCAAGATGGAATCTATTGGGTTGTTGGAAAAGTCATGACGCATTTTTGCAACGAAAAAATATGTCATGATTTTTCTGACAACCCAATATATTCCCATCCATTGAATGTGGGCTGGCCTAATGACCCGTTTTGTTCAAAAGAACGCAGAAGTGAAGCTGTGTCATTTTCAAGGCTGGGCCTTAAGATATATCTACAGCTATTAGAACGTTCCTTTCTGAAATCTAGCAGCCATGCTGTGAGGAAGTTCGAGCAGCAATGTGGAAAGGCTCAGCTGAAAAGAACGAAGGCCCCCAACCAATATTCCTAACTAAGCTCCCAGCTAGTGGCCAGCACCAATTGCCAGTCATATTAGCGAGGCTTTTTTAGACCCTTTATCTGTCTCATTGCCCCAGTCATGTGAAGCACTGTTGTTTTAAGCCGCTCGGGTAGAATGGTTTGTTATGCTGCCAAAGACACCTGAAACAGAATAAAAATATTTATAACTTCCAAACAAACAGATGAAATTAGCTAAAAAAAATAAAACTGAATCAATCGTAAAGGAGGCTCTAAAGAAGAAAAATTAAGACACAGAACAGAAACTTCTCACAGACCCACGTTACCTCTCACAAAAGGCCTTTCTAGAAAAGCAATGAAGATTTGGGGTTTACTATGATTTGGACCAGACCTCTCTCAGTCCTCCCAGTTTTCAGAGAGGCGAAGTCTGGCTGTAGGGATGGCATTCGAGGAATGAAAGTGTTTGTGTCTTTTTTCTTCTACTTTCTGAGCTCCCAGTGGCTGGCCACAGCTCTGACAGCAGAGCTGCTGGAACTCTCTGGCCTAATTAAAAAATAAAAATCAAAGAAAGAAAGAAAACTTTTTATTACACTTTCCTAATGGTGGAAAATAGTTTCAGGCATAAAAAAGCATTCAGCTGGCTACTTCCCAGGCGTCAAAAATTAACAGCCACTACATTTTATTCTGAGGAATTAATGGAAAATTTTACATGGTGGCGTAAAATGTAGGGGACAAGATGAAGGACACAATTCTTCATTGAAGAACTCACTCCCTTGCTTGCAGCAAAGACACTGGCTTGGCCACCTGCTCTGAGCTGAAGCTGTAGGCTCGCAGGAGACTAAGTGGGTTATGGGGGGCCCAGAGGGGCAGATGTGGGGGGAATTGGGTGTAGCCTCAATTGCACACACATCCAAACCCTGTCCCTGTCAAGTTGGCATCTCTCCTGCCTTCCAGCCACTTCCTCTGTACCACTCAACCCTCCCTTCCCACTGAGTGATTGCTGATTGTGAGAACATCAGACTCAGGGGTAGGAGGCCTGGGTTCTACTCCCTGCTACACGGTCATGGACTTGCTAGGTGGTCCCTCTCGGGGTCTCAGTCTCTCTGTCTGTGAAATGGCCACAAGAGCTCTGGGATCCTTCTAGATCCTGATATAAAACAAACTTGGCCTTTGTTTTCACCTATCAATATGGGTAAGAACCTGAGCTTTGGAGCCAGGTATTGCTGGCTTCAAATCTTAGCTCGGCCATTTATCAGCTTCATGGCCTTAGGCAAGTCACCCTCTGAGCCTCAGTTTACATTTTCGTAAAATGGGAACAATAGTACACCCCTCTCAGGGTGATTGTGACTCTAGATGTCAGCTTGTCCTATCTCCTCTGGCTTTGCGGTCCTCCCAAGTGAACTTCCAGCAACACAGGCCCAAGTTCCTCTTAATGTTTCCACAAAAGAGCTCCGTCTACAAAACATACCAGTGAGCAGTGAACACTTGACTGAACCTCCGCAGGGGTGGGGCAGGAAGGGTTTACATCACTCACTCAACAGCAAACAACTAAAAATCCCCTTTGGAGCAAACACCCAGTTACTCTCTGGGGAGTGGGATGGAGGTGGTAGCAGGAGCACGGGAAGGGTTTTTAAAAAATAATTTGAGGGCCGGCTGAGTGGTTCAGTTGGTTAAGAGTTGGCTTAAGAGTGTGAACTCTGAGCAACAGGGCAGCTTCCCACATGGGCCAGTGATGCTGCGCCCGAGCTGAGCTGTCGCTGAGCTGCCAACAGGTGGCAGGATGGCTCAGCTGGTGTAACAATAAGATTGCCTGTTTGAGGATGGGCTATGCTCACCGGCAACTAAGACTGAACTCAGCACCTTGAACTGAGCTGCCACCCTGATGGCTCAGTGGATAGGGCGTGTGCTCTTAACAACAAGGCTGCTGGTTCAACTCCTGTGTGGGATGGTAGCTATGCCCACCCACAACTAAGGTTGAACACAGGACCTTGAGTTTAGAGGCCACAAGCTGCCGATGGGAAGCCAGATGGTGGCTGGCGCCCTCCACAATGAAGACTGAAGAACAACAACTTGGCTGGTCCACCTCCCCAATTCCCCAACACTGTTCCCCTCCCCCAATTCCCCAATAAAATCTTTTAAAATAATAATAATAATTTGAGTATATTTGGAAAAAAACAGCCCATAATTGATTGCTATATCATGTCTGTTCTTGTTCTTTATTTGAACTGTTTCTGAACCCAAATTTTAAATATATTTATTTTGAAAATAAATATTTATATTTTTAATAATACTGACAGTTTGCCAGAGGAGCAGTAAGCCTGGAGTAAACCACACTCCTCCTGGGGTTTCTGTTTACTTCACAGCCTCAGTTTCTCCCCTGCTGGCCAAGTCCTCACTCCTTCTCAGGCCCAGACCTTTTTCCAGACCACAGATTCTGTGGCCTTCTGAGCATCGCTTCAATGTCTCACCTTCCATTCAGGGGCTCAACATGATCCAGGGCTGCTCCCCATCCCCACCCCCAATCCCAACTGTGTGAGCCAGGATCCTGGGTGCCATCTTGTCCTCCCTCCTAGCCCAATATCCAACACCAATGATCTTACCTCTGGAATATCCCTCAAAGCTGTGCTCTGCTTTCCAGATCTTCTACCCCACCCAGTTCAGGTGCTTGTCATTGCTCACCTCCTCCTTGGTCATTGCACAGCTGGAGTGAGCTTTCTAAGCATCTGGTCCTGTCCCGCCCCCTGCTCCAACCCTCCCCAGCTCTGAGCGTTTCAAGGCAACATCCACACGCCTCACCTAGCATCAGCACCCTCTAGGATCCAGTCCCTATGGGTGTCTCCAGCTTCATCACTCACCACTCCAAACCTGGAGCTTTAGGCTCTGTTACAACCAACTGCACAAGAGCCCTGCATGTCCCAGCTATTTCCTGCCACCACGCCTTTGCCCATGCTATGCCCTTTTCCTGGCACTTCCATCCCTCGCTCCATTTCTCTACCTTGTGTCCTATCCCCAATGGTCACACCTGCCACATCTTTAGACCCTTTGCACATCACCTCTCTCACTCCTTCTAGCCTGGTTCAACCAATCAGTAACTCTGTTCAAAGCCGTAGAATGAACACCTACTCTGTGCCAGGCACAGGACACTGAGTCAGACTGTGCCTCTGCCCTCAAAGAGTGCCCAGCCTAGTGAAAAAGACAGACAAACACAGATGACTGAAATCCTGTGTGATGATCCTGGGATGAAGGACTCTTATGAAACCGGATCCCAGAAGAAACCCTAACACAGCCAGAGAAAAACAAGAAGGCTTCCTGGAGGAGGCAAACTTTGAGTGAGGTGAGGTATTCAGCCACCAGGTAAGGAAAGAACAAGAAGTCTCCTCTCAGTGGCTCCTTTGCTATAAACCTAGGCTGGAAGCATTTCTAATTTCTTGGAGCACTGCCCAGATGAAATCTCTCTATGAGGATGAAGATTTATTTAGTTGGTTGTAAAGTGAAAGCCAGGCCAGGGTTGGGCATAAAGAGGAGAGAAGGAATCATGAAGACTCAGACAGAGGACAGTCCAGCCCCAGTGACCCTGAGCCAGCAGCTCCTTTTGACTCAATGTTCCTCCGACAAAGGTGCCTCCCACAAACACATAGCGAGTGCCTGCTATTTACCAGCCCCGTGCCAGATGCTGGGATACAGCAGCGAACAAGATGACAAAGGCCTTGTTGTCAGCCAGAGACACACATGTCCCAGGCAGGGACCCACTGGAGGGGCTGGTGCTGAGATGGCAGGAAGCCTGGGGACAGGGAGAACCCAGAGGAGACCCCTGACCCAGCCTGGCAGGTGTGGGGGCAAGTGAGAGACGGCAAGCAGAGACAGCTTCCATGGGAAGGGGGCCAGGAGAAGGAAAGAGTGTGTGGGAAGATGCTCCCCAGCCATGCCCTGTACCCCTGGGTGGGAGCAGGTCTGCAGTCCTTAGGAGTCCTGACATGGGACAACCCCTGTGGCTCTGCCCCTTCCATCCCTCGGTTCCCACCCCTCGCAGCCCACCCCAGACCTCGTGCTGCCCCTTGAGTTCTTTTCCCAGCAGACAGCTCCAGCCGGTCTTCTCTGGGACCTGCCTGACCATAGCCTCCTCTGTGCAGCCCTTCCCTATCCACCCATGCAGAGAGGCGGCAACTGCCTAAGCAGGCCCCCCAACAGGGCCTGAGATGCCCGTCTGCCCTGCTAGTGGGCTCCATCTCTGTTCGTGCTCTCTCTGGAGTTGTCCTCTCCTCTCCCACAGAGAGGGGACAATAACCCTCACCCCACCACCAGGACTAACAAGTTACAACCCAATAATTCTCCTCTCCATCTCTCACTGCTTTTCTGCTTATGAAGACAGAACAAGGGGTTAGGAGCTGTGGGAGGTGGGTGCAGTTGAGATAACAAAACTTGCTAGACTACCTTTTATAAGCCCTAAAGGGTGGCAGCTGGCCCCAGTTCTGACTATGCTCTTTAAAATATGGGGTGCTAGGTGGCTGAGTGGCTCAGGTGGTTAAGAGCTCGCTTGGGAGCAGCAGATCTGAGCAGCAGGGCTGCGGTTCAGATCCCACATTAAGGGCCAGTGATGCTGCACCCTCTACAGCTAAGATGATGAACAACAGCTCGACCTGGAACTGGGCTGCTGTGAGCGGCCGACCAATGACCAGCAACAGATTGCCTCACCCAGGAAGAACACAATGATCACAATACCAATATGGGCCAGTGAAGCAACGCACTCCACATCTAGACTGAAGAACAAAAGGACAGCAACTTGTCTGTTCCCCTTCCCCGATTCACCAACGCTATTCCCCTCCCCCAATTCCCCAATAAAATCTTAAAAAAAAAATGGGGTGCCTGATGCCTTTGGCTATAGTTTTAGCCTCAGTCGCCACTGCTGGGGCCACAGGAAACTGTTCCATACCTCCTACTGGTGTGTGTGAGAAAACGTTCACCACCCCATTATCTGCAATTGTGAAAAACTGGAAACAACCCTAGTGCCTAACAGTGGGGGAGAGTTATAAACTCCACAAGAACAAGGACCGCTGCCTATTCATTGTTATATCCTGAGGGCCTAACGTGGTTCCTGTCACATAGTAGGTGCTCAGGAAACATTTGTGGAAGGGAGGAAGGGGGGAAAGGAGGTGAGGAAGGAGAGAAGGAACAAAAGAAAGAGGGAACTTTGAAAGAGTCTTCCAGAATCCCAGAAAGCAAATCCTTTTCCCCTTCAGCTGAGCTGGAGTGGATGCGCTTGTGGGGGGACTGTTATTGTTCATTGCTAAAACTTCCATCAAATGATTCCAAAATTGAATTCCCTCTTGAATGTTGTTTCTTTTTTCATTTTCATCATCTCTCATCTTTTTAGCACTCACTGTTGAATTTCCCGTTTGGAGCGGTTGATTGAATTGTGGCTCTGGGGACTTGCAACAGTCACTTTAGTCACTTAGAGTTCCAATCACGCAGCCACCACACCAGCACCCCCCCACCCCGCCTTTAGCGCCAGAGCAACCGTCTCTTATGAGAACCGATTATATTTTTACAGCCCAGAACACCACATTCTGAAACACGAGCTGTAAAAATCAGAATTCTCTGTGACTAATGTATGTCCAATGGAAATATAAAATGCCTGGTTAATGGGAGAAGGCTGATTGGAAAAATCCACGTGCAGGTGAAGTTTCATGGCTGATGTCATATGTGGCCCAAGCCTGGACATGGCTGGGAGCTCACCTATCCAGGGGCCAAACCATACAATCCCACAGGTCCCCATCGGCTCCCACGATTCTCCTGCACAGGGAGTGCCAGCCCAGGGAGGCAGCTGGAGGGAGGCACTCACGTCAATTAAGCACCTTCTGTGTACCAGGCACTGTGCAAGGCATGAGCTCATGGAATCCTGAGAACAACTCTGTGAGGTGAAACTTACGAGTCTCACCCATTTGTCCAGGGGGCTTCCTGTCTCAAAGGATAAAAAGGAGTTAGCTGGGGTGGTGGAAGCAGGGCCCTGGAAAAGAATTACATGAAGAAGGAACAGCATGTGCAAAGGCAAGAGGTAATAAATAGAATAAAAGTAGTTTGGTACTGCTGAAGCTTAAAGTGCCGGCAAGGAGAGGGGAAGAACAAGATTGGGGGAGTGGATGGCGGTCAAGTCATACAGCTTTGTGGACCTCCATGGGTGGGGAAGGAACAGGAGGCACCAGCCAGAAGCTGGGAGATGTCGAAGTGGGCCGTCACAGTCATCTGGGTGAGAGGTGACGGAGCCTGCAGAACTGTGTCACAAAGTCAGCAGGACTGGGTGAGTGAGTGGATGCCCATGGAGGCTGAGGGGAAGAAGGGACCCCAGGATGACACCCAGATTCCAGTCTCCAGCACTGATGGAGGGGCTGCCTCTGACTCAGGTACCCATGGGAGGCACAGGTCAGGGCAACAATGCTGGATTGCACTGTGGACACTCTGGGCCCATGGTGCTCACATGAGCCCCGGATGAGAAGAGTGGGCCTAGGCCCAAGTTAGAGACATAGCTGTCAGTTGTCAGCTTGGCAATAATCCCTAAAGCCCAAGGCAAAGGGGCTCACCTAGGAGAGTGTGGGTGAGAGGCTTAAATAAGCAGCCGTGGGCTTCATCTGTCCCATACACAAGTTTAGTTAAGCCTGCACAGCGTTTAAAACAATTTTGAGCCAACATTTTAAAATCAAGCATGTTCATTTAAAAATATAAATCTCGGGCTGGCCGAGTGGCGCATTGGTTAGGAGTTGGCTTTCAACGCCAGCTCTGAGCAGCAGGGTCCCGGTTCCAATCCCATGTGAGGGTCAGTGACGCTGAGCCCTCTACAGCTAAGATGGTGAACAACAGCTCGACCTGGAGCTGGGCTGTCATGAGTCACCGGCGATGGTGTAGGCTGCAGT
>NW_017731588.1:2796537-2802637 GCF_001890085.2 Hipposideros armiger
ATATATTTAACTTTATTGGGGAAACAGTGTGTTTTTCCAGGACCCATCAGCTCCAAGTCAAGCCGCTGTCTTCAATCTAGTTGTGGAGGGCACAGCTCACTGACCTATGTGGGAATCGAACCAGCAACCTTGGTGTTATGAACCCACATTCTAACCACCTGAGCCAACCAGCCGCTGATTATATTTATTTCTTAAGCAGCCTTTAAAACCTCAAGGGGTTGTGTATGTATTATGTACACAATATACCAGTACAGTGCCATAAATACTATATATATACATGTATGTATATGTGTGTGTATATATATGTGTATATGTATATGTATATACACACACACACATACTGGCATGTATGTATGTATGTATGTATGTATGTGTGTGTGTGTGTATGAAATTTTTTAGGGGGGGCCTGGACAATCACTTTTACAGCCCTGAATTTGAGCCACATTGACGCCCCCATGCTGTGAGGAAGCCCAAGCCACATGGAGAGGCCACAAGCTCCTGCTGACAGCCCAGGGGAGGTCCCAGCCAACTACCAGCACCAACAGCCCCACATACAACTGAAGAGGTCTCTGGATGATTCCAGCTGTTGAAATCATCACCAGTCTTCAGGTCTTTGCAGGTAGGGCCCCAGTTTTCACAGAAGAGAGACAAGTTGTCCCCACTGGGCCCTTTCCAAATTTTGGACCACAGAATCTATGAGCATAATGAAATAGTTGCTTTTCACAACTAAGTTTCAGGGTGATTTATTATGAAACAATAAATAACTGAAACTGTCATCATGTTACCACGGTGTCTTTATCCACACTTTCTGTGAGGAGACCAGGTATCCGCTACATAGATGCCCAAGCTGAGGAGGGAGAGAAGGAAACAGTAGCATCAGCGAGATGGTCTGGGGGAAAAGAGGTGGGGCCTCAGGGTGGGGAGCGCAAACCAGCCCCCTAGGGCGTCTAATCTTCAAAGCCCCTTGTGGAAGGTGCTAGGAGCCTAACCTGCTCTATGGTTCTGAAACCATCACTCCATCCCAGGTCACCCCAGGTGATTCTAGATCCTGTTGCCTGTGGTCTTCTTATTCTCAGTGGAAGATTTCCAAGACATTGGCCTTTTCTTTGGACCCGAGTATGTGGTCACATTCAGAGTTGGCACCTTCTAAGGTGGAGAGGGAAGAGTTTCTGTGAGCCTGCCCCTCCCCCACCACTGCAGCAAGAAAGGGCGTTAGGGGCTGGATTTTTTTTTAATTTTAATTTTTTTTATTGGGGGAATTGGGGAAGGGAACAGACAAGTTGCTGTCCTTTTGTTCTTCAGTCTAGTTGTGGAGGACGTTGCTTCACTGGCCCATGTTGGTATTATCATTGTNAAAAAAAATACCAAAAAATACAAATACAAATCTCTGGCTTCGGTTTGAAAATCAGAAGATCTGGCAACATGGGCTAGAAACCCCTGAGAAACCCCATTGCTGAGATGTAGCTAAGAAATAGTTTCCCCCTCAGATAGGGCATGTGCTCGGCCCGTTCACCACAGCCCCCACCGCCCCATACTGCCTCTCAGAACCTGAAGGTAAGTAGTTCTGTTGTCAGTTATCATTGCACTTACAATGATTTCTATGTTTCACACCTCTATCAAATAAAGAGCGTCTCTGAGAGTCAATAATGTATTTCAATGAAAACAGAAGAGCATAGTCAGCGGTTCTCAGCCTGTGGGTCATGACCCCTTTGGGGGTTGAACGACTCTTTCACAGGGGTCGCCTAAGACCATTGGAAAACAAAAAGATATTTACATTACGATTCATAACAGTAGCAAAATTACAGTTATAGAGAAGCAACGAAAATAATTTTATGGTTGGGGGTCACCACAACATGAGGAACTGTATTAAGGGGTCGCGCGGCATTAGGAAGGTTGAGAACCACTGGCATAGATCATTGCAGATGTCAAGACAATTCCCTTGCCTTTGATATGCAAAACAAGCCTGTATCTAAAGCTAGCCCAGGCCAGGGCCTCTTCTCTCATTCACAGGACCTGCTGTCAAGGGCTAGAGAAATCTAAAAGGAGAAGAGAAGAGGGAAACATGTGAGAGAGGGAGATTAGATAGGGAGGGTGACACAGGAAGTTGTCAGGAAAGAGGCTTTTAAGAAGAGCGTGACCAGCAACAACTAATGCTGGCAAGAAGTTGAGTCAAACTGGTATGAAGGGTTTGTGACATACAAGTGCAAACAAGGCCACTCATGCATCTACATGCAAAGAAGAGTGCACATACACACATACACACAGACATGTGTGTATACACACTAGAACATGTGTGCAGGTCCACCTAGCTCATGTGTGTACATGCCTCTGCACACACAGAGACACGTGCACACACACACCTAGAGAAGAATGCAATAAGCAGTGTGCACACAGGAGTATGCATATGGTCATATGCACTCAGGCACAAAGATGCATGTGTCTGCACAGACACAGGCACACAAGCATGCGTATGTTCACAGAGCCGCCAGAATCTGTGCACCCACCCAGGGATCCATGCTCACACCTAATGAAGCCCTGCCAGTTCCAAACCAGCAACTCGTAACTAAATAAATATGATAAACAACTCCCTTCCAGATGGCTCTGCACACACGCCCACTCCTCCTGCTCGGAGGGATGGCACATTCTATGCCAATAAATCCTCCTGTTTGAAAACATTTGCCTTCTTAATTGGCCCGTTTACGGGTAAAATATGTTTCTGGGTAGTGCTCTGCCAGACTGGGATGCCGAAATGCCTGCCCGCCCAGGGCTTAGCCCAGAGACAGGACCTGGGGCCGCTGATGCCAGGGAGGTCCAGCTTGACCCACTCACAGAGGCAAGACCCAAAGGCGGTGCATCTCAGTACTGCCAGGGCAGGCTACCCCAGTGGCTTTCTCCTCTCTGTGCCTCATTTTTTTTCTTTGGGTCTAAGGTCCTAAGAGGAATCCTCTGCTTCTCACTTTCATTTCTCTGGCAGCACGCCTGTGAGGTGTGATGACTATAACCCTCATAGTGGGCTGAAGGGCGGCCCCCACGAAAGGTATGTCCACATCCAAATCCCCGGAACCTGTAAATGTGACCTTATTTGGAAAAAGGGGCTTTGAAAATTAAATTAAGGACCTTAAGATGATATCATACTGGATTACCCAGGTGAGCCTTAAATCTAATAAGTATCCTAATAAGAGACAGGAGAAAACATACATAGAGGAGAAGGTGATATGAAGGCAGAGCAGAGGTTGGAGGCTATAAGCCAAGGAATGCCAAGACTTGCTGGCAAAGAGGCAAGGGAGGATTTTCCCGCCAGAGGTCTTGCTGACATCTTGTTTTGGACTTCTGGCCTGAACTGTGAGAGAATAAATTTCTATTGTTTGAAGTCATTCTCTTAGTGGTAATGGGTTGCAGCAGCCTCAGGAACCTAACACACTGCCTCCTTTATATGGGGAGTGACTGCACAGAGCTGGGACTCAAACTCACATTTGCTCTTTACCCTGACACCTCACAGGTTCTGAAGGAGACCCACAGTAGAGATGAGGAAACTGATGCCCAGAAAAGGGGAGGGTGACACCTGGTGGCAAGGAAGGCACCCTCCTCTTTCTGCACCCTCGGCCGTTTCCTCATCAGGAGCAGAGAGGGCAGGGTGAGCAGCATAGGACAGCCCTGAGGTGAGTTTTCCCTTTAGGATCCCATTCTGGGATCCACTGAGGAAGAACAGGAAAGAGACCCTCTTAGGGGTTCCATTTTCCTCTACTCAAGGTTGGCCCATGAAGGTCCCTCAGCTGCTGTCTGCTGGGTGCTCGGGACGTGCCAAGCAGCATGGCAACCTCTCCTTCCACATGCCCCGCCTCCACCCAGGGATGGTGGCGCCCACCTCTATTCTTCCCTGCTCAAGTTGGAGAGTGAGGCCTGTGTTGACCCCTAGAAGAACTATACCTGCCAAGAAGGACTCCTTGTGGTTAACTGGGCCCAAATTCATCTAGCAGCTGTTGTTAACAGAAGCCTCTCACACACACTGCACTTCAGGAAAAAACCATAGACTGAATGGCCAGCTTCCTGCACTGTGCTCCTGCTGTCTGAGCTGACCCTTATAAGGGAGCACCTGGTATTGTCTTTTTTGCTTGTTTTGTTTTGTTTTGTTTAGCTGAGCCATCCTGCCACCTGTTGGCAGCTCAGCAGCAGCTCAGCTTGGGCCCAACTCGAACCGCTGTTCCTCAGAGCTCAAACTCTTGAGCGAGCTCTTAACCAACTGAGCCACTCAGCCGGCCCCTTGGTATCGTCTTTTGACCAATGGGCTGAGACCTGCCCCATCCAATTAGAACTGCACAGCTATATCCTCATTTGCATCTTTACTGACCAATCAGTGCAGTTCTATAACGACCAATCATACCTCATGATTCTGAACAACCAGGACAGTGTTATTTGGACCAATCAGACTGGGCAAAATTTGATTCCTCACTTTCATGAAAATGAACCAATGTGGGACCAGGGTAGGGACTTTGTTTACAAAAAGCCACTTCTCCTTTGTCTTGGAGGAGGCTACTTTTGAGTTGCTTGGCTGCGTTTCCTGTTTTCACACTGTTTACTTGAATAAAGTTGCTCCTTTTACTGTGCCGCAATTAGATGGGTGGCAGCAAACGTTTGTTGACACCAGAGATGAAGCCGCACACCAGGCCACACAACTGGTTAGCTGCAGAGCTGGGATTTGAACTTGGGTCTGTCTGTTTCAAGCACCCGTTGGCCATGCTGCCTCCCAGATAAGAGCTGGGGTGCTTCCCAGGGTTGAGATGTGGTCAGGCTACCAGAAGCAGAGTGAGGCCCTGGTTTCTCTTTCCTCTCTCATCCATAAAGAGCTGGTTTATGGCTCAGAGGCCCCAGCGTGCCCACACAAGAGTGGGTGGACAGTTTAAATCACCTGCTGCATGACCTTGGCCAAGTCGCTCCCCTCTCTGACCCTCCATTTTCTCATCTGTAAAATGGGGGACATATTAATAGCCACACCTAAGGGTTATTATGAGGACTGATGGAAATAAAACCCAGAAAGCCCTTAGCAACACACTGAGCGCCCAGTAAGTGCTTAATAAGTGCTGGCTGGTGTTAAAACGAGCTGAGAGGCCAGTGAGAGGGAGCACAGAGCCTGTGGCCACAGAAGGTCACTTTATGACGAAAGTGAAGCCAGGAAGGACAGCAGAGGGGGCTGAGGCAGGCTGCAGCCTTGCCCCTGTGCTCACCATTAGCATTCCTTCCCCAAAGACACCAAATCCTCTCCTGGTGACTCAGCCTGAGAGGGGAGGTAGAAAGGTAGAAATGAGCAGGAGGAGGGAGCTAGCCCCAGTGAAGAGGCCCCTGGCAGCTGCTTTTACTTGGGGCACCAACACCTTGCTTGCTCAGCAAGATATTGAGAACAAGTTATGTTGTTAGAACAGGGGTCAGCAAACTTTTGAGACGGAAGAGCTAGCTGCCAGGGGTCAGCAAACTCCGGCTCGCGAGCTGCAGTTTGCTGACCCGTGTTTAGAAGAAGGAAAAATGCTGGAGAGGGAGACAAACCATCCCACTTATCAGAATTTACGTTCTGCTTTTCAGGACCATTTTTAATGAGCTTCTCAAATAAATCATGGGAAATTGACAGGTTCATGCCTGAGAAACAACCTTGAGAACCAGAGGGGAGGATGGGACACCTCAGCAGAGAGAGAGAAAGATAACAGACAGGGAGAGGGGAGACAATTCTAACCATAAAGATAAAAACCCTCACACAATGCAAGGAGAGGCTGCTTCCCTCTCTTGGGTCAGCCCACTCCATGTCTTGGAGTGTACTTGCTTTTACTAATAAACTTCTTGCTGTCCTATGCTGCACAAACTCTGTGTCTTGACTGAATTCTTTTTTTTTTTTTAAGATTTTATTGGGGAATTGGGGGAGGGGAACAGATGAGTTGCTGTCCTTTTGTTCTTCAGTCTAGTTGTGGAGGATGTCGCCTCACTGACCCATGTTGGTATTATCATTGCGCTCTTCCTGGATGAGGCAGATTGGTCGCCGGCCTCTGGACGGCCGCTCACGGCGGCTCTTGGCAGCTCACGCCAGCTGCCAGCCACACACAGTAGCTTATGGCAG
>NW_017731588.1:2802822-2806163 GCF_001890085.2 Hipposideros armiger
AGCCCAGCTCCAGGTCGAGCTGTTGTTCACCATCTTAGCTGTAGAGGGCAGTGTCACTGGCCCTCGGGTGGGATCCGAACCTGGGCCTTGCTGCTCAGAGCTGGCATCCCAAGCCAGCTCTTAATCAACGCGCCACTCGGCCTGCCCCCTTGACTGAATTCTTTCCTTCAAGAAGACAAGAGCCAAGGTACAAATGTCATTCCTGGTAACAAGCCCAGCCACTGTTCTGAGAGTTGAGAGGTGGCCAAGAGTGATCTGGATGGCCAGGGACAGGGAGAAAGCAGAGATGGGGAAGCAGGCTCATCCCACTGACACCCAGCCCCCCTTTCCTGGTGGTACACAATGGGTGCTCAGAGTAGGCAGCCTCAGGGACCTCGTCTTCCCTCTTTATGGGGACATCATGTGGGTTTATAACCAGTGTGACAGCTAAAAGTCAGAGACTGGCTAATATGAACAGGAACCAGATCATTAACTTTATTAGCTAAGAAGGGTTGGCTTAGGTTAAATGTAGGAAGAAAAGGAAAGTGGCAATATTGTTGTCACCAAACCAGGTCCATTGAACCCTCACTGGTTTGCAGACACCAGCCAGGTGAGGTCCAGCATCAGAGCTCTTGTTCCCTACCCTCACTGTAGGCCATGCAGGTACACTTTGATCATGTAATGGTCTTCCCTGTAAGATCTCATTTGATTAAATGATTCTGTTACCAAAAAAAAAAAAAAAGTTTAAAAACCCGATCCAACTATCCTTTTCATCAATTAATTCATTTATTCAGCTAGCACATATTGAGCACCTACTAAGTGCAGGCACACAGTGGTGCTGAGCACAGGAATACAATAGCCAATGCCTCGTGGAACTTGTGGTCTGGGGGGAGAGATGGACATTGTACAAGTGAGTGAAAAGTCTCTGTAGTGATGAAAGCTAGGCAGGGATGCATGGGGAGCCATGAGAATATATAAGTGGGGAGCCAAGGTTGGGCGAAGGGCTTGTCCTCACTCTTAAAGACAAGAGGCAGCTGGGAGTGACAACAGCTGGTCTTGATACTAAAAGGTACCTCTGGCAGCTGGGTGGAAAATGGCTTGTAGGGGGTCAGAGAGACAGCAGGGAGGCCAGTAAGGAGGCTGTAACAAGTGAGCCATGCTGGTGGCCTGGACCAAGCTTCACGATGTGCGACCTGTGCTAACTGCACACGGCCCTCACTCAGAAGGGCCCAACGCTTGGTTTAATACTATGTTGTCACTGCCTTGAAATTCTTAATACTTTTTGAACAAGGGGCCCCGTATTTTCATTTTGTACTGGCCCTGACAAATCACATAGAGGGTCCTGACCAAAGCAGAGAGAAGATCTTTCTTAAACACTCAAAGTCGTAAACAGACCTTTTCCCACTGGTGTGCTGGAGCCGGCTTGTACCAGCTCTGGGAGACAATTGTTCAATTTTGAGGAATTTTGTTGTCATGTTGGTAGCTTGAAATTGGCCATGGTGGAAGTATTCACATGATGGAAATCAGCAAACATTACAAGTCAGGGTCTTTTTTTTCAATTTATTTTTTTACATTTATTTCTTCATCAGCATTTCCCAGTGTATGTCCAAGGCCCACCTTGGCAGTGTGCTAAAAATAAGTTTCTGGACACCCCTCCCCAGGCCTGCTGGATAACATGGCAAGGTGTAGAGTGGGGCTCTGCTCTGGGTGATTCCAGAGCCCCCTGAGGTTGGAGGGCCAGAGCAGTAAAACTGAGGCCCTACATAGTGGATCCACAAGCTTCACAGCCGGTTTTGTGGAGTTGGCAAAGGAAATCCACCTGAGGTGTGGAGGTGACAACTCACCAAGACAGCAGAGGGGCAGCAGCAGTTCAGGGTCTGTGCCCTTGGGGGCCCAGCTTCGGGTCAAGAACTGAAGCTGCTGGCCTGAGACCCACTCCCAACCTTTCACGTGGAGGCCAGGTCCAAGGGGGAGGCATCACCCACATTGCTGCCCTCTTTTGCCAGGCTCCTGGGGTGAGGGTTGAAACCTCCAACAGAGAGACCTCCCTGAGGACCAGGGAGCTGAGAACCAGCAGCACCTCCCACCCACCATGGCCCCTTGCAGAGTGGGCACTCAGTAAATAATGACTAGTATTATTATGGTTGTTGTTGTTATAATGGCCCTACCTCCTGTCTGGCTTGCCCGCTTTCTCCTATACTCTCCTCTAACCCCAAACCCCAAACCCCAGGCTCTGACAGCAACTGGGACCACCACACATCCATCCCCCCCCCCCCCCCCCCCCCCCCCGCCCAATCAGGGGACCCCCTGCAGCTTTTCAGCAGAGGACCCCAACAAGGGGGGCAGGTGGGAATGGCAGAGGATGGGCGATTCTAAACAAACACCCTCCCCATCCCACTCCACCTCACCCTGCCTCCTTTCGGCCTTCCCTTCAGGGGCGCAGACCACCGGGAAGAGCCCATCCTCTCCTGGCGGTTGCGGCGGAGCGCAGGGTCTCACTCCCTGGGAGATGGCGCCACCTGCAGACCCTCAGAGGTGCTGCGGCGTCGGCCCCTCAAACAGGCCAGGTCCCTGGGCTCGGCTCCAGCCCTGGACCACAACATCACACCGACTCTCCCTGCCCTGGGACCCGGAACGTGTTGGGTGGAATCCACGCTCTGATCAAGAAGCTTGAACAATGCCCCGTGGAGATGAATTAATACTTCAGTTCCCAGGATGAACACATGCCATGGGCAAGTTATTCTTTCTAGGCCTGTTTCCTTATCTGCAGAATGGGGATGAGGGTATTGCGCTAGAAGAGACTATCTCAAAGGCCAGGTGGGACTTTAATGAAAAAGAGAATCACCTGGAAGCATATTTAAAAAGTTCCAGGGTCCCACCTCCCAAGAAATTCTGATCCATACAGCAAGCTGCATGTTGAATCCGTTTCCAGGAGACTCTGATGCAGATCTTCTGCCAACCCCAGCATGAGAAACACTGAAGCAACATACATACCTCGAGGGGACCTTAAACAGGAAGGGGCCTGCCGGATCATGCCTCCAATGTGGAAGCCACAGGAGCTTTTAGATGGGGAGTGACAGCTTTTTAGAAAGATCACTGTGGCTCTGGCTGCTGTGAAGAAAGAGTTGGTGGAGGTCAGGCCAGGTGGGTGACAGATACATCAGAAAGGTAGTTGCTGAAGTTGTTCAATGAGATTCAGTGGTGTCCTGGACCAGGTGGTGGCAGTGGTGGGGAGGAGAGGGGACAGGTTTCATAGGTAAGTTCTTTAACTCCTTTGCAATACAGGAAGAATACATTGGAATTTGAATATATATATATATATATATTTGAATATATATATATATATATATATATATATATAT
>NW_017731588.1:2807623-2814132 GCF_001890085.2 Hipposideros armiger
GGTCGCTGGTCCCTGGACGGCCGCTCACAGCGGCTCTTGGCAGCTCACGCTGGCTGCCGGCCACTCACGCTGGCTGCCGGCCACTCACGGTAGCTTACAGCAGCCCACGGCAGCCCCACTGCAGCCTACGCTGTCGCTGGCAACTCACGGTAGCCCAGCTCCAGGTCGAGCTGTTGTTCACCATCTTAGCTGTAGAGGGCAGTGTCACTGGCCCTCATATGTGGGATCTGAACCGGGGCCCTGCTGCTCAGAACTCGCGCTCCCAAGCCAACTCTTAACCAACGAGCCAGTTGGCCGGCCCTAGGGGCTGGATTTTTGTGGCTCGCTGCTCACCAAGCTCTGTGACCTTGGGCAAGTCACTTGATCCCTCAGAGCCTGAGTTTTCTCAGCTGTAAAGTAGGGCAATGAGTGGTCCTGCCCTGAAACAGTTCTTGTGGGGATTAAATGAGATGAAGCAGACTAAGTGCCTGGTTTTTGGAAATGCTCCCTTGCTTGCCATTCTTTTGGGACTGTTGGTTCTTGTTGAAAACCAAAAAGTATAGGCAAGAAACGGCACTGTGAGCAGAACACATTTCTGCTTTGAAGGGGAACTTTTCTCTCTGCTTCAAGCCCAAGCTGCCCTGTGGGAATCTGGTCTCAGCTTCACCGGAGCCTTATGGAAACCTAGTGTGGGAGCGGAGCAGGCTGGGCTGCAGGACCTGGTTCCTCTGAGTAAGGCCAGGATGCAGCTTAGCAGGAAGGCAGGCAACTGTTTCTGCAAGGGGGTACCCACTGCAGATGGAAAGACACCTGGACAGGGAGACAGGGGAGCTGAGTTCATGTCATAGCTATGCTCGCACTTGCTATAGGATTTGAAGCACCTTAGCACCTCTGTTTCTCCATCTATAATTCATTTCATAAGTACTTACCAAAAGTCTATTGACTTTGTGTCATCGTCCAGCTCAGGCCCATAAGGATACCCAGGGTGGCCTCCAGGAAGAGATAGTTGAAAACTATCTTTTCCACATCTTTTCCCTTGCTGAGTCCTTAGCACCTCTCCATCTTGGCTGAGACAAGTCCTCCTGGGTCAGGCACCCTCTTCTCAATGGGTTGTACCACATTGAGTACCCAGTGTATGGGGAAATGGATGACAACGATGGCCTAATTTTCCCACCAAACCATGAGCTTTGTGAGAGCTGCCTAAAATACGGTTGTTGAATAAATGGCCTTCATAGGACAAAAGATTCATTTGCTTCTTCTGTCACTTATTAGCAGTGGGACCCAAAGTGTGTTATTACCTGCATTTTATAGCTTTGGTGTTCACATCTAGGAAATGGGGCCGTAATACCTGTCCTTCCCATCTTTACCTCAGAGCTTTTTAAACCCTGCTGGGTGCTTTACAGGCCATGACCTCACAGCTTTATGAGGCAGCATAGTGGATTAAATAGTGTCCCCAAAAATTCGTGTCCACCTAGACCCTCACAATGGGACCTTATTTAGAAGTCGGGTGTTTGCAGATGTAATTAAGGTAAGGATCAAGATGAGAGCATATTGAATTAGGGACAATAACAAGTGTCCATATGAGACAGAGAAGGACATACAGACACAGGAGAGAGGACCATGAGAAGACGGAGGCAGAGATCGGAGTGAGCAGCTATAAGCCAAGCAACACCAGGAGTTATCAGAAGCTTGAAGAGGCAAGGAAGGACCCTCCCTAGGGCCCCTGGAGGGAGTGTGGCCCTGCTGACACCTCAATTTTGGACTTCTGACTTCTTGATCTGTGAGAAAATAAATTTCTATTGTTCTAAGGCACCTAGTTTGTGGTCCTTTGTTTCAGCAGTCCTAGGAAACTAATAATGGCAGGTGTGTTATGACTTGCATTTTATAAATGAGAAAACAGGCTGAGGCATGAGGTTACCTCCCCAGGCTCACCAGTCCCTGGGCTACCAGACCCCACAGCCCTGTGCTTTTGGCATCACACCTTAGCCTGCTGCAGCGACCTGCCCACACACCCGCCCACTGTCCAGTCTAAACTTAAAGCAGGATTTTACACCATGATTCTAAAAATGCCACCCTCACTTCACTGAGGCAAATGGGAAGCAGCCTAAAGAGTTTCATCTCTACCCTCCCTGACCCCAAATTATTGCCTGAGTAACTGATTTTCTTTCCTCCTTTTCTCCTTCCCTCCCTCCCCTCCTTCTTTCCCTATTCTAAATGACCCTATAGACGACCTAGTCTCAAGTTCAAATCCCAGTCTAGCCCCCAACCTGCCTCTCCAGTTGTACCTCCCACTTCTTCCCAAGCAAGCCCTTCCCCCAGGAAAATCCCCCTGCGGCAACCCCTCACCTGCCTCCTTGTCTCCCCTCACAATGTTCCCTTGGTCCAGAATGCCCCATCCCTCACAGGCATATGTAAGAAACCAACTCCATCTTCAAGCCCAAGTTCAAATTCCACTTCCTCCTGGCACAGTCAACATTTCCCTCTGACCACATACACACATTCACAAACATCCTTGCACACCTGATCTGTGCCAAGTAATCTAGGAGCTAGGAAACGCAATGACCTCAGTCTGGTAAGGGAGTGGGAAATCATAACAAGCGTGGGGAGGTGAGGAGCAGAGGGAGCAGGAACTCTGGTGGACAAGGCAGGCTGTGTCCAGGAGGGGAAGGCCAAGGGGTCTGGGCCCCTGGAAGGGCTTGGAGGTCAAGAGTACATGTTCCAGGAAGTGGAGATTCTGCCTAATAGTCACAGTGGGGAGGGGAGGAAGACATGGGAGGTGAAAATGGGGCCAGGTCATGGAGGGCCCATGTAAGTCTATTTGAGGTCTTAATCCTGTCCACCTGCATGTTCCAAAGTGTAACCCCAGTTCACGTACATCACCCAAGGAGTGATGCAAATTCTTGGGTCTCAATGACACTCTGGGGATGGAGCCCAGGAGACTGAATTTTTAACAAGCTCCCCAGGTAATTCCAATGCGCCTTTAGTTTTTCAGCCACAGAAGAGGAGGGTAGAGGCAGACTGAGGGGTTTGAAAGGAGCACGTCATAATCCGATCTGCTTTTTATAATAAATTGGTAGCACTAATCTCACATCTGTCTGATTTTTGGTGTCTGCCCCACTCAGCAACCATCGCATCTTCTTCCCAACAGAAACTCAATTTAGTCCTGGTTTCAACTGGGCAGTAATGGGCTCAGGAAAAGGAGGCACCGCCCCCCAACCCTAGGGGAGAATCCTGATTGGACCGCTTTGTCTGGTCCCCACTTTTCCAAACTCCTTTGCAGCGAGAAGTGGCCATGTGACAGTTTGCATAGTGTTCTGGAAAGGTTTGCCTCCCTTTTAACACAGGCAGAGGTGAAAAGAAAACCTGGCTAGTGTTAATCCTCCTGCTTCTAGACCTCAGGTGTGTGATGAAGGGCCATCTCGTGACCAAGAGGTGACAAGCGCAATAAGGGAAAACGAATGTACAGAAGGTACAAAGAACCAGAAGAGCAGAAGGATGCAAAGAACCTTGTTCTTGAGGACATGGTTTAGCCACTGCTACAAACCCAGACACCCCCATGCCCCTACCACCCCTTCTAACCCTCCGCCAACCCAAGTTTCTTGTCCTGAGATTATTAGAATGTAAACATCTTCAGGGCAGAGACTTGGTCTGTTGTATGCACTCCCAGTGCCTGGCACACAGTAGGTGCTCAATAAATATATGTTGAATAAGTTTTGAATGGATAAGTAGATGTCTTTACTGATTATATCAGTCAGTTGAGACTTTTGTAGCATGTAGCCAAGGAATCCTGACATGGTAACTTCTCTCTCAAGCCTGACAGAGAACCGCCTGAAAACAGGAAAGGGACTGGGCATTAATGAATGCTGCATCCCATAGGCCTGGCACAAAGCTCACATCTAGTAGGAATAAGCAGCTACGAGGTATGATCAAACAATACAGTGAATGTTTAAATAAAAGATTACAGTAAAAGACATTGCCATTAATCCCCCTCAAAATACTCCCCCTCGCTTTGAACACACTTATCCCATCGTTTTTGCCACTTTCTGAAGCAGTTCTGGAAGTTCTCTTGTGACTGTCTTTAGTCGCGCTGTTGTGGCTGCTTCAATGTCCTGAATCATTTTGACTTTGGGGAAGAGCCAGAAGTCATGGGGTGCCAGGTCCGTTAAATAAGGAAGATGAGGACACACCATAATGTTTTTATTTGACAGAAATTGCCACATACCAGAAGTGATATGTGAAACAGTATTGTCATGATTTACGGCACTTTAAAACACACCTTCTCTCAACTGTAGCTCACACCCGACTGACTGAACCAAACAAGTTGAAACTTGTCACACACTAAGGTTCACGTGCCACTTCCCATATGGAAGATCCCTGCCTTTCCATTGAATGGCACTTGGCAGCAGCATTCACCGTATTTTGTGATCTCAACAGAAAGGCTCCATGTCACACATCACTTCTGGTACGGCAATTTCTATCAAATAAAAACATTACAGTGTGTCCTCATCCACCTTATTCACTGGATCTGGCACCATACGACTTCTGGCTCTTCTCCAAAGTCCAAATGATCATGAAAGGTAAATGTTTTAAATCAATTCAGGATATCGAGGCAGCTAAGACAGCAGAACTAGAGACTCCACTCACGAAAAAGGATTTCCAGAACTGCTTCAGGAATTGGCAAGAACGATGGGATATGTGTGTTCAAAGCGAGGGGGAGTATTTTTGGGGGATTAATGGCAATGTGTCTTTTACTGTAATAATTTTTTAAAATTTAAACAGTCACCGTATTTTTTGATCATACCATGTATTTCTCAGAGGAGCCCCAGACACTGCCCTAGACCTGGTTTCGGGCCTGCTAGAGCTGGATGGTTGGGTCTACGAATCTCCCTCACCCAGACTTAGGTGAGAAGCCCAAGGCAGCTGATAAAAGAGTTTAATGTCCACTAGGGACCTCCCACTCTAAATTATGCCCAGGGACAACCAACTGTAGGCTGAGAAGGTAGAAACTGGCAGCAAGTGTTGCCACTAGATTCTTCTTGAAGTGGAAAGAAAGCTTCTGAGAAGAGTCAGAGCCAACCTCCACACAAGCCATGAAATTTCAAGTCATTGTGGTCAAGTCCCAATTCTAAGTGTGGCGGCCCTGGGAAGGGGAGCAATGAAGGGCGGAAAATAGGGTATGCGCAGATTCACAGACAGGACCCACCCCCTTGTTTCACAGATGGGAAAATGAGATCCAAGGAGGGGGGCCAACGTGCCCCAGGGCACCCAGTGTGTGATGGTAGCGTTTTCATCTTACGAGGTTTGGGGATGGGCCCTAGAGGAGGGATGCTCTCAATTCTGCCAATTTGCATACATAATTAAGGCTGAACACGCATAGATCCATTTTTATGAAGGAGCAGGTCCATAGCATTCATCAGATTCATAAGGGGGTATAAGACTAAAGAAAAGTAGAGAGAGTAGAAGAGGCCAGGCCAAAGTCACAGCAGACCAGAGACTACCATTTGTGTCCTAGATTCTCGGTCACCACCCTATACATCCTCCTCATAGGAAAGGCCATTTTTTCCAATGCACCATTGCACCAGATGGGCCTAGTCAGTGGGACCACCATGGTTGCCAACAGATGGAGGCTGCTGTCCTGTGGGCATTGCTCATGGACACTGACAGAGAAAAACTAGGGAAGACCCTGGAGCTACAAAGAACCAACTCACTCCTGAACTGTTCCCAGAGGGTGCCCAAGCGAAGGCCACAGGCCCATGGCTTTCAGAGCCTAAACACATTTCTAGGAAGACACACTCTTCTCTGGTTCAAATTGTTGATATATGTCATGCTGAAATCTTTCATATGTTTCCACAGACTCCACTGGACCACGATGGCCTGGAAAGGGTCAACTCCCGAAGCAAATGACAAATTGATTAAACACAACGGCAAAAGTATGAAAATTAATCGAGATATTTAATAGACAGTGCAAACCATAATTTCATCTGAATATAAATGTATGCACATGTTTCCAATGAGTTATCTATCAGTTATCACAAACAGCAACAAGGACCTTAGAGCCATATTAGAAAAATGTATAGCTGGAATTTAACTCTAACATTCTCACTTGCTCTCAAGAGAACACCATCCATTTCAAATTAGTGTCACAAACGCCAAAAGACCAGGGGAGCGGGCGTGAGGAATGGGCTGGAGTAGGAAACACAGGGGCCAGTACACAGATGATGGACAGAAATACAGCTCTCGAGGAAACCAAAATCAGATGCATTATTACAGCTAAGGACAAAGCCTATGGCTTTTAAAAAACGATTTTTCTGCCAGTACCATACAAGTCTTACAAAGAGATGTGCGACAAGTCAACTGACTTAAAAGGACAGAGACTACATTTTCAGATCATTTCAACTGCAAACGGTCGACCCTTTCCATTGAGGTTCAGCAGTGGAGTTAGCGTAGTCCAGAAGCTCAATGTTGGATTTGCAAATACAGTTTATTTTACAGAAATTCAACATTATAAACAGCAGGCACCTCCCACCCCC
>NW_017731588.1:2817537-2823090 GCF_001890085.2 Hipposideros armiger
CGACATCCTCCACAACTAGATTGAAGAACGAAACGACAGCAACTTGTCTGTTCCCCTTCCCCCAACTCCCCAGCACTGTTCCTATCCCCCTAATTCCCCAATAAAAATCTTAAAAAAAAAAAAATAAATAAATAAATAAATAAATAAATAAAAATGGAGAATCACAGAATCAAAAGGATGAAAGTGTTCTTAGACATCACCTAATCCAACACCCTAAGGAAATAAGGTTTAGCAAGGTTTGGTGCCACTGTCACATTCTCTCATGAGACCATGGGACTTTTAACTCCTGGGCCAATAGGTCTTCTTTAAGCTCAAGGGCAACTCTGTACAGGGCTGCTGAAGTCAACAACACTGTCAATATCACAGCCAAAGCCTGAGAGCAAGGGGTGAAGCAGAAACTTCCATCAAAAGCATACGTAAGAATAGAGAGATCCTTCAGATGGGTAGTAGACTTGTTGGGTTATCACTTTGCGAGGTGTGTAAATGTTTAGTCATTACCTTGTTTTGTATACCAGAAACTAAAAACAAAAAAAATGGTACAATAAAAAAATTAAAAAACACAAAAGATCAGTATGAATAAAAAAGAAAAAAGAAAAAGAAAAAAGGAAAAAAAAAGAGAGAGATCCAAAGCCCTTGGATGTACCATGTTTCAGGGGCCCTGATGGCAAAAGGAAATAATCAGAGACACTGGCTCCAAACCCAGTTCTATCCAAGCTCATAAATAAATAACCCAGGGCATGTTAGTTACCTCCCCTCTAAGTGGCTTCCCCAGCTTGATAATCAGAGGCCCGGGTGAGAGGGAGGTCCTAAGGACCTTTCCAGCTTGAAACTCTATGCTCATCACAATAACCCCGTTTCATTCCATGAGATCTGCTTCCGAAGGCAGCAAGATACATAATCCATTTTAGACGAAGTTCCAAAAAGAATGCAAATTAAAACAAACTCAGGTGCTTGAATGGATAAGTCAAGGGGGTCTGCCCAAGGCCCCCTCCACCAGTGAGTGGCCACGTACATGTTGTCATGGGCAGCTTTCATGGCCTTGGCGGCGTAGCCCATGTTCTTGAGCACCTCCGTGTTGGTGTTGGCGTTCTCCAGGGCCTCCCGCTGGAACTCAATGGTCGACAGCGTGCCATCGATCTGCGCCAGCTGCTTTTCATACCTCTTCTTGCGCTTCAGTGCCTGGAGGGCCGCTGCACGGGGAGAAAACAGGGTTTCAGAGAGTCCAGACACAGAGTCATGTCCTAGAGTTTACTCGAGTCTTCTCCCTACTTGTAATGGATGCACCTCAGTTGTTGCTCCCATTGAAACAGAGGATTACTAATCTCTTCTACACAAGAGCAGTTTTCCTCAGAAAACTACAAAATTCACGTACTTCAAAATGTAACCAAGCGTACAAGCAAAAGTTCACATTCTCTGGTAATCACACACACGCACGCACATACACCCAGATCAAAGCATGAAGAACCACCCAGAAAAAAAGATGTGCTTTGAGGTCAAAGTGCCTTAAGCTCCAATCCCAGTTCATAGTCTTAGGTGAGCTATTGGGTTGTCGGAAAAGTCATGATGTATATTTAGTCTATGTTTTTCTAAGGTCATTTATTTATATAAAGAACAAAGATCAAGATATATTGCCCGTTTTGTTCGCTAACCTTTTTCCATCTTTCAGTGAGCTTCATAATTCCTCGTTCATAGAAGGACCTGTCTTTATCG
This sequence comes from Hipposideros armiger, assembly GCF_001890085.2. NCBI lineage: Eukaryota > Metazoa > Chordata > Mammalia > Chiroptera > Hipposideridae > Hipposideros > Hipposideros armiger. The sequence continues at coordinate 2,819,248 of NW_017731588.1, forward strand.
GTGAAAAACTGAGCAAGGTGCTGATTTACAGCCTCATCTGAATTGAACGTTATACCATGCAAGACGTTTTTTTTTTGTTTTTTTTTCAAGATTTTATTGAAGAATTGGGGGGAGGGAAACAGCGTTGGGGAATCAGGGAAGGGGAACAGACAGGTAGACAAATTGCTGTTTTTGTTCTTCAGTCTAGTTGTGGAGGACGTCGCTTCACTGGCCCATGTTAGCATGATCATTGTGCTCTTCCCGGGTGAGGCAATCGGTCGCCGGTCATTGGTCAGCCGCTCACAGCGGCTCCCTGCCGCTCACACTGGCTGCCAGCCACTCATGTAGCCCACACCATCGCTGGCAACTCACAGCAGCCCAGCTCCAGGTCAAGCTGTTGTTCACCATCTTAGCTATAGAGAACACAGCGTCACTGGCCCTCAGTGTGGGATCTGAACTGCAGCCCTGCTGCTCAGAGCTGGCATCCCAAGCAAGCTCTTAACCAGATGAGCCACTCGGCCGGCCCCATGCAAGGAGTTTTGAAGAGAGTGAAACAAGTGGAAGTCTGATGGCGCAAGGTCAGGCGAATATGGTGGGTGTGGTAACACTTCCCATCCAAGCTCCAATAATTTTTGACAGGTGATCAAACTTGTGTGTGGTCTGGCGTTGTTGCAATGGAACACAACTCCTTTACAATTAACAAGCTCTGGACATTTCTGGATGATGGATTCGTTCAAACTGTCAAACTGCCGACAGTACACATTCGAATTGATTGTTTGGTTCCTTGGTAGNCCCCCCACCCACCTTGCTGGGTGCAGACCATGCTATGCAGAATGAGCAGTGACGCGGCCCTACTGCTTTGGAGGGAGATTCGAGAGCGATGGAACCTGCCTGCACCACGTCCTGCCTGACCCGCACACGCACACGCACACGCCTGCCCGCTGTGCAGGCCACCAAAGTCTGTCTGGGCCCAGCTCGCGCTAAACCAATTAAATGGTTCCGGCCCAGTTCTCCAATTCCTTCATGTCGTCGTCTTCCTCTTCCTTCTTCTTGGCTATGTGACGAAAGAAAAGGCAATTTAGGAGAGCTGGTTGCAGTCCTCTCCACACTGGCTGGGTGCCAGGGCTGTGCTACATGGTGTCTGCAAAACAGCCCTGCCCTTGCAGCCACCTCATCTCCAGGCTATCAGCAGACTGCTTCTCTCTGTGCTTAAAAGCTGCATCGTAAAACTCCAGATAACCAGGCACACTTCCCCAGCACCTCCACTCCACCCACATCATGGCCAGACAAAAAAGGATTCTACACAGAGAGTCAGGATTCAGGGGAGGCCTCAGTCCCATGACATCCAGAGTGGGGGAGAGTGGGGAGAACTCCAGAAGACATCTAATCCTCACCAGCCCCACCGCCCTGCTAAAGTGACAGGAACCACCTCTCCATACCCGCAGGTGGCTTGCTGGACAGCACTTGGACCCCCTTTGCCCATACCCCGCCCTGGGCAGCTGACTCAACTCAAGGAGCTGCTTCCCCCTTCAAATGTGGAAGTGAGGTGACTACAGCTTATGCACACTCTGCTCCCTGGGCGTCCTCTCTGCCCTCTCCATGCCAAATCAAACTGCTTCACCTTTTCTAGTTCTGTGTGGAATACTTCTACCCAAGGGTGAAATAATGGGGGAGGGAAGGGGAGGAAGGAGCAGACAGGAGGAAATAATGATTTTATTGAACCAGGTCTCTAAAAAAGCCAAGCCGTTACCATCCCACAGTGGCTGCCTCTGAGGCCCCAGGCTCTTACAGGTGTGCACAGCACATGATTCTAGACAGGGAACAAGAGCTACCCAGGAATTAAACTATCACACCTTCTCCCAGTGCCTAGAACTTGCTCTTGTTTGGGGACACAGAGAAAATCATTCTAGAGTACTGGTTCTCAACTGGGGGGTGATTCCCCCACCTCATCCCCAAAGGGACCTCTAGCAATGTCTGGAGACATTTTCGGTTGTTACAACTTGAGAGAGAGGGTGCTACTGGCATCTCTAGTGGGCAGAGGCCAGGGGTGCTGCTAAACATCTACAGTGTACAGGATAGGCCCCCCTCCCAGGCCCAGCCCTAAGAATGACATGGCTTTGTCAGTAGTGCCAAGGTTAAGAAACCCTATTCTAAAGAGAAACTAGGAATGGTCAGGTAACATTGTCTCTGGAGCCGTCACAACAGATCCCACCTGGTTCTTAACCCTGGGCAACTTGGGACGCAAACTGAGGCCAACCGACCACGAGATTACCCACCACGTGGTGTCATGGGTGTGTCATGATTCTGGATAAGAAGTACTCACTGGGTTTTGATGGTAGGGCTATAGAGGGAACATTTGGTAGAGGGACTGATTCAGGTTCACCAATTTCCAGCAAATTCTTATCTAGTTCCTCCTGTTCTAGTTCTTCTAATTCTGCCATGAGTTCATCCTGGTAAAAAAGAAGCATAAGAATGAGAGACACCCCCAGAAATCCCAGCCCTCTCAGCAGTACCTCTTGCCAGATGGCTAGGGACATGCACCCGTTCTGAGGTCAAGGGGAAGTGAACTCCAGGTCCACACTCTGTGACTCAAACACCCTGAACATAACTCTACTGGTGAACAGAACCCACAACCAAGCAGCTGATGATGCCTGCATCCTGCACTAGGCTGTGCGCATCTTGAGAAAAGGGATTGTATATTTTCATTCCTATTTTTTTTTATTTCAGTACTGGGTGCATTAAGTGAATGTGCAGGAATGTTTGCTGAAGTGAATTTAACTTGACTAGTCCATCAAACTCTAGTCTGAAAACATGAAAACCCTGGTGCTGGCAGCCAAGGGTGAGAGCCGCAGGCTGTTTTATCAGCTACGCTGTGGGAATCAGAGAGCACAAAACATCAGGTTCAGTGGAGAGGGCCTGACCTTCAGTGGACTCAATTCTAAGAAAGAAGGAAGTACCTTCAATGGGGCCTGTTACTGTATTTTAAAAACCTAAGAGATGCAGAGTCCTACTTGCTATAGCACAAACCGTTAGGTGGCCAAATTCCAGACAGATCCCTCAGGGCTCAGATGTAAATGCTCCTTCCTTGGCCTCACTTTTCCCTCACATCAGAGTTGTCTGAGGACAAATCCTGTAAACTTCTCCAGGGCACTTCAGCTGCCCCAGCTCTGAGCCCAGGGCCCACCACGGAAAGGGACAGGGTAATGATTTGTCGAAACCAATTATTGACCTAAAGCCTGCTGAGGGGTCCCAACTAAGGTTTCTTTGCTCCATCTAAGTTTCTAGCCCAAACAGTGAAAGCATCCCTCAAATTCATGAATTAGGGAGGGTTAATACCATGCCTTGTATGTCCAAGTCTCTGAAGGGTTAAGAACTGGTAATTTCCAAACCATATACTCCCTGCAGGAGAGCCTTCAATAGCACATCAAAGGGCAGCAAGTATCATTTGTGAAACTTATATGATTTGCATGAAACCACTCACCTCGTCAAACTCTTCTCCAAACCCTACAGGTTTTGAAATAGCTGTTGAAATCTCCTCTGCAAGTTCTTGCTGGTCAGCAATGTCCTGCATTAATTCATCAACTTTATCGATGTCCCTTTAAATGAAATGGACAGATGTCATATCGAAGATCGGTCTGTGTAAAGCGAGTCTGTGAGGCAGGAGCAGAAACCCTGTTCCATACAATGTGCTTCCCAGCTCCACCCCCTACAATTACACCCTGTGAGGAATTACTTTTTTGTCTTTATTGTCTCCCCTTTAAAAATGGAGAATCAGGGCCGGCCGAGTGGCGCGATGGTTAAGAACTCGCTTGGGATGCCAGAGGGCCCCGGTTCGGATCCCACATATGAGGGCCAGTGACACTG
>NW_017731588.1:2827470-2844145 GCF_001890085.2 Hipposideros armiger
ATGGGCCAGTGAAGCGACGTCCTCCACAACTAGACTGAAGAACAAAAGGACAGCAACTTGTCTGTTCCCCTTCCCCAATTCCCCAACGCTGCTCCCCTCCCCCAATTCCCCAATAAAATCTTTAAAAAAAAATTGTTATAATGCTTCTGAAAAGTAACATGGCAACACACAGCAACACCCATAATGATGTTCCTGCCCTTTGACCCATTAATTTCCTTCTGGAAATATATTCAACAAAAGCACAAAGTCCCATGCCTGAAGATGGTTACTATAGCATTCTCTATCACAGAAAACACAGCAAAATAAAGACAGAACTTCCTGCCAGGGACAAATCTAGAGTTGACCATTTGGTCATGTCAGTGCCATCATCTACCTCGTCTTCTGGCGTGTTACAGCTGTAGAGATCATCTTGCTTTAAGATCCAGTCAGAGCAAGCAATTTGACCAAGGTGAATTTGTGGCAGAGCATGAGCCAAAATCACATTTCTCTACTCAAAACCCAGGCTTCCTCCCTCTTACTCCCTCAATTCCGCTCTTTACACTAAACATCATCTTCAGCACACCTCTTAGACGGGTATCAAAGCCAGGAAGGAGGCTCAGCAGAGTCTCAAGCAGAAGGAGTGAATTGAGTCAGGGAAGCTGCCCAGCCCCTATCATGACCTAGACAGCACTAGTCTCACATACATGTGGATGCACATATGCACCCAGACACAGGTGTTCCCCATGTCTCCAGACTCCAGACCAGAGACATATCCTGCAGACTGTAGGAGACAATCAAACACCTCCCCCACGGGCTGTGGTTTCTCCGTATGTCGCATAAATAGATTCCACATTCCTTTCACTCACACTCCATGTTAGCCTAGGATTGGGTCCTGAGAACCATTTGCCAAGGGTAAACAGACTTGGCCTGCACATCAGCAGTCCATGGTTCCTCCAAAAGCAGCAGATAAAACCACCATGGAAATTCCTCCAGCCAAAGAATGAAGCAGGCTAAACAGGAATTACAAAAAGTCTAAAGAACAATGAAATGGGCCTCATTAAAAACTGAAAAGCCATTCAACCTGTTACCAACCTTGATTCTGGTGTGAATGGCCAGAATGACCTATGACTTCAAGAAATCCAACTTGTAGCCACACCCAGGGGTCCCCAAGACCCCTTACTGAACACCTTCACCCTCTGCTAGTACTAAGTCATGCATGCTATACAAGTACCTCACAACAGCACCCCTTTAAGGTAGAAAGGACCACCCTTTTTAGCAGGAAACTGAGGTTCAGACAGGTCTTTAATTCAGATCACCAGGTGGTAAGCAGTAGAAAGCGGATTAAGCCCGGTATGGACCGCCAAAGTCCACTCTATTCCTGCCCTGCCATTCCATTCTAACTGTTATGCCTCTCACTTAATGAAAAAGGTAGGATCACACCCTGAAGGGAGTGCCAAGGGGACTGTGGTAACACAGAGGAGGTAGTGCCAATCTACCCATGTCACGGCTTTGTTTAAAAACCCTCAACAGCACCCTTGGCCCACAGGACAAAGCCTCCACATGGTTTACTGTGGCCTGCAAGATCCTGCAGGAGGCAAGGGACTGGGATTCTCGCCACAAGCCAGGTTCTGGGAGCATCAGGTCTGAATCCCTTTGCCATTGACCATCACGGCAGACGGAAGAATCCTGAGAGAGTCTTGGCACATTAGTGGGGCTGCTTCCTCGTGATTTCCTTGGTACCCTGTTGCTTTTCCAAAGAAACCGACCCAAACACATCCCCATCAGCAAGTGATTCTCAAGGTTTTTCAGGCCAACGTCCCACAGGCGCGTCTTTCCCAGGTCCTCTCCAGCCAGACCAACCACCCATGGCATAGCCCAGCCTATACGGACTTGTCCACCAGTCCAGACTGAACAAGGTGTTCTGAGCGCTGTCTGCATGGTAAGCAAGTGAGCGGCTACAGCTCCCGTCCACCTCCTCATTTAATCTTCCCACACACAGGCAAGGGGCAGAGATCCCAGACCCATAGGAACAAGGAGGCTGGGGATCAGAAAGGTGAATCGCCTCATCCAAGTCACCCTGCTGTTAGGTGGGGAGGGGAGGGCTCAACCACTGGTCTGTGTCAACCCCTAAGCCTCTGCTCATCCCGCACAGGCTCACAGTGTGATGGCAGGTGACTGGGGCAGTTCTCAAGAACAAACAATAAGATGACACATCTGCCTTGCTTTTCAGTGTCCTGAATGTAGCAGGAACCAAATTTATTCTTTCCTTATTTGCATCACAGATTTAGAGCTACTTTAACTTTCTGACACATTTCCAATTGGCAGTGACTCCTTGTATGCCAATCTTAACATTTCTCTGATCTTCACCCTATTTCTAAAATCCGCCAAGCAATAAATTACCTGGAAGCAAATACCCAAACATACTAGGGAGGTACACACGAGTCCCCCCATGAATGAAATAATGTTTATATTATTCATCTTTACAGACCAACATCCAGCACAATCACTAGTACATAGTAAGTGCTTAATATGTATTAAGCTGAATCTTCAACTTCATCTGTTTTTTATGTTGTTGTTTTTTTCCCCATACATTCTGAACAGAATTCCTCATGTGGGGTGCACCCATATTTTATCTGTGTACCTCTGACTCAAAGGAGAAATAGTAATGTCTCATTGAAACACGGACTAAAACAAACATTTGGCAGGATTCTTTCCCTCCATTCCTCCTGGCTCATAAAACAGGAACTTCTGCAAACGCCTCCCCTTCCCTCTAGCCTCGCCATAGGTGTGCCCTCTTTGAGACTAGGAAAAGGTCCTGAGTCAACAGCCTGGCCCTGCAGGGCTCCCCCTCCTGCCTGCAGAGTTCATCCAGTCTCTTCCCCTCCATGTAGTGAGCTCCAGGGTGGTGTCAGGCAGGGACAGTTGATTGGCTTTCCCCAATCTAACTCCCGTGTGTATTTCTGAACTAAATGAGAACTCCAAAGAGAAAGGGTACACGATTAATTTTCCCCCTTCATACATGGTTCATGAGTAAAATAAACTTTAAATATGACATGGAGCCAGCATTTGGGCTGCAAGAATATGTGTAAATATATTCACAGCACTGAACCACTCTGTACCTTACAAACGTGTGACACCATGGTGAAGTGTAGCTTAGGGCAAACTAAATGAGTAAAATGCCACTCTGCCTGCATACTATTACACTTAAAGTAAAACATCTTCCATCCCAACCTTATTTCTGAGCACAGAAATCTGCTTCTATATGTAGCTAAAGTCTAAAGAGCCAAGCCCAATGCTTTACATAAATATATACTGGCACTTAGTGTCTTGTCTTAAACTTCTCCAAATTCCTGATGGTTGATTAAAAAAACAAATACTAGATTCTCACCACAAGAAAAAACAATTCATAACTATGTGAGGTGATGGATGTTAACTAAACTTACTGTGGTAATCATTATTTGCAATACTATATATATCAAATCATTGTTATACACCTAAAACTAATACAATATTATATGTCAATTATATCGCAATAAAACTGGAGGGGGGGATGGAAAAAAACTCAAGTACTGGGTTAACAAGGAGTTCATCTAAACTCAGTCTTCAAAGAAGGGGCGTATAAAGAAATCTCTTTTCTGCTAAAGAGCCTCGGTGTCATTTATAAGCACAATGGCTTTAACAATTGAAATCTAAAACCCAGGCCAATAGAAGTTTAAGAGGTTGCTTTTAGATGGAAAAAAAATAGTCCTTGGAATCTCCATGTTTAATTATGCCTTTGCTGGTTCCAAGAGAGTAATTACAGCAGCAATCACAGAATCTAATAACCAGCTTTATTGGCTCTGAAAGCTGAAGCAAAAACAACTCCAACCATGTTGAAATAAACATTGGTCTCCAGATAGTTGCTTCATTAGACACTCTAAACAGCTATTTGGAGGAAAAATATAGAAGAGATACCCTGAGAAGCAGAGAGACCAGTGGAAAAGATGTTCACCCAGGACCGGAAACTCCTTCTGCAAGGCATCTATTAGTAACTGTACAGAAACCATTTTCAGAACCCATCAGTTCAGTAAAACTAGACAGGACATTCCTTTCTCCTAGGCAAAGGCAGACTTGACTTCTCTTTGAAGAGTTGCTGAGGAAGGTAAGCTTGGCTGCCCCGATCTGGGGGCATTCACTATAGGGGCCATTAGCCCAGGATATCTCAGCAGATGCTAAGAAGTCATAACTAACTGTACAGTCATTGCTCATATAAAGAGATTCAGGCATTGGGGGAAGGAAGGTCCAGTAATACCCTCTCACTAAATGAATGATGGTGTCTACAGCTCTTTCAAAGACCCAAGATTCTACATCTGAATTCATCTAGCAGAAGTCACAAGGAAGGGCTGAGGGGGAAAAGGAGGAGAGTGCTGCTGCTTTCCCATTCTCAGCATGAACTACCTGGGAAACACCAACATACCCCAGAGGACCCTGACACACAAATGCAACACTGAGTGAGAATTCTGAAGAACCCTCAGCAGGCTGGTCAAGGCAGGGAGCTGAGTGAAGCACATTCAGATGTTCCTTGCTCATTATGCCCATGAATGAACCTCAGATGCTCAGGGTACCCTCAGCCAAGAGAACCACACCAGGCGCTCAAGCCACTAGTCACTTTGCTGGGGTCACCTGTCATCTGCCCTGTGTATGCGGGCAAGAAAAGATCCACGGTCAAAATAACTAAGTTCCAGGGCCGGCCGAGTGGCTCAGTTGGTTAAGAGCTCGCTCAAGAGTGCGAGCTCTGAGCAACAGCGGTTCGAGTACCGGCCCGAGTTGAGCAGTTGCTGCGCTGCCAACAGGTGGCAGGATGGCTCAGCTAAAAAAAAAAAAAAAAGAAAAAAAAAGAAAAGAAATAACTGATCCTTTAAGCCAGATGTATCCCTCACAAAGTAGAAATAATTTGGGTCCTTTCCTTTGTGATTAAATTCAGAACACTACATTGCTGAGATGTACAAAGGGGTACTGTCACATGCAGAATTTACCTTATGAGTTGTTAAAAAGTTGATACTTTAAAAAAATGTTTCCTATGAGCTAGATAATATGCTAAACACTTGCATAAATTATTACCTCAATCTGCAGGATATCTAAGTAGTAATATTATACCTATTTTAAGATGGCATGTAAGTAACTTCTCTGGGATCGNGCAACAGCGGTTCGAGTACCGGCCCGAGTTGAGCAGCCGCTGAGCTGCCAACAGGTGGCAGGATGGCTCAGCTTTAAAAAAAAAAAGGAAGTATCCTATTATACTGGGCCGGCTGATTGGCTCAGTTGGTTAAGAGCTCGCTCAAAGGTTTGAGCTCTGAGCAACAGCGGTTCGAGCCCAGCCCAAGCTGAGCTGCCAACAGGTGGCAGGATGGTTCAGCTAAAAAAAAAGTAAATTAAAAAAAAAATAACCAAGTTCCCCACCGATATCAAAGAATTGACAATGCATGGATGGTTATTAGTAACCAACCCTGCATCACAGGGCATTAGAGATCCCACCAAATCCTGACCAAATAAGAGTTACAACCTTGGCACCAAAAGCAGAGGAGGCTTGAAGGACTCTTGACGACCCTCAAATCTAACCAGTCTCATTAGATAACTGAAAAAATGATGCCCAGAAAAGGTGACACAGCTTGCAAGGATCCTGCAGCCAGTTCAAGGAAGAATCAGGACTAGAACCCAGGGGTCCACCCCGGGGCTCTTTTCACACCTCAACTCTTGTTATCTCCAAATTAAGTTGCTATAAATAAACCAGCAGAGCAGTTCCCCCAACATAAGGAAAACAGTCTGCCTAATGCTCTTTCACCCAATTTCCAAACTCTGCCCTTTGCAAACCCCATTTAAAAGCTCATGCAGACACAAGAAAGAACTGGAAAGATACCTGAAATGCTCTCCTGTCTCCAGTTGGAAAAAAAAAAAAAAAAGAATGGAAAAGAGGTGCTAGTCTGCCTCGTTCCAGAGTACTTCTCCAAAATTGGTTCAGCTGTTCTTGCCCGTGGTTTCAGAAGACGGGCAGGGCTGGACTCTCATTTCTCTACCCTGTTAAAGGTGGCAGGAACAGCAGGGATCTACAGGACCTACAGAAAGATCTCAGAAACCAAAAAGCACCTTTAAGCCCAGACAGGGGCTTTTTTTGTGTCCATTGTTGCTCAAACAATGTCCCAGGCTTATGTGTGGAAAAGAGGGCCTCCTCCTGTGGGAGGAATGCTGTCCCCCACACCTCCTATTCATTGGCACACAGCGGGAGAGTTCAGGCTAGAGATGCAGACAGCTGTTTTCAGAGCTGCCTCCTTCTCTATTACCTCCCTCCCCGCTCCCCGCTCCCCTAATATGCTCTCCGTGGCCTGGAGCTAACGCACTCCATTTAGAGATGGTAAAATACATACTTGTGTATAACCAGGAAAGCAGAATCTGAAACCCAACTGACTTCATCAGCAAACACACAAGTACAGTACTCACTGCAAGGGAAAATTCTAGAGAGAAGGCAAAAAGCCCCGTATCTGTTTAACAGGGCCAGAGATGAGAAGGGTGGATTAGATGCTCCTCAAAGGTCTTCCAGCTCTAACAATATACGAACCTATATAGTTCTGAGATTTCCAGTAACTGACTGCAACACACAAAAAGCTTTTTTTGACTGGCCCTGCGTGATCTTGAAAATGTAGTTAACATCAATATACTTCCTGAGTATTTCAGTTTTTCCTGTGAATCTTGAGTAATCAAGTTTTTCCTATCCAATGAAATTAGCGGTATCTCTGGCAGACTTCCTGAGTTGAAGAGGTAGAGCTGAGAGTCTGGGGAGAGCGAAGCAGCTCAAGTTCATAGGACAGAGTACCAGAGAGGAGAGAGCTGCAGAGGAAGGCTGGGGAGAGAAACAAACTCTGGAGATCTACAGAGGGTCCCCCTCAAGTATTCAGCAGAATACTGATCAGTGCATGAATATGAAGAAACCACTGAGGCCAGGGAAAGGCCCACTTGAAAGGATTAGAGAGAACAGGACCAGGTGTTCATACGGGGCCAGTTAACTACAGTACCTAGTCCTCAGTCATACTGGAAAACCGCATTATTCATGCAGCTTTAGGTAGAGTATTCAGAAAGGTCTTGTCTCAACTGTAGGGAATAACTAGCCCTACACTAGATAAACATTGCTACCGACCCACCTAACAAACCTTAAAAACACGACCCAAAAGGACAAACTGTTACCAAGGAAATTAACTATGCCCAAACAAAGCTTAAGAATATTTATAGAACTACAGAAATATCCAGTACACAACAAGGTAAAATTTACATTTGACAGCTAATCAAAAGTTATCATGCAACAAAGTGGGTGAATACTATCCATAATGCAAAGAAAAAAATTCAATCAATTGCAAGTAACTCAGAATTATTTAATATAGATGGAGAGTTAGCAAACACTAAAATTAAGAAGGCACACAAAAGATATTTTTTAAAAAGACCCAAATTGAACTTCTAGAGAGTAAAATGATAGGATGGGATTAATAGATTAGACATTGCAGAAGTAGAGTTGTAAACTTGAAGACATAGCAATAGAAACTACCCAAAATAAAACAGAAAAAAATAATTTTAAAAATGAACAGCACATCAATGAGCCGTAAGATAACTCCAAGCAGCCTATAAGTGTAATTGGAGTCCTCAAAGGAGAGAGGTAGATAAAAAAATATTTCAAGAAATAATGGCTGATATTTTTCCAATTTGATAAAAAGTATAAACCCACAGATCCAAGAAGCTCAACAAACCCTGAGCATAAGGAACATGAAAATTACACGAAAGCACATAAAATTGCTCAAAACCAGTGATAAAAGAAAAAGAAAACCTTAAAAGTAGCCGAAGAAAATAATACACATTACATACAGAGCAACAAAGAGAAGAATGACAGAGATTTCTCACAGGAAACAATGCTAATGAGACAATGGAACACTACTTTTAAAGTATTGAAAGAAAAAAAACCTGCCAACCTAGAATTCTAAACCCAGTGAAATCTTTTAAAAGCAAAGGCAAAATAAAAACTTTTTTCAGACAAAGAAAAGCTGAAAGAATTCATCACCGGCAGACCCACACTACAAAATATTTTAAAGGAAGTCCTTCAAGCAGAACGAAAATGACACTAGATGACAACATAGCTCTAGAGAGAGGTAGGTATGAGAAGCACCAGAGGGAGAACTACATAGGCAAACAGATAATAAGGCTTTTTAATTATTTAAATCTTTTTAACAAGTAATAATAACATAGTGCGGAGTTTAGAACATATGTAAAACATATGACAACAACAGCACATAACCCAGGAGAGGAGAAATAGGAGTGTACAGTTCATATACTATATGTGAGTGAGATGGTAATAATATCACTTGAAAGTAGACTACAATAAATTAAAGGTGTATATTATAAACTCTTAAGCAAACACTAGCAGAGTTACAGCTAGTCATCCAACAAAGGAGATAAACAGAATCATAAGTACTCATTCCAAAAGAAGGCAGAAAAAGAGGGAAAAAATGTGAACAAAGAACAGATAAGGCAAACAGAAAAAAAAGAGCCGATGTCAGAATTAATCTAATCATATCAATAATTGTATTAAATGTAACTTTCTAAACACCTCAATTAAAAGACAGAGATTGTTCAATTGGATTTAAACAAAAAAAAGGACCCAACTATATGCTGCCTACAAGAGAGACACACTTCAAATATAAAGATAAGTAGGTTAAAAGTAAAAGAATTAAAAAGATATACCATGATTACACTAATCAAAAGACAGCTGGAGTAACTATATTAATTAATTTATCAGACAAAGTAGATTTCAGAGCAAAGACTATTACCAGGGACAAAGGTCATTTTATAATGATACAGGGGTCAATTTATCAGAAGGATATACTACATCAGGAATTAGACCTTGTTTGTAACTATGGAACCACGGACAAAAATGATACAGGCTCAAGGCTGAAGGAGCTCACTAACCAGCAGAAAAATGGACAAGGTGATATGACAGAGGCAAGCACTGTGGGAGCCCAGAGGAGGGGAAACCTAATCTTTGAAGCTATCACACATTTTAAAGGATAAGACATAGCCAAGAGGGACATACCCTAGGCAAGAGCATGAGAGAAGAGGGAGGGAGCGAGGAAAGATAAAAGCCCTAGAAACTCAAGAACAGGCTTGTATGTCTTGTTGAGGAGCTGCTGGACTTTATCCCAGGGTTAGAGGGAAGCCATTGAAAGGTTCTTTGCAGGACAGAAATGTGATTAGATTTGCATTTGCTATGGGGAGAAAGGACCAGCAACCACTGTAATAATCCACAGGGTTTGGATTTCAAGGGCCTGAACTAAGACCACACCTGAGAGACACCAGGAGGGAAGGCTCCATGGGCCAAGTAAGCAAATGGAGAGGGGGTCAGGAACAAATTCCAAGTTCCTGGCTGGGAAAACTGGAGCAAATTCCAGGGCCAGGGCCACGAGGATTAATGGCAATGTGTTCTTTACTCTAACAAACTTTTTAAATTTAAGTATTCACCGTATTGTTTGATCACACCTCGTATATGTTTGTAATTTATAGAGACTATCTCTGGGCTTTGTAATTGATTGCTTCTGGGAGGCCCACTGAGGGGGGACTGGGGCAGCGCAAAACAAGCATTTACTTAAAACAGCAGACATTTACTAAGAACAATGTAGCTATGCCTGGCCCTGAAGCTGCGGTCCCACCAGTGGAGTAAAGGCATCGATTGTGCTGCTCTCCCCAGCCCCCCGACCTGACAGGCCCCAGGCTGGATGCTCTGAGCTGGCTTACTCAGGGAGACCAGGCTCTTGGCTGGGATGGAGGGAAAGCACAGCCTGCCCTTGGTTTCCGTTCCCAGGCTGGGATGAAACGTTTGTTTTCTGATAGGCTTTTTTTCCTTTACTTCCAACTGAATCCATGCCAACAAGAGCCCCCTTCTGCCTGAGTAAGCGTGAGCGCACCCTGGCAACTGAAATGAGAGCAGAGGTCTAGGAACTGGGGTCGTTTGTGGGGAAGTGGGGAGGGGGAAATGCCAGCAGAAAAAGCACTTTCCAGTGCTTTTCCAAAGCAAGACGGAAAACCAAACCAGCCTTTTCTCCATTTAGAATCAGAGACATGATGAGGAGGTTGTAAGGCAAATCAGCCTCCTTGCCCAAAGAGCAGCAAGGGACGGAAAGCAAGAGGAGCCCTAAGAAACTGGTACTTTTCTGGAAAAAAAGTCTTGCCTGGGTTCCCCCAAAATGGGGGCACAGAAACTCAAAGAGTCCTGGAACCCTGGACTTCACACTGCCTATAATTTGACTAGAATGTGAGTTCCTGGAGGGAAGGACTGTGTCTCCTCATCTCAGTATCCTTGGTATACAATAGGTGCTCAGAGGGGTGGTTGGCTGGACAAACACACTCTTGAAGAGAAAATCTGACCTTGTTTGTACAGAGGAGAAAACTAAGGCCCAGGGAGGTACAGGTACAGAGGAGGTGCTCAGTGAACCCCTGCTGAATGAAAGCCTGGAAGAGGGGTAGACCTAGGTCTCCAGTCCTTCCCAACAAGCCCCTGCTGGGGCTGGGAAAGAATGGATAAGCAGGAGAGCGCACTCCACCAGAGAGAAGAAAAGTGCAGGGCAATTGTTTTCCTAAGGACTGACCTGCTCGGATCCCAGGCCTTGGCAAACAGGCCCTGCCTCCCTGGCCCTAGGGTGGAGTAGGCTGGCTTGTGATCCAAACTGGGCTGCACAAAAGCCTCCTCCTTGATTACAGTGATTGGTTTAGTTATGAGCACATGACCCAAGCAGTCAATCAGATTCCTTCTCTGGGATTTTCCTAACAATTTTAGAAGAGAAATGGAGGTAAAAGGAAGTAAAGACTCCTCCCACCCCAGGATCCAAAGCTGTAAATCAGAGCAGCCAGCAGTCATGACCCAGGCTCATGGGGAAGTCAGTAAGGATGAGTCAACACAGAGAGACCAGCTCCACCCTGCTCTTTCCCAGTCATGTGAGTCAGTAAATCCCCCTTCTGCAAGGCAAGCCTGTATGAGCCCGTACTGTCACCAGCAACTAAAGACAAAACTGGGCAATTCGAGAAATGAGACAGAACAGAAATACAGCAGGGGAAAGAATCTGGAGCAGGGATCCTCAACCTAGGGCCCATGGCTCCCTAACACAACATGCAAAATTTCACATGCACTGTAACGTAGTTTTCTGAGGAAACAGCACTGACTGGATTTGCAAAAGGGGATGAACCCCCAAAGAGTTAAAAATGAGGAAGCTACAGAAAAAGGAGACAGACATTCCCAAAACCAGGGCCCTCCTTGATAAAGGTCTCAGGAGTTCTTGACTGGTCCACCTAGTTCTGTAGGTCTACCTGCTTATTAATTCCACCTCCCAACCCTGCTGCCCCAACTTCCTTCATGCCTTTCCCACAGCAACAGCCTCGGAACAGATCTTCCTACCCCTGGAAGATAACAGAACTGACATTTTCTTCTAGCTACTCTGCCCTCAGCACCTTTTGTGCTTGGTTGCTTACCCCAAGTTCTGAGTAGGGTGACCATACATCCTGGAGTTCCTGGGATGGTCTCGGTTGATATTTGCTGTAGCAGAGTAATTACAGCATCCCCTTTCACTCTCATAAGTGTCCTGATTCAGATGATAGAAAGTTATCCTACTGAAGCAGGGCCTGGTTGGCACCCCCACAGTAGAGGACTCTCCGTGTCCCTGGCCTCACCTTTACCTGACCTACTTAGAGCTTAACCCACTGTGGCTTGAGCTGGGAATGTCCCCTGTCCCACCCAGTTCCCTATTTTAGAACATTACCCCGAAACTTATGATTAATACCCTTAGGCTTATTGATCACAATCTCTATGGTCGAGCATTCTTTCCAGTCTACTGCCATTATTGTTCCTGGTTGCTGACTCCACCAGAGAACCACGCGGCCACAGGCAAGGCTCCATGCAGAACCCCAGAACCGTCATGTAGCCTCTGGAGGAATGCCCAGGTTTCCCCTTAAAAACCCCAAGCTGGTCTGAGAATATAAAGGCAGTTTTTGGAGGTGTTAACCCGCTGCCTTCTCAGACCGCCGGTGCTCTTACAATAAATGCTTATTCTATGGCCCAACTCCTGTGTCGGTCTATTGGCTGAGCAGCGCAGGCAGCACAAGCCCTGGACTCATTTGGCCTCGGGTTTCACTGCCTCCCAGGAATCATGAGAACTGGCCTCTCTCCTTTTCTTCCCAGCCACAGATCCTGTCCCATGGTGGGGAGATACATACAGCAAAGGTTTTGGGGATCTCAGGGCAAAAGGGCAAACATCTCAAGAGGACAGGGCCACCTTTAGGCCCTCTGAGCAGCACCATGGCGGTCCCCAAGAACAAGCACCTTATGAAAGGCAGCAAAAAGGGAGCCAAGAAGAAAGTGGTTAACCCATTTTCTAAGAAAGATTGGTATGATGTGAAAGCACCAGTTATGTTCAATATAAGAAATATTGGAAAAATTCTAGTCACAAGAACTCAAGGAACCAAAATCTCCAGGGTTGTGTTTTTTTGAAGTGAGCCTAGCTGATCTGCAGAATGATGACACTGCATTTAGAAAATTCAAGCTAAGGCCTGGCTGGGAGGCCCGGGGATTCCGCACCTGTGCCCACCAGACTGCTGCCCACTCTCCCACTGCGGCCGTGGTCCCAACTACAGCGCGCCGCCCTGGGAGTCTAGGCAATCCATGGGCAGCAGCCAAGGGCCACAATTACCCCAAGGAGCAGCGCAACGAGCTTGAGGCTCTGGAGTCCATCTACCCCTGTTCCTTCACAGTATTATCAGAAAATCCACACGGCTTCACCATTACTGTGACATCTGAAGCTGGAGAAAATGATGAAACTGTCCAGACTACCCTCAAGTTTACATACAGTGAAAATACCCAGATAAAGCCTGCCCTTAAGAAATATATCCTCAGGAAAATCTAGAATCATGTCTCAGGCATTTTTTAATTATTAGCATTACAGGCAGAAGAAAACCTTGGTATGGTGATGATCTTTAGTGACAGCTGTGCAAGAAAAATTAAATGACATAGATCAAATAAAAACTAAAAAAGAAGAAACAAAAAGAAAAAGAAGCAAACGAAGCCAAAAAGCAATTATTTCGTGGTATTCCTGTTACAACTGAGAATTTCTTAAGTTGGAAGACCAAGTTTGATGCAGAACTCTTGGAAATTAAAAAAAACGAATGAAAGAAGAACAAGCAGGAAAAAATAATTAAGTGGAAAACAGCTTTTTAAACAGATCATAATCTTGACATAGATCATAATCTTGACACATCCTCCAATTCTTGGAGGATACCAAAAACAAGATGGAGGTAGATGAGTCTTTGTTCCAAGAAATGGATGACTTGGAGGTAGAGGATGATGGGAACAATCCTGACCACAATCCGGCTGATCCAGAGAGTGACGTGACCAACTAATGGACAGTCTATTAGTCTGTCCCCATCTGCAGAGAGGCATGACTGCCACAGCATCTGTGGCTATGCTGACAGGGTGTTGATTTTCGTAAGAAAAAATAATTTTCCGGAGAATATTCTTCTGATAGCTTTCATTATTGAACTCAATAAACTGACCTTAAAATTCCAAAAGAAAGAAAAGAAAAGAGAAAAGTTAGTTCAAGCTAATTACTGAGGATGTTCAGGGCAAAAACTGCCTAATTCCCATGGCATGGATCTTACCCGTGACAAAACATGCTCCATGGTAAAAAAATGACAGACCATGATTGAAGCTCATTTTGATGTCAAGACTACCGAAGTTATTTGCTTTGTCTATTCTGTGTTGGTTTTACTAAAAAACTCACTAATCAAATTTGGAAGACCTCAGGTTGGCTGAGTGGCGCGTTGGTTGGGGGTTGGCTTGGGACGCCTGCTCTGAGCAGCAGGGCCCCGGTTCAGATCCCACATGTGGGGGCCAGTGACGCTGCGCCCTCTGCAGCTGGGATGGTGGACGGCAGCTCGACCTGGAGCTGGGCTGCCGTGGGTTGCCAGTGACGGCGTGGGCTGCAGTGGGGCTGGCCATAAGCTGGCGTGCACTTTCATGGGCTGCCGTGTGCCACGGTGGGCAGCCGTCCAATGGCCGGAGAGCGACTGCCTCACCCAGAAACAGCGCAATGATAACACCAACATGGGCCAATGGGGCGACATCCTCCACAGCTGGACTGAGGAACGAGGGGATGGCAACTTGTCTGTTCCTCTTCCCCGATTCCCCAACGCTGTTCCTCTCCTCCAATTCCCCAATAAAATCTTTTTTAAAAAAGTTCGAAAGACCTCTAATGCTCAGCATC
Organism: Hipposideros armiger; assembly: GCF_001890085.2. Taxonomy (NCBI): domain Eukaryota; kingdom Metazoa; phylum Chordata; class Mammalia; order Chiroptera; family Hipposideridae; genus Hipposideros; species Hipposideros armiger. The sequence goes on from NW_017731588.1 coordinate 2,841,765, forward strand.
AACAGGTCCACCAAATCCAAATGACCCGAGAGGTGCAGACAAATGACTTGAAAGGAGTGTTCAATAAAATGATTGCAGATAGCATTGGAAAAAGACTCAGAACTTGCCAATCTATTTATCCGCTCTATGATGTCTTTTTTAGAAAAGTCAATGTGTTGGGGCCGGCCAAGTGGTTCAGTTGGTTAAGAGCTTGCTCACGAATGTGAGCTCTGAGCAACAGAGTCGCCAGTTCGATTCCCACATGGGCCAGTAAGCTGTGCCCGAGCTGAGCTGCCACTGAGCTGCCAACAGGTGACAGGATGGCTCAGCTGGTGAGAGCACGTGCTCCTAACAACAAGATTGCCTGTTCGGGATGGTGGACTATGCCCACTGCAACTAAAGACTGAACTCTGCACCTTGAGCTGAGCTGCAGCCCGGGTGACTCAGGATAGAGCGTGCACTCTTAACAATGAGGCTGCTGGTTCGACTCCCGCATGGGATGATGGCTATGCCCACCCGCAACTAATTGAACACAGCACCTTGAGCTTAGAGGCCACGAGCTGCCGACAGGAAGCCAGATGGCGACTGGCGCCCTCCACAACGAAGACAGAAGAACAACAACTTGGGCTGGTCCCCTTCCCCAATTCCCCAACACTGTTCCCCTCCCCCAATTCCCCAATAAAAATACAAAAAAGAAAAAGAAAAAAGAAAAGTAAAAATGTTAAAGAAGCCCAAGTCAGAACTGAGAAAACTCACAGAACTTCATGGTAAAAGGTGGCAGTTCTGGAAAAGCTACTGGGGATGACTGGGGATGAGACAGATAAGTGTGACAGTTGAATGACTGATGGATATGAAACCTCAGTCCAAGGATCTGTTTAAAATTCAGACTTTTAATGGTGACAAATAAAACCTATTTGTGAGAGAAAGAGAGAACAGGGCCATGTCTTCCCCTATATGCACCCTGCAAGTCCACCTAGGTAAGAGACAAAAGGTGGGGGTTTGGCTAAAGTCCTGTTTACTTACGCGCACACACGCACGCGCAGACACACACTTTCCCATCTTTGGGGGAACTTGCCTCTTATTTGTATACTTACCCTCCCTGGCTAAGGAGCCAGGCGGTTAATAATTCCCACCTCCTCTCCCTTAGCCTTTGCCACCCCTCCCAATTCTGGCGGACCTGGATCAAGGCTGGAACATGGAAGGCAACTTCAGCCTCTCCCTTCTTAGGGGCTGAGAAAGCCTCTTTTTCCACAGATCATCAGCCTAAGCCACAGCTCTCAGCTCTTCAGCATGCAGAGGGAAGGCCCCTCGAGCAACTGGAGCGATCAGGACCCCAGAGCAAGAGAACTGTGTCCAGAGTAGGGCCCTGTGTGGAGTCAGCTGGGTATGTGTTCTTGGGGGCAAGGAAATTGTGCTGGGTGCTTGCTCACAAGGTTGTGGGTTGGGCTGTGTAGGCAGGCGGGAAGGGAAGGAGAAGAGAGAGTGTATGTGGGTTCGGGTGGGGGTGCCTCCTCCAGTCCCTTCTCTACTTGTCACCAGTGGTTTTTCTTTTTTTTTTTTTACAGTGGTTTTTCTAAACACAAACCTTAATATTCTGCTTCCCTGCCCAGAAAACCCCACACTGGCTTTCATTCTCTGCAGCCTCTTCGGGCTTCCAGTTCTCACTCTTCACCTGGCTAGCTCTCACTGGTCTTGTAGCGTTGTCCAGGAAGCAGCTGCTCAGTCACCCTCCTCCCCCAGGACCCTTCTTCTGCAAGCTTTTGCACCACTCCTTGCTGAAGGCTGCCTCAAAGCACTAATTCTGTACTGTCACCGACAACCCTCTCTCTAGACAGCGCAGTGACCGTCCTAGGGACGGTCCCTGGCACAGATGAGGTGTTTAAACCCACATTTGAATGAATGAGGAGGAAGCAAGGCCTACAGTCTGGTCAATCACTCTGCTTCAGCCAGTGGTTTTCAAGGTTCTCAGGTGCTGGTCTTCACTACCGTGGGAGACTATTTCCTTAAAGAAGGGGATCGTTTTGCATCTACTTTGGACATGGCCTTTCCCCCTCCTACCAACCAGAGCCAAATGGCTTTATTAGCAATTAAAACAAAACAAAACCAAAAAACTTGTTTCTCACAGATGAAAAAAGTTCACAAAAGTCCTTCTTGGGTCTGTTTTCACGTAAGACAGAAAAATTCTGTTTTAAACTACGGGATCAAAGGGAGCACAGAAATTCAGGCCAAAATTAACTCATAGTAGGCTTGTGACTTTATGGGTCTTATGAGTCTTAAAACCCAAGAGAGAATAGAAGTCAGCTCCTGGGCCGGCCGAGTGGCGCGATGGTTGAGAGCTCGCTTGGGATGCCAGAGGGCCCCGGTTCGGATCCCACATATGAGGGCCAGTGACACTGCCCTCT
>NW_017731588.1:2845515-2887306 GCF_001890085.2 Hipposideros armiger
CGTTCAGAAGCTGGCGACTGATCTGCCTCACCCGGGAAGAGCGCAATGATGGTGCCAGCTTGGGCCAGTGAAGCGACGTCCTCCGCAACTAGACTGAAGAGCAAGACAACAGCAACTTGTCTGTTCCCCTTCCCCTGATTCCCCAATAAAAATAAAAAAATTAAAAAAAAAAAGAATTACCAAAAATTGTTATTTATATACCAACTCTTTCCTAGGTCTCTTTATAGATTTCCTAATCCTCCCCTGAGCCCTATAAAAAAGGTTAAAAGAGGAAATTATTCTGAGCCCTTGCACGGGAGGCACTGAGAAGCAGAAAAAAGACAGTCTGGTTACACAAAAAGTCAGGAATATAACAACAACAAGACCCTGGGGTTTATGATTCTCTGCCCAGGCTGTGCCAGCCCACCAAACCACCAACAGCCAGTTATAACTCAAAAGAAAACAGCTCCCTAAAATAGCAACTGTTTGCTCCATCTCTCCTGTCAGCTGGCTTTTTGAATGGCGACTTTAATTTTATTTTCAAAACCATTCTGGCAGGGCTGGGAACATGCCACCACAGTGTCTGTCGAGAAGCAACGAAGCAGAACTCATTGGAATGAGGACAGAGAAGCCATAGGCTCTACTCCCAGGTTTGCTTTCATGAGCTGTGTCATTTTTAACAGGTCACCTAACCTCTCTGGGCCTGGGATTTCCCTCTGTATGGGTAAGATGAGCTGTAAAGTTGTATGATTTTTCAGAGCTACTTAGGAGACGGGACTGTACTGTGGAAGTTTAATAAAAGGGAGAGAACCATTTTAATGGGCACTAGTAGGGACTTGTGGTTTTAAAGACCTTAATTTAGAACCAGGTAGGTAAGTATTCCTAAGAGGAATATTCCATATTCCTAAGAGGCTTAGCTGCTCACAGTGGCACCAGGATCTACACTAAGCACACAAGGCCTTTCCAGAGAAGTCTGCTGCTCTCCCCAAGACTCCCAGCATCATCTTCAATCACCATCCTAAGGAGCAGATTTAATTAAAATGACTCAAGTCAGACCAGCCCTTAGCAGCTGGTTCCTTTCTCTGCTCCCTTCACACAGAAGACAAATCGCCTGCCAGCATCCTGTGGCCCAAAAGTGGGTTGGTGAAGAAGTCCTGCCACAAGGAAGCACCCGCAGTGTGCTGAACTGGTCCCTGCTGGGTTTTTGTCCAGCAGAGCCTGCGCCTGCTCAGCCCCAGCTCCTGTGGCTCTCATTTGCCGTAAGGCTGGCAGTCAAGTCAGAGGCAGGCTGCTGATGCAAACCAGGCTCAGATGCCAGGACAGATGCCCTCCAGCATCCATGCTGCTTGCCTGGGCAGAGGAGGCTCAGGGGAGCAGCTAAAAACCATTATTTAGCTCTGGCCTCTGAACAGGGGAATCAAAACGGAAAAATGTCCAGTACCTCCTACAAAACAGTATATGGCTACCCTTAGCTTTTACAATGAGCAGGGACGTACCCAAGTTATTAACAGACAAAATGATGCCGAGCTGCTCCCTCTTTTTATGCAGCAAAACTGCTTGGAGCAACACCTGGTTCTCTGGAGGTTTACTATACAGTGGCACTTGTTGACTCAGAGCATGTTACAGCAGGAAGGAATCTCAGCATTCATTTAATCCATCCTTCTCATTTTATTGTTGAAAAAACAAGGCCCAGTGTTGGGAAGACACTTGTCCAAGATACCAACCAGTTGACAATCAGAACTAGAGCCAGGGTGCAGTGTCTCTTAAGTCCTAGGGCTCTGCCTGACCATTCTGGGTGGTGGAGGGAGCACCCAGAGAACAGGAAAGCTAACAGGAAGGGGTGGGGGGGGTGTCTCGTTCAGATTTTTGTGACTACGAAAGCAGATAGAGTCCAAGCTGAACTTAAATGTATGGCCACAGAAACAGAGGTTCTGTCATCAGCCAAGGGAAGTAACTAGCTCTCTCAGATCAAAGATAAACATGAAGGGACAATTAAATAATCTCAAAAATCACAACTAATTGAGTGAGCCAGCCAGGCAGCTAGGAGTGAAACGAACAATATGAGGAAGCCAAGGACCTGATTAATAAATAAGGCTGGGTCAGGCTCATTTAAATAGGGAAGATTTGCCAGCTTAGCTTTGGCACGTAACACGAGATACTCTCAAGTGGAGAAAAGTTGCTATTCTGCCCCTACCCAGCTGCCCAGGATGTGCTGGGCTTCGGGCTTCAGATAAAGAAGGGAAACCAGGAAGAAGGAACAAGAGAAAAGGGTGGTGACTTTATAAGGTCCTCCCTTATAAGGGAACAGCCCCTCTATCCACCTCATTCCCACAGGCATCAATGGGTAGAAAGCCTGCTAATGGGAAACTTCACCAGGATGCTGCAGGAAGATGGCTGCTGGTCCCCAGCAAACTGTTCTCTAGAGACAGAAAGTGTCCACTCGGTATGTGTCGCACTAAATTCAACCTGACACAGATTCCTCAGCCTGGCATCCAGGGTCTCCTCTGAGAAGACAGAGCCTACCTTTCCAGCTCTCACTCCAACTGAGCCACCACTACTCCTCACCCACACCTCATCCCTTCCACATACACACATAGCATATGCCAATCTCAGTACCTTGGCTCCCACAATTCCCCTGCCTGGACCGGCTCTACCACGTCCTCTGTCCCAAATCCTGCTCATCTGTGTCCCTTCACATGGAGTCTTTCACAGTGGGCACTCAAAATGCTGGCCGAATTGGGTGGAACAATCTAACAACTTTTTTCCTTTTCCACCATCATCTGACAGAAACAAACAGCTTCATCCTGGAATGCCAACCAGGGTCCCAACTCCCAAACCTGGGAATAGCTGGCTCTCTTTCAGGGACCATTTGTGTGGCCAGGCCTCTCTCTGCCTCTTACCTCTGAAATAAGAGTAATAGTTCCTTTCAGAGAAGCTGAGTGCTTTGAGATGAGAGGCTCTGGAAACAGATTCTCAAGTTCAAGGCCATTATTTTAAACTCCTCTTAGATCCATGCACCATTTACCAACTAATGCTAGGAACTTAAAGCTTGTTTTCAGCCAAAATGCCTCTTCTTTTATCATGAATGCCCTAATGTATAGCTGTTGAGAGAGCTGTACTGAGGACTTCTTTTATTTTCACAGAGTGTGGAGGTAGTTCGTGGTTTCAAGAAAAGCCCAGAGTTTTCAGGCCCACTGTTCTCTCAAATCTCATGTTATCAATTGGTTCTCAACCTATGGGCTGTAAGCATAGTTATCACAGTTATCATTCTACTGCTCTGTGTATGTGGCCACCCAGCGCTGCCTGTGCGTTACATGACAAATACATTATGTCACACAATAATAAAAGCAACTACCACATGACCACCTCCTACCATTCATGTCAGACACAGTCCTAGGAGAGAGATACAAATAGTGGGTATTCAATAAATATTGGTTGAAGGGAATTGTTTATTTTCTCAATTAATGGGTACTAAAAGTAAAACTATTATTACATGGCCATCTCTGATTTTTTTGGAATTAGAAAAGGGACCGTCTATGAAAAGGCTGAGAACCTCTGCGTTGAAGAGAAAGAGTCCTGGGTGGGAGGGATTCAGGTCTGGGTTCCAGTCCTAGCCAGACTCCCAGAAAGTAGAGCCAGGAGGCCCTGAGCTGTCTCTAGACCTTGGTTTGCTCAGCAGAACAACAAAAGGGTAGCATTAAAAGTCCTCTCCTCTCCCAGGTCCTCCCAGCTCTGCTCTTTAAGACCCTTCACCCTTAGGCCAGCCTCTGAAGCTCTAGAGCACCTGCGGGTCTTCACCAGCCCAGAGCAGAGGTTCTCAACTGTAGGAGCTCTTGTCCTCCAGGGGACCTTTAGCAGTGTTTAGAGACATTTTTGATTGTCACAACTGGGGGGGGGGGGCTCGGCAAGGTGCTATGGCTATCCTGTGAGTAGAGGCCAAGGTTGCTGCTAAATTAAACATCCTGCAATGCATAGGACAGTCCGCCATGACAAAGAATTATTCAATCCAAAATGTCAATAGTGCCAAGGTTGAGACACACTGCTCTAGAGGCCACTGAGAAAACTAGCTTATTGTGGTAAAAGAAATGGAAACCAGACGGAGAAATACACAATGCTAATGTAGTAGCAGACTGTGAATAAATGAATCCAGTGAATAAAGGTTCTCAAACCATTCCAGACACATGTGAACAGTCTCCTCTTCGTCTTCTCTCTGGCACTAGTCCCACTGCATATAAGATGATCCAGTCCCTCTAAGGACCCCCAACTTTGTCTGTCTTAACCTGACCCACACCCATTATTGATGCATAGCCTTGCTGAAGCTTGCAAGGGAATGTGAGATTGAGCATTAATAAGAGGGAGGTAGGACAGTGTAAGAAAGCACTGGACTTGGAGTCTACTGAAGGGTTCTAGCCTTGACGCAGTCCCTAGGAAACCACCTAATTGCTTTGAGCCTTAGTTTCCTCCTCTGCAAAATGGAGTTAAAAATCACACCCTGCACTACCTACTTATAAAGCTTCTCCGAGTTTCAACCAAGATTACGTATATGCAAGTGCTTTGGAAGCCATAAAACCCTGTACAAATGTGAAGTACTCCCTTGCAGAATAACAGGTGCTCACACTGTAGAGGAAATATTGTAAAAATTTATTTCCAATAACAGGATTTTGTCCATTGATAAGTTATAACACTAAAGGCTATAGAGTCCTCACCCTATGAAATCCACTGTGATGTAGCCCACCTCGGGATGCTCAAGGCCCCTGGGTCAGCTCTGTGACTCACTTAATCTGAACCTCGGCTTTCCCATCCGGGGTGGGTGTAATACCATTTAATGCATGGGGTTGAAAAGATCAAACATGGCCAAGTTTGTAAAGTGCATGACATTTATCAAAGATGGGGGAATGTTTTCATTTTCTGAAGATTTTTCTCCTGAAAAAATTTTTTTACTTTGAAACATAACTTTTTTGGAATGATGAAAATAAGAAAAGGTGTTCCCACACTGCTACCTGTCCTTTACACCTCTAAAATCTAAGCATGAGAAGGGCTGCCTGCAGCCGCCAGCCCTGCAGCCCTATCTGCTAAGAGCAAAAGCTGAATGCCAGGCTGCTGTTAGTTCCCTCCCTGGACATGGCCACAGAAGGCTATCAGAGCCCATTACAACTCAATGCCCAAATCCACTCCAGACTTGCTAAGCAATCTGCAACCACTTAACCGCCCTTGTGCAAGATTCTAAAGGGAGAAAATGCTCAGGAGAGGTGAAAGCAACTAATACACCTGCTGGAAAATTAAGAAGAAACGAGCACTCATTTGAGATTAAAATGTCACCCTTGTCAACGTTTCCAAGTCTAATGAACTCTGGGGACACTGAACTGATCAAACTCCTCACCCGAAGTCTTTTAGGTAACCTTGTCTAAGTAGCAACTCCTCTTCAAATCTCTGCAGAGAACAGCAGCCAGGCTACACCCACATACAAGTCTTATCTTTGCTTTTTTACAACTATCAGGTCTTGTAAGAGTTACAAATAAGGAACTTACAGTTTCTGTTTATGCAAATAGTAAAGAAACCACTCCTCAGGTTTATTAGCCCCTACTTCTTTTTATGGGAAGACAAAACTATAAAGCAAATTTGTAATAATTATCAGAATAAGCTGTATTTTAAACTTAGTAGTCTAAAGCTAACTATTGTATGGATAACCTAAGTTAAATATTTATCTGGTTTATGTACCCCCAAAGGGCTTCTGATTCAAATAAAATGCTTTTTAAAAGTACTGCATGTAGGGCCAACCGAGTGGCTCATTCGTTAAGAGATGGCTTGGGAACACGAGCTCTGAGCAGCAGGGCTGCAGGTTCAGATCCCACATGGGCCAGTGATGCTGTGCCCTCTACAGCTAAGATGGTGAATAATAGCTCGACCTGGAGCTGGGCTGCCATGAGGCGATGGCGTAGGCTGCAGTGGGCTGCTGTAAGCTACCGTGAGTGACCGGCAACTGATGTGAGCCTGCGTGAGCTGCTGTGAGCAGCCATCCAATGGCCGGCAACTGATCTGCCTCATCCGGAAAGAGCGCAATGATCACAATACCAACATGGGCCAGTGAAGCAACATCCTCCACAACTAGACTGAAGAACAAAAGGACAGCAACTTGTCTGTTCCCCTTCCCCGATTCCCCAATGCTGTTCTCTCCCTCAATTCCCCAATAAAATCTTTTAAAAAAAAAAGTACTGCATGTATTTCCATGTTCCTGGTTTTTCTTTCTCAAAAACTTTTCCTATTAATCCAAAGTTCCAAGGACTCATACATTTTGAGTTTCCTCCTGTTCTAACATTCTAGTACTCTCCAAAATAATTACTTGATAAAAAAGATTCAAGCAGTACACACACATACTCCACTGTATATCCTATACTCTGAATTCTAAATATGCTTCTAGAACAGATCACTGTACCCTGATTGTATCTATTTACTCATCTGTCACTCTAGCTAGATAGGCTGTGAGCATCTCAGAGGCAACTGACCTATCTTCATCTGTATTGATCTAGTAAACCAAGACAGCATCTGGCACAAAGCTCAAATTAATATACACTTATCAAATCGGCTCATGAATGAAGGGAAAGTTTCTAACTACTGTATTTTGTCAAGTATAATGCACATTTTTTTGCTCAAATTTGTGAGGGAAAAATAAGGATGTACATTATTCATGGGTAATACTAATTCTGTATCTATATAAATTTTTTGTTTGTTTTTTGTTTTTTAAAGATTTTTATTGGGGAATTGGGGGAGGGGAACAGCGTTGGGGAATCGGGGAAGGGGAACAGACAAGTTGCTGTCCCTTTGTTCTTCAATCTAGTTGTGGAGGACGTCACTTTACTGACCCATGTTGGTATTATCATTGCGCTCTTCCCGGCTGAGGCAGTCACTCCCCGGCCACTGGACGGCCACTCACGGTGGCTCACGGCAGCTCACACCAGCTGCCAGCCGCTCACGCTGGCTGCCAGCCACCCACGGTAGCTCACGGCAGCCCACTGCAGCAGGGGCTGCAGCCAATTCCATCACAGGCGACTCATGGCAGCCCAGCTCCAGGGTGAGCTGTTGTTCACCATCTTAGCTGTAGAGGGCGCAGCGTCACTGGCCCTCATGTGGGATCCAAACCGGGGCACTGCTGTTCAGAGTTGGCATCCCAAGCCAACTCTTAACCAATGCGCCACTCAGCCAGCCCTCTATAAATGTTTTTAACTCTTTTATTTATGCTTATGAGTTAAAAATGTAACTCTAGAAATCAATAATGATATCCATTTGAAAAATAATACCCTGGAATATAATTGGTTTTGATGAACTAATGATGAACTTGCAAAGACAAAGAGTTTTTAGCCTTCTTTGATGTGCAAATATTGTAAATTTGTTACTGGTACATAAAATTTCTTGTACCTGATATCTGTTCTTGTGTTTTGTAATTATTTGTTATATAAAATTCCTTGTACCATAATGTTAAAAAATAAATGCTAAAATTCCTTTATAATACAAGCAACAGCAGTTTGAGTCCCGGCATGAGCTGAGCAGCTGCTAAGCTGCCAACAGGTAGCAGGATGGCTCAGCTAAAAAAATAAATAAATAAAATAAAATAAAATCCCTTTAAAATACAAAACACACATACCTAAATGTAAACAAATAAAAATTTGAATTAAAAAACTGAAACAAAAGATTTTTTCCCCTGAAAGTTTCGGCCAATACTTTGGGTGCACATTATACATGAGAGTTCATTATACACAGCAAAATACAGTACCTTCTTTTAAAATGGACCATCTTAAATGAAATACAAATGTCTATCTACACAGCACTAAGACCAAAAAGATTTGGGATCTCAACAGCACAGTCCCTAAACAGTGCACAATATCCAAATCCATTTCAAAACCCGTAATTTCCTTTTCGCAAATACTCTACTCTTTACACAACCCAACTAGATGAAAGCAAACGTTCTTCTGCAACTTCCCGTTGTAACTCTAGATGGAGGTGAGGTCACACACCAAACATGAGTGTTTACACCCACACCCAACCCCCACCCCCACCTCGTAGCTGCCTACTCCTTCAAAGACTAATGCAAAAGATCACATTGTCACCCCCAACCCTAAACTGTGGCAATTGCTTCCTCCAAATCTCCACTAAGCTCCATTTAGGGTGCTCCTGTGGGTGGCACTTACAGCCAGTGTGGACTTTAATTACTCCTGACCTAGGTTTCTCTCTCCACCAAAATTATGGGCCTCCTGAGAGCAGGACCGTAAGGCAGACCCCTCACACTTGGGCAGGAAAACCCTGACTGGGTGAATGTCTGAACTCCTGCTTTGAGACTCACAGAGCCTCCCAGCTTAGAGTAAATTCAACTGCCCTGAGTGCTCAATGGGAGAAAATTTCTTCAGCAGGCTGTGCCAGGTCCCAGGCCAACCCAGGCCAGCCACCTTGAGCAACCTGGTGCTTGGTGCCTGCATTTTTTTTTTTTTTTATGCATGAAAAGAAGGAAATACTTTTTGCAGTGCTTTTTGCTGGGTTTTAAGTATTTAGGAATCCCAGTCCAAAAATTCAGTATCACCTCAAAATTCAGAAAACTGTCATCGTATAGAATCGAACGCGGCAGGTTTGATGGTGGAATGTCCTGCTTCCTCATCCTTCCTCATCCCACCTAACTCCCATTTCCCCTGGAAAGCTGTTTGCATTTTCTAGTTTTACTTTATCCATAGCGCCTGAAAGAAAATTTACTAAGGACGGTTGTAAGACTCCAGTGAGAAAACATATGCGCTATTTATTTTAATAACTTTTTTTCTCTGAGAGAGCCATAGATCTGTTCAACTCTAGGATCCGTTGGGCCAGGCTGTGTCTTTTTCACTGCTTGGAAATCCACATGGCATCTCAGATAGCTAACACTGTGAGACAGGCACTCAGAGAACACCTGTCCCTCCTGATGCAGGAAACTGGTGGATCAGAACAATATCGATGTCCATAAACATAATAGGAAACAGCCACAAAGCCACTGAACCAAGAAATCAAAACTCACTGAAAAATCATTTCTGGTGGAAAAAGATGATTTTTTAAAAATCATTTCCTAGTCCCCCCTTCTCCCTGCCAAAGTGGAGGTAATGCTTTTTCACCTTATGGCCTTCTACACAGGCCTCACTAGATGGAAATTCTGTCTTTATAAACTGGTCCCCCCGCCAGGCAGTGGTACCCCCTGAGGATGGAAACTGCCTCTAACTTACCATCAGGGTTACCAGTGCCTGACAACCAGTGGGTCCTCATGACCAAAAGCTTAGCTGAATGCTTGTCAGTTATCCAGATGAGTGGTGTCTTGAAGAAAGCAGTTATCCCATCATCAGGACATGTGCTTCAAGTTCTTTTTCAAGGAGAGGAAGGTGGACCTCTTTTGAACTATCCATGTTCTCAGGCCTCATCAGATTTGGAGGTAACTGAAGCTATTTGGAAATATGGTGAGCTGGATAAGAGTTCAATCTCTGAGCAGCAAAAGGATTGAGCAAATTGACCAAGGAGATAGCATCCCTGAAATTCCAGCAATGAATACTGGCCTGGACATATAAAAAATGCCCAACGTTTTCATTTAATCCCCACAATAACTAGTGTCTCTCAAACTTTAATGTGCATAGAAACGACCCGGGAATCTCATAAAAAAACAGGTTCTGCTTCAGAAGGTCTGGGTGGAGCCTGACAGTCTGCATTTTAACAATTTCCCAAATGTTCCCACAGACCACACTTTGAGTAGCAAAACTGCATAGTAAATATTGCATCCTGTTTTTGCAGTTGAAGAAGCTCAGAAACATGAGATTTGTCCCCAGATCACAAAACTAGTAAGCGGCAGAGGGACACTGTGAACTCAGGCCTTCTGATCCCAAACCAGTGCCTTTTCTACCATATCATACCACGAACCTTTTGAGCTAAACAGCCACAACCACAGAGATGTATGATTTTCCCCAAGCAAGCCTTACCGCCATCTTTGTCCTGTATAGAAGAGGGAGGGAGACAGAGCTAGAAATATCAGCTATGAGAGAATCAAGCCAGCTGGATGCTCTTGTTAAGAACTTAAATCCTTCAATCCTTTGGCTAAGACTTCTGAAGAAGAATCAAACCAACTTTAGAGGTTGCTAGATGTTCATTCTTTTACTAATGAAAGGCCACAGCCAAGTGCATAATTGCATTTCCAAAAACAAAACAACAAAAAAACCCCACAAAACCTGTCTCAGTGATATGGAAATTATCAGACCCATTTAACACTCAGAACCAAATTAACTCCTAAACAAATGGCTAGTCCTGCAGGTTCTGGGCTGTGCTATTCAGACCTTAGCTGGAATATTCAGAGTATTCAGCTCTGCCCATTCCACACCTTAAGAGCAAAGTTGATGAGCAGGAGAACATCCAGAGGGTAACAAGGACAGAAACACCAGGCAACAGAGCAGTCAATGGAAGAGAGAAGATCTGTCCTAGAGAAGGGCAGGCTTGAGACATCAGCACCATCTTCCTTGATCTGTCTTGTTGAAGGGGTACTAGACCTATTCTCTGAGGCCCCAAGAGGCAGAATGAGCAACCTGTTTTCCCAAAGGAAGAAACGCAGCTCGTAACTGCCTAGTGTCAGAGCTGGGATTTGCCCCCAGGCCTTCTAACTCCAGATCCCACATTCTCTCCACCACCCCAAGCTGTTTCCTTTGGAGCTACCACCCCACTCTGTACCGGAGGTAGGCACTTCAGGAAGACAGATCTCAGTTCCAAATAAGAAAAGTGATTTGATAGTCAGAGCTGTCCAAAGACAGACTGTGCTATAGTGTGGGAGGATAGAGCACCTAATACAAACCCTGTCAGCAGAGAGATTCAATCAGGTTCATTGCTTGGCAGGAATACTGCAAAGGGAATTTGGGCATTGGATGGGTGGTTGGGTTAGAAGAACCTGCCAACCCTCTGAGATGAATTAATCTCTTCCTGCTACGTTTTCCTCTAACATTTCATTTGTACACTTACCACCGTTGCTTTTTATCAGTTACTTGTACAAGTGTGTGTCTTCCTCATTGAACTGTGAGCCTTTGCAGGGAAAGGAAGTACCTTAGCCACCTTGATATCCCTTATTGTGCCTAAGACTACACCTGGGAAACCAAGGAAACATTGACATCCCTCCTAGGCACTTTACATATATCAACTACTCCATATCCTCACAAGAAACCGAAGAAGTACTGTTATTCCCTTTTTTACAGATGGGGAAATTGAGACTCAGAATGGATAAGTAACTGCCAAGGAACTGCTGGTGACTGGTGAAGCTGGCATTCAAACTGAGAAATCGCTTGCCTACACCATCATGCTGCCTTTCTCCCAGGAGGAACTCAATAAACAACTGCTGATTTGAGACAAGTACCTTAAACACAGGCTAGTATTATATCCAGCCAGGTGTGGTGTTGTTTCCTATTGCTATGTTTACATTTCCTTCTAAACATAACCATCCATCCTCAAAATAACCAATCTAAAGTTGTTTTTGAATATCCTCTCTCTCACTTTTTAAAAGACAACAGCACAACACAAAACAATTCTGGGCAAGAGGACCAAGTTTTCATAAACCTTTCCTACCAAAACGAATTTCTCAAGCCCCTAAGAGCTCTGCCCCTCCTCCTAGTTGGCCCTGGCGCCACCTCAGGGCTCTGGATCACTGTAGACAAAGCAGCTCCTGGCTTTCTGCCCCAGGGATGTACGCTCGCATACCTCTTCACAGGCTGTTCTCCAGGACCTCGCTCTCCACACTCAAACCCAACTCAGGACAACTCAAATTTTCCCTGAGCAAAACAGTCCAGTTCAAAGGTCCTCATATTTAGCTAAACTTCCAAACAAAATATATCTTGAATTTCAAATCACATTATAAACCTACTGGCAGGCACTTAAAAACATTTAATCTCCTTGCCAAATGGGGCAAAAAAAAAATTTTGTCATCTAAATCAAAGGCGCCAGCATGTTTGGACAGCCAACACAGAAGGCCTCTCTGACACTCCATCTGTCTTAAGAAGTAAACCAAACCCAAGCTAGCCAACCATTTCTTCAAAAAAGAAATTTAAGTGTCACCAAAGGAAACTGCCACTGCTCAGTTCCCTGGGTGGGTTTCAGGTTTTCCATCCCAGGGCCTCTGGGACAGGAGATCCTGATGGCACATACGCCATTAACATGCTGTGATTTTCAACCTAATACCATGATTTCAGAGAACCAAAAGGCCACATTCACTATAAATTTAACTTATTAAGATGTCTTCCCACATGCTAATGTTTTAGAGCAATTTTATTAAACATGAGAGCCACCCTGGCTTCAGCAATGAGCAGGACTTAATGAAGACATATTTCCTATGTGAGCTACTGGCCTCTCTGCATCCATCAGACATTTCCAGCTGAACCTAAATTAACCGGTAAATGAACTGATTTGCATCCATAAATCCAAAAGAAATGTACCAGTGTAGGGTGTTTGAGATACCCAGCCTCCATTTCCCAATCTCATACAATTCTCTTGTTAGACTAAAATATGAGCCTTTCTATAAATTGTTTTCATCTTTATTAAAACGGGGGGGGGGGGGGGGGGGCAGGAATCTGAACCACCTAGAGCAGATATTTTATAACTAATTACAATGCCTTAAGAAGAAAAGACTCTCTAATACCTGATCATCTTTCTTAGGCAGAAAACCAACAGGACACTGTTTAGAAAGGTACCAAAAAAGACCTAAGTTTGGGTGATTTCTGTTATTTCACCTAGACTGAATCCTCGTTTCCATCCAGTTTTCAGTGAAATAACTTTTCCCTTTTGACAATTAAACCAAATAAGTCTGATCAACAATAACTTTATTAGAAAAGGAAAGTATACTCACTTAGTATCCACAATGTGCCACACCCTTTCATATACTAGCTTAGTGAATCCTCATCATAGTCATGTGAGATTACTATTATGTCCACTTTATAGGAAAGGAAAGTAACGATATTTAAGTCTCTTGGATGGCAGGAATTGTGTCTGGTGTCTCTTTGTTCCCAGCACTAAGCATGGGGCCTACAACACAGTTTAAGAGCCTGCCACACGCTTAAGAATGACTACATGACTAAAGGAAAGGAAAAGAAACTTGAAAAAAATATGCAATCCAACTTTTGCTCTAGGACCCTAACTGAAACCACTGCCTGGAACACACCTGCACACTGCAAATAATCTACTTGAGCTGCAGAGGTTTGTTTCAAAGGAAAATTTATCATCTTTCCAATGTGTATGCCACAAAGATAGCAACCACACTTGGTTATATACTCCATAGGGCAGGGCCTGGCCCTATCCCACTTCTTTTTCTCCCACTCAGCACCACACCTTGCATGGGTGGGTATTTAATGAGCTGAGCAATGCCAAAGGTCATGATGACACCTTCAGCCATCATGGGAGTCAAGAGAACACAAGCTGCCCACAGCTACCGGAAGAACTGGTCTCTGAGTCGAGTTACATCCTCTCTCCAGCCTCATTTTCCTCTCTGTACAATGGGAATAACAGAACACACTCACAATATTGTTTTTATTCCTTTAATAAATACTTACTGAGCATTAGGCACATGCCAGCCACTGTGCTAGGTGCTGAGAACACAAAGTTCATGAACGTCATCATCACATCCTGCCCCATGGAACTGAAACTCACGAAAAGAGGAGTTTTACAAATTTCAAAGAACTATACCATTATGAAGTATTGCTCCTCCTCTGTTTTCCATTTTGGTTATGGCATCACCCTCTACCCACGTCCAAGCTGTAAACTTGGGAATCATCTTCAACTCCTCCGTCCTTCGTTCTGCCCACAGTTCCAATCAATCACCAAGCCTCTTCTGATTCTCCTTCAGAAAAGTTTGTATTTCCTAATGGACAGGTGGGTAAGGAAAGTTTTCTTTTTATGTTATATATACTTCTTTTCTCTTCCCTTTCTCTCTCTCTCTCTCTCTCTCTCTCTCTCTCTCTCTCTCTCAAAAAGCCCCAAAACTATTGGGTTGTCGGAAAAGTCATGACGTATTTTTTTCTGTTTTTCATTGCAAAAATGCATCATGACTTTTCCGACAACCCAATACACACTTCCAATCCTAAGTCCCTTGGAAGGCAGGCACAGTGTATTTCATCTCTGATCCTCTAGGCCCCAGCACAGCATCAAATCAATAAGTGACTAAATGAGTGCCATGTGGTGATGTTAACACCTCACAGCGCTATCCCAGTAAGCAGGTTTCCCCCAGAGGCTGTTAAAAAGAAGAGCAGTAACTCCTGTCCTCTCAGGCAAACTCAAGAAGATAGACTGCTTTCAGCAGTTATTACAACTAACTGAGGCTGGTCCTCCATAGTGTGCTGGCAGCCTCTCTCCAAGCCTCCTGAAAGCCAATTCAATCACCTCTAAAACTGCAGAAGCTAAACTAGCTCCAGACCCAAAGACCACAAGAGAATTGCCCTAAGATGAAAGATGAGGTAAACCGACGCCCTCCTCCACCACCCTGCAATGGGCAAAGCATTCCCAAATGCACACTGGTAAAAACAATGACTAATTACCATGACCAACAGAGGATCCTGACTAAGGGAGTCCTCAAAGAAAAAAGCTAGAGACAGCAAAATCTAACCCTGCTCTCCATCTCCAGAGCTACAACTGGAGTCCAGGCCACAAACAGATAACTGCAACTGCCTCCTTACTGGTCTCCCTGCTTCAACCCTTGCCCACCCCCCTCACTGGTCTACTTTCCAAAGAGCTGCCAGATGATGTTTTTAAAACTATATCAATGATTAGGACACGCTCCTGCTTACCACCCTCCAACAGTTTCCCATCCAGTTGGAATAAAATCCAAACTCTTTACCCGGAAGTTCAAGATCCACTCCCCACCTCTTTATTTCATACCACTCTCCCCCTTCAATCACCGCATTTCACAAACAGAGGTCTTCTGTTTCTTAAAAAAGGCTAACCTCTTAGGCCTTTTCCTATGCTGTTCTCCCTGTCTGGAAAGTCCCTCCCCTAGATTTTTACAGAGCTGGTTACTTTCCAAGGCTCAGTTCAAACTTTTCCTTTTCAAAGAGGACTTCCCAGACCACTCTTATCTATAAAGTGGCACCCCTTCCCGCCCCATCACTTCCCATCAGATTTGTTTTTGGCACATCACAACTAGACAATATTTTCTTCATTTATTTTCCTGTCTGTCTGCTCTCTCATTAGGGTGGAAGCTGTGTTTTGTTCGCCCTGTAATACAGTGCATGCGGTAAACACACACACACACAGACTTTCCAGAGGATTAGTTGACTATCAACAGAGGAGCAACCTCAGGTGAGCCATTTTGTTATTCTGTTAGAACGAAGAAAACATCTATTTAGCCCCTACTACATGCTGGGCACTGTAAATCCATGATCTTCCTTTCAGGGAGGTAAATTAACTAGATCAAGGTCACACGGCTAGCAACTACCAGACTTCTGAGTTAAATACTTGTTTGTATAGCTCCTAAACCCCTCACCTCTGCCCCATCTCGGAGGGAGGGTTGTCACTCTATGGTTCATTCTCATATTGCGATAACGACAAGAAAAATCAAATATGTCTAAATTGCTTTACAGTTATTACAGCATTTTCACATTCACCTCACTCAAGAAGACTCTAGAGCACTTAGCCAGAAAGCCATACAACAAGTCAAGTGCCTCAAGGTCCAGTATCCCTGCCCTGAACCACAGCACTGGGGGCTGGAGAGGAGTGCGGACCCAGAGAGTAGTGAAATCCTTATTTTTGGTATAGAGGGATGGGGAAACCGTGCGTCACGGGGTGAAGACGTGGACTCTGTGAAACTCTGATAAGACCTGGCTATGAAGCAACAAGAAATGAATCATAGAACTGGAAGGCACGTTAGGCCTCATGGAGGCCAAACCCTGGCTGACGGATGGGGGAAAATGAGGCCTCAAGAGGAAAAGTAACTTGCTCGAGTTCAAATTCACTTAGCAAGTGAACAGAGCTGGAACCAACGGGGTCTCCTCTCCCCGAGTTCCCTTTCCTCTCCATCAAGGAGGCTTCTCAAGGAGAATTCTGTGTCGGGGAGGGGGAGGGGCGGGGAGCCAGGGGCAGGTCTTGGACTCCACAGAGGGGTAGGGAGAGGGTAGGGGTGGGACCAGGAAGGACACAAGGGTTGGGGTTGGGGGCGGCAGTGGGGAGGGGGGGGCAGAAATGAGCCAAGAAGGAGGCGGCAGCATCTGGGAAGGTGAGCGAGGGCCGATCATAGGGAGGCGGAAGAGAAACGAATAGAGTTAAGGGCAGAAGAAAGTGTTGTGAAAACAGGGTCCGAAGCGGCCTGGCAGAGTGGGGAGCGCCTGAGGGGAGAGGGCTTGGCATGAGAGTCTGAAGGCTCGGAGAGGCACCGAAGGGAGTCAGACGGGAAAAGTCCCCGACGCCAAACGGCACGGAAGGGAATCTGACGGGGAAGATTCCCGGGATCCGAGCAGACCCTGGGGCGCGTCTGACCAAGGTGGAGTCCGGGCCCGGGGAGCTGAGGGGAGTCTGAGGGGGACGGGCCGACTCACCGCGCTTGTTTTTGGTGCCGTGCTTCTTGGCAGCCGTCAGCTCCTGCTCGATCTTCTTCTCCAGGAATTCTTGCTTCTTACTTAGCATCTCCTCAGTGTCCCGCAGCCGCTGGATGGCCTCCTGGGGGGTCGGGCCGCCCTTGCCAGCCTTACCCCCTCCAGCCCCGAACAGCTTCCCGAACATCGACATGGTTGCTGCTCGCCGCGCCGGCCTTCGCCGTCCGCTCCGGCTAGGCTCGGCTCCAGGGCCCGCTCCCGGCCCAGCAGCTCCCTGCGCCGCAGGCCTCTCCGCCGCCTCCGCCCCACAGATGGCCCCGCCGCGCCACCTCCCACAGGCCCCCACGCCCGGCCCGGCCGGCGTCAGGGCAACGAGCCACTGACTGCAACTCCCGGTGGGCAATGCGCTGGCTGTGCCTCAAATCTAATGGAGAGAGGCGCGCGGCATGCCGGGAGGCTATAGTCTTCCGGCTTGAGGTGCGCAGCGGCGCGTATTTTTGGTTTACCTAGGGTCAAAGGGCGAGATGGCATGCTGGGAAATGTAGTCTCCTTAGGAACCCGCTCTATAAGGGAAGGACAGGAGAAATAACAATATTTTTAAAAAATAGTAATTAACATTATGCACATTCTGTCATCCATGCATCGTGCAAAATGCTTTATATGCATTATCACATTTAATTCTCACAAACCTATGACAGATAATACTGTTCCTATTTTGTAAGTGAATAACCAAGACTAAAAAATTGAGTGACTAACTAGCTTAACTTACTAGCCCTATCTTTGCATATGCTGTTCCCTCTACCTGCAATGCCTTTCTACTTTTTATTTACCTAACAGGTTCTTTGAAACCTAGTAGAGGCTAACAGCTCTGGGACTGGAGTTAGGCTGCAAAGGTTCAGAACCCACCTTGAATACTTACTTGGGCAAATTACTTTCCCCACTCAGTGTGCCTCCCTTTCCAAAAGTGTAAACTGGAGATGGTAATAACAGATCACTTTCAAGCTTATGTAAGATAGAAAATGTAAAGTGCTTATTTAGCATTGGCCTAGCATAGTAGGTGCTCAAAAATGTGTATTCATTCCTACATATTCTGGGTTATTATTATGCAGAATAATAATTAAACCAGGAGGAGACCCAGAACTTTCAAAAGTAAGAAAAGTGTTGAGGATTTTTTTCCCCCTGTATTACACAGGCCCAGCTGGTTGTGGGGCTACATTCCATTGTTTTCCCTTTTCCTTTGCTGTCAAGAATCATTTCTCCATTCATCAGCAGTGAGGCTGAATCTAGAAGCCAATACCTCCCCCATGCCTACTATTCTAATTTGTTGCTTCCAATTGCCAATAAAGAAAAATATGACTTCTCAAAGGCCTTTTTTATTCCTTTCTGGACCTTTCAAATATGTGAAGTTGCTTGGGAACAGTTTCAAATAAATAACAGCTTACCTGAACTTTTTATCTATTATGTCACATATGAGTGTTATCTCCTCCACAGAGTGTGATCTATTGGGTTGTCGGAAAAGTCATGACGTATTTTTTCTGTTTTTCACTGCAAAAATGCACCATGACTTTTTCAACAACCCAATATATGTGAATAAAAACATGCCTCAGATGTTGTTGTTCTTGTTGTAATGTACCATAATCCCAGCCTGCATATATACAGGTAACGAACCATCCTCAGAGGATGGGAGAGTTTATTTCACCCAACTTTCCAGGTTGGGAGAAAATTTTCAAATGTGAGAGACACACTAAAACTGTCAAGAATTCACAGCAACATAAATTGTGAAATATAAGTCACACTTATGCTTGTTTTATAATTGAAACATTGCAATATTTTTATCAAAATAAAGCTAAAAACAAAAAGACTTCAATCAAGCCACCTTATGGGTAAAACAACCCCTCCACATCTAAGAAATCTGCTCCTTCCCCCCTAAGTCATGCTGCAACCAAGCATACAGGTAGCAAAGCACTTGCTGGGCTTGAGCCATGACCCAAAGAATATATGAATAAACAAACACTGTAAGCCTCACCACCACCAGGCTTATATTGCTATGGAGTAAACTTTGATGATAGTAGAGCCCCTCATGCCATAACTTTGGGAGCCCAGAAAAACATCTAGGGGATGACCGCAGAACACTCAGATTTAATCTTGAGTGCCAACCCCTATTAATTAGTGTGGGCCACTCGGATTGCTGGGTTGAGAAGAAGAATTTTGAGGCTGCATCAGGACTCCTTGTAAAACTGTGCTAAGATTGATTTGTAATGTCTCCCTAGAGTGCTGGATTGGAAATGGTGACATTTGGGCAAGGTAGCTGCCATCCTGGCTGAGGATCCAGCTGCCTTGGTAGAAATTCACAGGGTGCCATGGCTTCATACTGGAGAGCCCTGGGTTTTCCTGGCCTTCATGTTTCTGGTCTGTTGGTCAAATGAGCAGACTCTTCAAACTGTGACTGACTGGTATTAGCTCATTAAAAAGTATGTGAAAAGAATGACCTACCATTACATGCAACAACTTGGATGACTCACAGATATTATGCTGAGTGAAAGAAATCAGACATAAAAGCATGTCCGATTCCATTTATACAAAATTCAAAACCAGACACAACAAATCTGTGGTGATGGGAGTCAGAACAGTGGTTATCTCCAAGGGTGGTATAGCCCAGGCACAACGATTTTTGTGGAGTGCTGGACAGGTTCTATATCAAGATCCAGTGGTGTTCACATGTGTATATACAAATTTATCCGTCTTTATACTTAAGATAATTGCCATTTACATAACTTCTGTACTTTACTAAATATATATTATATCATAATTTTAAAAATTTCTCTGGTAAGCACAGCAACAGGAGCATACAATTTTAGTTTGCAAACTACATTTGCATACAAAATCCCATCTTATCTCCCTCCATCCACCAAAGTCCCATGAAATAAGCATTACTATGTCATCTCCTTTTTACAGTTGTGGAAATTCAGGCCCACAGAAGTAGGAATTGCCCAAAGTTACATGGTTAAAGATGCCCAGTCATATATTTGTAAACGTCTTTAAAAATATTTCAAGTCAAGAAAAGCTGAATTAATAAAACCTATTATGAATACTAGGTTTTCAATTATGAATAATAAAAATTAGTATGCAACTTGATTTCATATCATCACACTATGTCAAATACAGAGGATTTTGCTGATTCTTAGTTGTAAAAACCAAGTAGAATACATCTAACACCCTTTCCTGATAAAAACACTCAACAAACGAGGAATAGAACTGCTCAACCTGATAAAGAATACCTATGAAAAACCCACAGCTGACATCATACTTAATGATGAAGGACTGAAAGTTTTCCCTCTAAAATCAGGAACAAGACCAGGATGTCTGCTCCCACCACTTGTATTCTGGAGGTTCTAACCTGGGCAAATAGGCAAGAAAAAGAAATAAAAGTCACCCAAATTGAAAAAGAACAAGTAAACCTATTTCTATTTGCAGATGACATCATCTTCTAAATAGAAAACCTAAAAGGATCCACAAAACAAACTATTAGAGCTAAAAACAAGTTCAGCAAAGCTGCAGGATACAAGATCAACACACAAAAATCTGTTGTATTTTTTGTACATTAGCAAAAGACAATCTGAAAATTATATTAAGAAAACCATTCCGTTTACAATGACATCACAAAGATGTCATTGTTAAGAATAAATTTAATCAAAGAAATGCAATTCTTGTACACTGAAAAGTATAATATTTTGTTGAAAGAAATTAAAGAAGAGCTAAATAAATGGAAAAACATTCTATGTTCATGGATTAGAATTATTATTGCTAAGGTGGCAACACTCCCCAAATTTATCTACAGATTCAATACAACCCCTATCAAAATCTGAGCTGTCTGTTTTACAGAAAATGGACAAGCTGATTCTGAAATTTATAGAGAATTGCAAGGGTCCCTGAATAGCCAAAACAAAACTGGAGAACTCACATTTCCCAATTTCAAAATTTGCTGTAAAGCTATAGCAATCAAAACAGTGTGGTACTGGCATAAGGGTAGACATATATATCAATGGAGAATAGAAATGAGAGTCCAGAAATAAACTCATACATCTATGATCAATTGATTTTCAACAAGAGGGCCAAGACCATTCAATCAAAAAAGAATAGTCTCTTCAACAAATGGTGCTGGGATAACTGGATAGTCAAATGCAAAAGAATAAATTTGTACCCCTACCTCATGTCATATACAAAAATTAACTCAAATGGATCAAAGACCTAACTGTAAGGCATAAAACTATAAAACTCTTAGAAGGAAACATACGTGTAAATCTTTGTGACCTTCAATTAGGCAACAGTTTCTTAACTATGATACCAAAAGCACAAAGCAACAAAAGAGAAAAAAAGGATACACTGGACTTCATCAAAATTAAAATTTTTTTTTTAAAGATTTTATTGGGGAATTGGGGGAGGGGAACAGTGGTGGGGAATTAGGGAAGGGGACCAGCCAAGTTGTTGTTCTTCAGTCTTGGTTGTAGAGGGCGCCAGTTGCCATCTGGCTGCCGGTGGCCTCCAAGCTCAAGGTGCTGTGTTCAATCTTAGTTGTGGGTGGGCGTAGCCACTATCCCAGGCGGGAGTCAAATCTGGCAGCCTTGTTGTTAAGAGCACCTGCTCTATCCACTGAGCTATCCTGGTGGCAGCTCAGCTCAAGGTGCAGAGTTTAGTCTTAGTTGCAGGTGGGCCTGCATCGAACGAGCAATCTTGTTGTTACACCAGCTGAGCCATCTGCCACCGTTGGCGGCTCAGCAATAGCTCAGCTAGGGCTCAGAGTCACTGGCCCATGTGGGAATTGAACCGGCGGCCCTGTTGCTCAGAGCTCATGCTCTTAAGCCAACTCTTAACAAACTGAGCCACTTGGCCAGCCCCCAAAAATTAAAAAATTTTTGTACACCAAAGTATACTAACAAGAAAGTGAAAGACAACCCATGAAACGAGAGAAAATAAGGCAAATCCTATATCTGATAAGGGGTTCCTATTCAGAATATATTTTTACAAATAACTCTTACAACTCAGAAACAAAAAAGACAAACAACCCAATTCAAAGCACTGAACTGTACACGTTAAAATAGTTAAAATGGTGAATTTTATGTTATGCTAATTTTATCTAAAAAAAAGTGTGTTGAAGTATTGAAAAGAAAATATGTTTTGGGGCTCACCACATAACATAAACCTAGATTAGAATTGAGGCTCTGCCATTCAGTCATGTGGCAAGGTGCTTCACCTGCCTCAGTTTCCCCATCTGTGAAAGAGATGCTATCTTTCTCACCAGGTCATTCTGAGGATCCAATGAGAACATAGGTAAAGAGCCTGGTACAGAATATGCATCTAGTAAATATTTACAAAAT
Source organism: Hipposideros armiger (assembly GCF_001890085.2). Classification (NCBI taxonomy): domain Eukaryota; kingdom Metazoa; phylum Chordata; class Mammalia; order Chiroptera; family Hipposideridae; genus Hipposideros; species Hipposideros armiger. The sequence continues at coordinate 2,867,408 of NW_017731588.1, forward strand.
AAATAAACAATAATAATAACAGGAATAATCATCACTAACATCTGTTGGAACCCTCACTCTGAGTCAGATGGTTTACATAAGACTATATCACTTAATCATCCAACGACTGTCCTATGAGGTAGGTACAGGTTACAGCTGAGGAAGCAGAAGCTTAGAGAGGTTGAATAACTTGCCCAAGGTCACCTCATTATTAAGTGGTGTGGCTGGCATTTGAAACCCCCAGCAAATAATAGAAAATCTTTATCGAGCCCTTTATGCGAAGCAAGACACTGAGCTAAGCATTTAGCTCCTTTTGCCCACAAAACAACTGCATTAAGTGGGCATTATTATTGTGCCCATTTTATACAGTAGATATTGGAGAAACAGGGAAGGTGAAGAGCTTATCCTTACAGTTTGTAAGGGCTGAGCTAGGATTCTTACTGTAAAGACAACTGGCTTAGCCACATACTATACTGCCTACATCCAAATGAATGAATGGATAGAGAGAGCCACACAAACAAACCCATAAATAAATGAAGTGTGATGGCCTTGGGAGCAGGTATGACCTCCCTAAGGAATAGGGCAAAGTTAGCATTAGGGGTAGGACAGATCTGGCAGGACCTCAGAGGGGCAAGTGGGGAATAGAGGGAGATTATGCACCGGAGGGGCCCTTGTACTTGAGCCAATGGGGGCAGTTACAGGGCCTACCCCATACCCATTCATTGGAGCATGTGAAGGCCACACAACAGGCTCTGTGCTCTAGAGGGTCAAATGTTTCCTTCTCAGTGAGGCTTTCTAGGCCAACCCATATAATTCTGCAATCTTCCCTGCATCACCTTCTAACATATTATATAATTTGCTTGTTTGCATTGCTGTTTATCGTCTGCTTCTTCCACAGGGGGTCTCCACAGGTCATGGTTTGGTTCATAATGTATCATCAGTGCCGGAACTATACCTAGCATGTAGTAGGTGCTCGATATTTATCAAATGAATACATGAATAGGCTGAGGTAGCAGTGACCTAGGGAGCAGGAGAGCTGGGTCTGGACTAATCCTTGCCGTGATGAGACCTTGGACAAGTCCCTTTCCTTTTCTCGGCCTCAGTTTATTCTCTGATTCTACAAAGGGCCCAAGGCTCTTAAGTTGGGCCTCTGCCTCCTGCTTCAGGATTCTGTGCCTGACCACACACCAACCACTCTTGGCGAGAGGGGGGTCATTCCCAACCCTGAGGTGGAAGCCGCTAACCTCCCTGACCACCACCTTTCAGGTCTTTGAGAATCCATGGGGTCACTTGCTGGCAGCCTTGAGGGTTGGGAGCACCTGCAGTTGCCACCTCCACTCCTCCCTCCTCAGGGGAGACAAAACTGGTCCAACTGGTTCTCCTGGGCCACAGGGGATACCTGCTCAGTCAACTGAGACTTCCAAGCCACTGCCTCTGTCACTTGTCCCAGATATTCTCAGCTCCCTCTTAAAAATGGAAAGCGTTCTATCAGGTATTAACTTCCAGGGCTTTGGATCAGCCATTTCTCAGCCCACATGGCAGATTCTTACTGGGGGAAACTGATCCTCGACCTCCATGGAATGGGAGGAGGGGGTGGGTAGAGTGTGCCTTGTTTTCTCATTCACTCAACAAATATTGATTGAGCAATTCCTGGGCAGTTCTAGGCATTGTAAAAATAACAGAGAACAAAATAGACAAAAGTCTTTGACCTTGTGGACCTTTTGGTTCTAATGAAGGGAACAGACAATATAGAAATGTCTAATATAATGTCAAGCGTGCTGAATAAAAATGAAGCAGGGTAAGGAACTAGAGTGTGATAGGGGTGGGGTGGAAACCATTTTAGATAGATTGACTAGGGAAGGCCTCTCAGAGGGACTTTTGGAGAAAGGTGAATAGAGGGAAAGAGCGAACCACATGAAAACCTAGGAGAATAACATTCTAGACAGAGGGAACAGCAAGTGCAAAGGCCCTAAGGCAGGAACTAGCTTATACGATGGTGGGGGGGGGGCAGCAAGAGGGTAGGTGTAACCAGAGTGGAGTGAGAGAAGAAAAGAGTGGTAGGAGATGAGGGCTGCATCATGTAGAACCTTGAAATCTATGGGGAGAACTTTCCAATTTCATTCTGGGAGAAATCAAAATCCACCAGAGGGTTTTAAACAGGCAAGTGGCATAATCTGATTCAGGCTCTAGAAAGATCTCTTGGGCTGCTGTCTAGAGAATGGATCATGGTGGGGGAAGAGAGAAAGCAGGGAGGCCAAACAGAAGGCTGATACAGTCATCCATGCAAGAGGCTAGCAGCCTGGACAGGATAGTGGTGGCCAAGGAGATGAGCAGTGGTTGGAGCCTTGAAGAAGTGGTTCCAAATAAAACCCACCTCATCAGAGCTGGTGAGAGCTTTAGAGATCCTAAAACAAGGCACGAAATTGGAGTCCTGAGTTTGAAGCCCAGCTCCACACATTCTGGCTGTGAGTCCTTGGGCAGGTAGCTACACCTCTCTGAGCCTTGTGTTTCCCCATCTGTACACTGAGCATGATAAGAGAGCTTGCTCCCAAGGAGTGTCTTGAGGACTCAGTGACATGTAAATAAGGCAAGAGCACAGGGCTTGGCACTTAAGACAGTCCCTAGAGTTAGCCACAACTAAACTCCCCACATTTATCAATAAAGAAGCTGAGGCCAGCTAGCTTAGAGGCAAACAGAGGACTGGAAGTGGGAGGGAGAAAAGGAAGCAAGATTTACAGGGTTCCTCAAGTCATATACCCACAGAGCCTAGACAGTAAGATGGATGAGTACACTGGGCCAAGAAAATGAAAAATCATGTGATCCTCTCTAGCCATCTTGTTTTCCCACTTTTGAGAGACATGGGAAATTAGAAATATTTCTCTTCTCTAAGATATTAGGCTGTCAGAAAAGTCATGACTTATTTTTCTGTCTTTCTTGCAAAAATGCATCATGACTTTTCTGACAACCCAATAAATCAACACAAGTACAGTAAGTAGCAACTGCCATTCAGTTGCAATGTCAGGGAGACAACATGGGAACTATGGTCATATGAAATGCATGTGCCCATTGAAAGGGAATGGCTAGCCAGCTCTGACTGAAGCCCAGTGTGCCAGATACCCCATTTTTAATCTTAGAAGTCGGAAATCCAGTTTTAGGTGAAACCTCCCAATTTTAATTAGATTTTCTAATTGCTTCTGGATATGGGAACACGGTAAATGTTTCTATATTGATCTTGCTATTATTTCAGCACCCTTGCTATTATTTCACCCTTTCTGACCCTAATATCATTTATTTCTTTTTCTTCCCTTATTGTTTCAGTTAGACCTCCAGCAAAATGTTGGGGTCATGAAAGTAGGCATCCTTGTCTTATTCCTGACACAGAGGGAATACATCTAATTTTTCACTGTTGGAGTAGGTTTTTAATTTCATTATTTTTAAATGTTGGCTGATTTTTTTCAAATATTGTGAAAGCTAAACAATGTCTGTCTGTAGGCTGAGTTCAACCCTTGGGCTGCCAATTTGTGAATTCTTTCTTTTCTTTTTTTTTTTTTAAGATTTTATTAGGGAATTAGGGAAGGGGAACAGTGTTTGGGAACTGGGGAAGGGGAACAGCCAAGTTGTTGTCCTTCAGTCTTAGTTGTGGAGGGTGCAACTAGGTCAGCTCCAAGTCCAGTCGCCATCCGGCCGCCCTCAGTAGCTTGCGGCCGCTCAGCTCAAGGGGCATGTTCAATCTTAGTTGTGAGTGGGCGTAGCCCACCATCCCATGCAGGAGTCAAACCAGCAACCTTGTTGTTAGGAGCAGCTGCTCTCACCAGCTGAGTCATCCTGCCACCTGTTGGAAGCTCAGCTCAGGCACAGCTCACTGGCCCATGTGGGAATCGAACTAGCGACCCTGTTGTTCAGAGCTTGCACTCTTAACCAACTGAGCCACTCGGCTGGCCCGTGAACTCTGCTTTACTTGAATTCTCTCTGAATTGTGACAACACCTCATCAGGTAGGTACTATTATTCTCTCCATTTGACATATGAGTACATCAAGGTTCAGAGAGGTGAAGTGACTTGCCACAGTCACACAGCTGGGGTCAGAGTCAGGATTCAGAGCCAGCTCTTTCTGATGCCAAAATCTGTGGGACCCTGGATGCCTAGGCCAACCCCTCTTACACTATACCCTGTTCAGCATCTCAGGGCTCTGTAAGCCCTGGGGTCCTGGAGCAGTTTTATCATCAACTCTGAGTGACCCTTGACCAAGGGGCTTCCCCCTCTCTGGACCTCAGCCTCCCTGTCTGCCAACTTAGGAGGGGTTTAGCTATGGGAACACCAATATAGTTCCAGCCTCCTTCCCAATAGTTGAATTCTGCATCTATTAAATATTAGCCCTGATCTTGATTATGTCCCTTGTTCTGTGGCCTGGCTGTCACTTACTGATGTTTGACTTCGGTCTGCTTAACCTCACTGTGCCTGTTGCCTCATTTCAGCTGTAAAATAGGATTAAAAGTAGCACCGGGCCGGCCGAGTGGCTTAGTTGGTTAAGAGCTTGCTCAAGGGTTTGAGCTCTGAGTAACAGTGGTTCGAGTCTGGCCCAAGCTGAGCTGCCGCTGAGCTGCCAACAGGTGGCAGGATGGCTCAGCTAAAAAAAAAAAAAAAAGTAGCACCTACTCGAAAGTGCTTAGGACGTGCCAGGCACAGCATAAGGGCCTAGTAAATGTCAGCCCTCATGATTACTGGTAAATGTTCATACATGCATGCACTGACAGGAAGAGACAGAAATATAATGTAAACAGCTGTATTAGGATGAAAATGTGGTTTTTAACATTTCCTTTAATATCACAATGAACAAAAAAATGTTTAATGCCTCCCATGACTCATCTACTATGTAGAGAATAAAGTTCAAATTCCTTAACCCAACATCCAAGAATCTCTCTGATCCGACGTCAACCCATATTTCAATAAAACAAAGTAGCTAACAGCACATGGAGGCAGGCTGCCCCAGCCTGAATCCCAGTTCTGTGACTTACTAGCTGTGTGAGCTTGGGTGAGGAACTTTGCCTCTCTGTGCCTGTTTCCACATCTGTAAAAATAAGTAACACTTCTCACCTGATGGGGCTGAGGTGATGTGACATGAAAGGCTTAGTACAGTGTCCATGACATGTCCAAATGGAAGCTTGAACATATTAGCAGTTACCATGATCTACCCACGACCCTCCAATCTCTGGTCACCCTGGACCACTCACCAGCCCTGGAATACAACAGGCCGTGCACTGTCAGACCTCGCAGTCTGTGCCTTGCTCTCCCTGGCATGATTTCCCCTAACTATTCACCCATCAAAACACTGTCCAGGCCCAGCTCAAATGTCACTTCCTCTGAAGAGACTTCCTGTCCCCACCAGCCTCTCTCCTGGCCTTTTTGAGGGCTGGGTAACCTTATAGCCCTCACCCACTCCGCTGTGCACTACTGCTTCATCTGTCTCTTCCACTGCATCGTAGCCTTGAGGATGAGGGGAAGTTGGGCTTGCTCTGAGCTCCAGCCCTGGGCCCCAGCACAGATGTCTGAGGGATGCATCAGCCTTGAAGGAAACGCAGTCATCAAACTGAGTCCAACAGTTCTACCGCATCCTACCCTGTCCCCTCCTGAGTTTGTTTTCTCGCCTATAACAGGCAATGCGGCACAGTAGGGTGGTTGTAAAGATAAATGAAGAAACGTCAGTCGAGGCCTCTTTACTCTCTCCCTGCCTCCCGATGAGCCTGGTTTGCTTCCCCCTGAACTAGCTGGGGACGGGGAAGGGAATTGAGGACATCTACAGCCATCCAGAGGCCTGTTCAAGATCGGACCTCTGGCTCTCGTCAGTTTCTGATTCCAAAGGTTTGGGGTGAGGCCCGGATCCTGCATTTTCAAAAGCGAGTATAAACCCCTTCCTCTGGGTGGTTCCAGGGGCTATATTCTGAAATGACCATTCTGGGAGCACCAAACCTCTCCATGGCTATTGGGGCAACCCAGCCTTGTATGAGGGCCCCCCCCCCACTCCTCAGCCCCCACACACTTTGGAGGGGGGAATGCTGCCACCTAGGGACTAAGAAAGAAACTGCCAAAGCTAGGACCTGAGCCATGTGGATACTCATTTTGAAAAAAACATTTATTGAGCACTTTCCAAGTACAGTGCGCTATGCCAAACCCTTTGCATATTTCATCATATCGGATCCCCATGACAGCCCAATGAGGTAGTTCTCTCATAAGCCTCATTGTACAGATGAGGAACATGGGGCTCAGAGGTGAAGTGACTTACCCAAGGTCACACAGCGGGTGACTGGCAGCGCTTGGATTTGAAGCTAGATCTGGCTGATAGCTGCACTCTAACCACAACACTCAAGTGCCTCCTAAGTGCCTACATCACAGAGGCATCTGGCGATGCTGTGAGGAACCGTTTGTGAAAAGGTCCAGCAGATCCTCATCTGACCATGTCAGGTGTCTGAAGAGCAGCTTGACTGCAGGCCACCCCTAAGGCAGCCCGGAGGGCATGGGCAGGACCACTCTGTCTTCTCTCTTAGGCGGCCCAACCACTAGCCTGGACCAGCCAGACAGACCCTGGGCTGCTCAGGCTCAGCCATCTCTCTTGCTTTTGTCCCTGCCTGAAAGCCACAGTAAGCCCTGCCCTGGTCCCAGAATGCTACAGGGCTTTCCAGAAGGATAGGGGACACAGAGAAGGGTGACAGGCCAGGGTTTATAAATGACATTCCAAAAGGATTTCCGCTGACAGCTCCTTCCATTGGGAAGGATCTCTAGTCTGCCCCCAAAGGCCCTGGACCCAAAAATGACCATCAGGCTGGGCCGTGTGAGCAAACACCATGGGTCAATCACTCCGAGGCCTGGATGTAGACGGGCACAGCAAGCATGGCACACGGACCGTCGGCCCCTGCCTGCAGCTCTGCCAGTGCCAGGTTGGAGCCCAGGCTCTCGGTATGCCCAGGCACTACCAGCTCAGGTTCCCCACCCACCGTGCCACCCACTACGATGGACAGCACGGCGTCTGGCTCTGAGAAGGGTGGCTTGCCTGGGACAGCCTCAGGCACTGGCCCAGCCCCTGCATCCTTCAGCTCCTCTAGCCCCAGTGGGTCAGGCAGTGGGGTCACCACCTTGCGTCCACCACTAGAGCCACTGCGGGGGGCTGCCCTCCTCCGGGGGGGCCGCCGGCCTTGCAGGTCCTTGTCCTTTTGGGGGCCGAGGCGGCAGCGGTGATCCTTGAGGTATTTGTGGCGGGAAAAGCCCTTGGCACAGCCAGCACAGCGGAACTTGTAGTTGCCCGTGTGGGCGCGCTGGTGCTCGGCGAGGTGGGCACGGCGGCTGAAGGACTTGCTGCACAGGGCGCACTTGTGGAGCTTCATGCCTGGTGGGGAAGGGAAGGCAGTGAGAGGCACCTTTACCCTGCAACAGTGCCCCTGCATTGGGGATAAAACCCCGTCTCTCGGCTTGCCTACAAGCATCCGTGTGATCTGGGCCCTGCTGCTTCCAGCCTCATCTCCCACCTTCTCCCAGCCACTCCGTGCCAGTCACGCTCACTCTCCTCCAATGAGTCAAGCTGCCTCCTACCTCTGGGTCTGTGTACTTGCTGTTTCCCTCTGCCTGGAATAGTAATGCTCAGCCCCCAAACCTTGGCTCACTTTGCCAGGTCACCATCATCTCTCTCCGCCCTCGTCTGTCTGCCTCAGCCCGGCCCTTTCAGACCATTCCCTATAGGGAAGCTAGTAAAAGACTTCATAAAACACACAGAAGGTCACGATATTCCCTGCTCCAAATCCTCCAATGATTCCCCAAGTTTCCCACAAAGCCCCTTGCAGTCTGACCACCCCTTCACCTCTCAGACAGCGCCCCCCTCCCCCCGCTTTGTTTTCTGAGCGCCGGGCCTCCCTCCTGTCTTTCCTTGTCTTAACCACCTCAGTCTCTTCCCTGACTCAAGGCTTTGCACTTGCTACTTCCTCGCCCTGGAAGTCATTTCCTAGTTTTCTCAGGACTCAGTTTCATGTCACCTCCTCTGGTAGGCCCTCCCTGATACTTACCCTTTCATTCTCTGCCCCATCACCCTGCTTATTTCGTTCTCCACACTCAGCATACTTTGCTGCTACATAATTATTTGTTTGCTATTCATTGTCAGTTTCCACCACTGAAGGCTAAGCTTCCCCAGGAGGGCAGGGGGAGGTTCTGCCTGACTGATTCCCCCATGGCACCCCCAGTGCCTGACATGTGGTAGGTTCTTAATAGTCACTCACCGAATGAATCACTGGTGCCTCCATGTGTGTATGAAGTCAACTCCAGCCCACACTCAGCCTGGGCCACAGCCCCCTCAGCCTCCCTGGCTCAGGGAGATGAGGTGACTTGCCTGAGGCCACCCAGCAAGAAAGTAGCAGTGCCAAGACTCAAACGCAGGCCCTCTGTCTCTAAGCCCTTCATCTACTCTCCCAGTTTTCAAACTTCCTTTAGCCACTAAATCCTTTCTGAAAACCAGTGTCAATTTTACCCCCTGGGGGACTTTTGGCTTGTCCCTTGGAGAAATTTCTGGTTGTCATAAATGTGGGGGAGATGCCATTGGCATTAATGGGTAGAGGCCAGGGGCTCTACTAAACATCCTACAGTGCACGCGGCAGCCCCCCAAGACAACAAATTATCCTGCCTGAAGATCGATGGTGCCAAGGGAGAGAAACCCTGTTCTGGACCTAACGGTATGTGGAAAGCCAGTCATGCTGCTCTGGGAAAGCGCCATGGAGCCCCTGGGAACTGAGGAGTGGTGTAGAGACCCGTGCTTCCCATCCCAGCTGCCCTGCTCTGGGAGGCTATCCAGGAACCTTCCCGGCCTTATCTTGGACCCAGTCAGGATCTGATCTCCCACCACACCTGATCCACACCTCTATCACACTGGCACCTCTCTGATTTACATAATAATTACCTCCTCTCAGGTCGGCTTCCCCTCAGCCATGGGGGCTGTGTCTAAATCACCTCTGTGTACCCTGAGGACTCTGACACAAGCCTGGCTCATGACTCACATGAGCAAAAGTCTGTTGGCTGGAATGTACCAGATGAGGATAATAAGCCTCACGGGATGTGTCTGCAGGGCCGGCCCCAGGGGACTTACACCGAACCAGACCCTCCTGGCAGGTCCACGTGCCACTTACCAGAGTGGGAGAGGATATGAGCCTTCAGCTTATCCGGCCGGTTGAACTCCTTACTGCAGCCTGTGTGTGTCCTGGAACCCAAAGCGACTGGTCAGGGGGTGCTCACCAAGTTCAGGACCCTCTTGCTGGCCCCTCTGCTAGCCCTGGGCATAAGGACCCCCTGTCAACCCTCATGGTTGAGCAAAGCAGCAGGATGGGGAGTGAAGCTGGCAGGCAGGGCTCCGGACAGGATAAAAGGAGAGAGGGTCTTCAGCCCTCAGACCTCACATCTTTCTGTCCCACCCCTGGGTAAACTTATGCCCGCTCCATGCCAGTCTCTACTCACGAGAAGGGGCATTTGTATTTCTTGTATGGCTCATGGATCAACATGTGTCTCTTCAGTTTGTCCTTGCGGTTGAATGCAGACTCACACACTGAGCATTTGTAGGGCTTCTCACCTGCAGGAGGAGACGCGAGGATGGAGATGAGGATCCCATGAGAAGGAGTCTGAACATGGGGCATGGGGTGGGGGGCACTAGAGGACAGCAGCTCCTCTAGGGAGGTGGCCTGGGAGAAAATAGCCTCTCCCATTCCTCATGGCTTTGCTTTTCCAAGGAGAGGGGACCATTTTATTATCTTTTTTTTTTTTAACTGGGGAATTGGGGGAGGGGAACAGTTGGGGAATTGGGGAAGGGGACCAGCCAAGTTGTTGTTCTTCAATCTTAGTTGTGGAGGGCACCAGTCACCACCTGGCTGCCTGTCGGCAGCTCGTTGTCTCTAAGCTCAAGGTGCTGTGTTCAATCTTAGTTGTGGGTGGGCGTAGCCACCATCCCATGCGGGAGTCAAACCAGCTGCCTTGTTGTAAGAGCGCATGCTCTATCCATTGGGCCATCCAGACGGCAGCTCAGCTCCAGGTGCCAAGTTCAGTCTTTAGTTGTGGGCGGGCATAGCCCACCATCCCGAACAGGCAATCTTGTTGTTAGGAGCACGTGCTCTCACCAGCTGAGCCATCCTGCCACCTGTTGGCAACTCAGTGGCAGCTCAGCTCGGGAGCAGTGTCACTGGCCCATGTGGGAATCGAAATGGAGGCCCTCTTGCTCAGAGCTCGCGCTCTTAAGCTAATTCTTAACCAACTGAGCCACTCGGTCAGCCGAGAGGGAACCATTTTAGATAGGGTGGTTAGGAAAGGCCTCTCTGATGGGCAACACGTGAGGTGAGACCTGAGGTAGTAAGGGAGCAACCCGTGTGGAAATCTGGGAGTGAGGATCCCAGGCAGAAGGAAAGGTGGGGGCGCTTGGTGTGTCTGAGGAACAATGGGGAGGCCAGTGTGGCCGGAATGGAGTGGGGAGGTGGAGAATGAGGCAGACGACGAGGTTAGCGAGGCTGCCTGGCCTAACAGGAGGGCCTGGAAGGCCCAGGAAGGACTTCGGCTTTTCCTCTGAGCCAGATGAAAAACCACCAGAGGGGCTGAGCAGAACAGGTCCAGGATCTGCCTGCAGAGTTTCACAGGCTCCCTCTGGTTGTGTATAGAGAAGAGACTGAGGGCGGTGAGGGTAGAGGCAGGTACAAGAAACAGGAAGTGATCACGTACAGGCTATGTTTGGAAAGCAGAACTGGCAGCCCTTGGCCATGGATTGGCTGTGGGGTGTGAGAAAAAAGGAAAAGTCAAGAATGAGACTGAAGTGGGCCAAGGGACAGGGTGGGTGGTCATGGCCTTCACTGAAACGGGGTCCACCATGGAAGAAGGGGGAATTACATACAATTAAATCCTTGCAACAAACCACGAGGTAAGTACTATCATTATCCCATTTTACAGATGAGAAAACTGAAGTTCGTGGCCTACATCTAGCGGTTGGGAGAGCTAAGACTCTAGCCCAGCAGTAGGATCCACAGTCAGCCTGAGTCGCCCAGATCGACTTGGGGCAGAACCATTAGGGGGACAGCTCTCACCTGACCGGGGCTGGGGTCACAACCTGCCCTTCGGAAAAGGGTTGTTACTGGGCTATTTTGATTTCCTGCCATTATTTCTTCTCTATTCTCCCTGTGGAACGAATAAAGTACTTTTGAAAAATGCCAACCGCCCCTCCCACCCCCAATGATTAAGGAAATTCTGGTCCTTACAATAGAATGCTCTGTAGTCATTAAAAAGATTAAGGTCGATCTGTGTTTCTCGATCTGGAAAGATCTCCTGGACATATTGCTAAGAGGAAAAGAAAGCTGTAGAACAGCTTAACACAGTCCCATTTTTGCTGGAAAAAAGTACAATTCCCACACTCCAAAAAAACCCAAAAACTCAAGCCATGTGTGTTTGTATAAACACAGAATATGCAGGGAGAAAAGTGAGGGATGGTACACACCAAACTGTCAGTAGCAATTAGGATTTGAAGGGGGAATTTAATATTTAACCTTATGGAATTCTATACTGCTTTCATTTTTACAATAAAAATATATTACTTTTGAATAATAATCATTTAAAAAGCCACGTGGTAATATATACGTAACATAAAATTTACTATTTTAACCATCTTCATGTGTATAGTTCAGTGGCATTAAGTATATTCACATTGTTGGGGAGGCCCGTTAGCTCGGTTGGTTAGAGCCCAGGGCTCATAACACCAAGGTTGCCGGTTCGATCCCCACATGGGCCACTGAGCTGTGCCCTCCACAATTAGGTTGAAACAACTACTTGACTTGGAGCTGATGGGTCTTGGAAAAACACACTGTTCCTCAATTAAAAAAAAAAATTAAAAAAAAAAAATATATATATATATATATTCACATTGTTGTGCAACCATCACCACCTCCATCTCCAAAACCTTTTCAGCATCCCAAACTGAAACTCAATACTTACATATATACATTTTAACCTAGCACTTCCACTACTAAGAAGATACACTCAGGTGTACTCCCAAAAGCTTGCCAAGGAACCCACACAGTACTGTGTGTACAAACTAACAGGTGAAAAATAATTGAAGGATTCATTATAGGAAACTGGCTAAATAAGAGATGGTAAATGCAGAGGAATACTAACAAATACTATGCAGCCAAGGAAAAGAAGGTGCCTTAAAGGAACATTTTCAAGGTATAGTGATAACGTATATTGAAGAAAAAAGGTACATGATGGAATTATAATATGTGCTAATTTGTGTAAAAGTAAGCAAGTGTTTGTATACATGTAAAATAAAACTAGAATGACACAAACTAGACCACTGATAGCTGTTGCCTGTGCCTTTGGGGAGGGAAGAAAGAGTATTTTTCAAACTGCAAACTGAGTCACAACTTGTTGGTCATTATTTTAACAACTAAAACTGAACAGAACAGAATAGAAAATATGGTGCTGTGAAACTTATTTCAATATATCCTGTGTATATATATATATATATATATGTTTCCTGAGTTGCAATATAAAATGTACTTTTTTTACCATAGGTAAAAAAAAATTGAGGAATGTTTGAATTATCCACCTGAAGTAGGAGGGGGGTTTATTTTCATTTTATATGCGTTTGCATTGTCAAGAATTTTCTCCTCAGGTTTTCTCAATCTTTTGATCCTTTTCAATGAAAAAGAAAACCAGAATTTTTTAACTAATAAAAAAAATGTAAAGATTAAAAAAAAAAGTCAATGTGTCTCAACTGGGGGATCAAGGAGAGAGGGTTTTGTCAAGGTTTGGGTGGTAATTTTGCAATGAGAACAGTGCCCCCAACCCCAGGAACTCAGAATGATCTGAGGGGGCTGACTCTCAGGGGGCAGAGCCAAGAGAACTCCCATCAGCCCGAGGGGCTAGTCTCTGCTCTACTGTTGGTGGGAATGCCTTGTTCCTTTGAGAGGGCAGGTGAGTAGGGGGCAAGAAGGAGATAGAGAGGGCAAGGGGGCAGGAGGAGGATGGGGAAGAGGGCGAGAGAAAGATGGGGAGGAAAGCCTGAAAGGGACGAGAAGAACAAAGAGGGGGTTGGGGATGCGGAAAGTGAGGTGGCAGGAGTTGGCGGGGAGCAGGGTACCCACCTGAGTGGATGTGAGCATGCAGTTTGAGGTAGTGCTCCCGCCGGAAGAATTTCTTGCACACCTGGCACTTGAACCTGCCCCCGCTGCCATGTGTGGGCAGGTGACGCCGTAGGTAGCGTTCACAAGGAAACACCTGGCAGAAGAAAGGAGTTGGCTTTAGGTCTGAGTCACCAGCCCTAGTCATTTTCTGAGCTCCAGGGACCCCTCATTGCCAGCTGTTCCTTTAGGAAACACCTTCCTTTCTGCTCACCGGGGTCGGGGCCCACAACTTCACGCACAGCCCTGAGAACATCATGGCTCCCACTCTCACCCATGCCTGCTTTGAGCGTCTGCCCAGGCTCTTTTTCCTACCCAGAGGGCCTTTCTCTCTTAGCCTGACAAACCCCTCCCCATCCTTGAAGACCCTACTCATCAGGTGTCACCGCTCTGTGAAGCCTGCCCTAACTCCACAATGCCACGGCAAGCAAGGCAAATTCCGCCCTTGAATATCCACCCACATTTTAAAAGTCAGCATTGAACGTGCTGAATTACAGCCCTTTGCTTACACGGGATCTCCATGAGGACAGAGAGGGGCTTTCACTCCCCAGAACAGGGCCTGAGTCAAATGACTGACAAGTAAAAGCATAAATGAAAAAAATAACTGAAAGAAAATGAATGAAAAGGTAGTAAAAAGCCAGAAAACACAGAAGCCAAAATCTCCTTCTTCCCCAGTTATAGGATAGACAAGTCATTCATTTTTTTCATTCATTTGGTATAGAGATGTAGTCAGGGACAAACCCAATTGCCCTACTATTTATCAGCCCCACCATTTCCTAGCTGGGTGAACTTTCCGTGCCTTGGTTTCCCCATCTGTTAAAAGGGACAGTAATAATATGCCAACCTCCTAGGGTTAAATGAGTCCATAGGGATAAAACATTCAGAAGAGCATCTGGCTCGTGGTTCTTACTTAATTCATGATATCTTTTCACATGGACCACAAATTCCAAAGCTCAAAATTAGACTATATAATTAGAAACATCTACGAGGCCGAAGTGATACCAGAGCTGCCTGGAAAATCTGCCATGTAAGGTTGTAAGAAAATGAGTAGAACAAAGAAACAAGTTGAACACACCAGGGGGATGCAATCAGCAAAATCCAGGCTTCAGGAAACTCCACAGGACCGATGGCCCAGTTTCTTCAATAAATAAATTGAAGAGGGGAAAAAAAAAAAAAGCAATGATGGGGGGAACCTATAGATTAAAAGAAACTTTGGTCATATCAACCAATCGCAGTATATAGACCTGATCCAAAAAACAAACTTTACAAAAATTATGTTTTTGAGACAACTGGAAATTGGCACATGGCCTAGATATTTGATGATATTAAGGGACAGGCTTAATGAGGCTTTCCAGATTTGCTGAAAAGAAGGACCAATAATAACAAGGAAAATAACACATCAGGAAGCTAGAGGCCGCTGTTCAGATGCTGAACCTGGACCCAGGAGGGGCCTCACCCCACATCAGCCCAGTTGGCCTGGCCTGGACCAGGAGCAGCCCCAGATGGCCGCATGTGGTGTCTGATGGGTAAGACAGGTCAGGCAGAGCTCTTACTCTTCAAAGATGAAATGTCGTCTGTGGAGATAATTCCAAGTCTTGTCTGCACATACAGACAAGGAGAGGAGAAGGAGACAATGAGGTCTTCACTCCACTGCCTCTCATCCCTTAATATCACAGGGTTACCCACCTTTTGACAGTGCGGGCAGGGGAAGTTGTGAGTGGCGGTCTGCAAGTGGTGCTCCAGGGCCTCAGGGGTAGAGTATTTGTTGACACATTTGACACATCTAAATGGGAAGATGCAGAAGTGAGAGAACAGTGCGGGGGCGGTTAGACTTGCTCAGCAGGCCCAAGAATCAGCCCCTAGGGCCAACATTAGGAGGTAAAATTTTACATTTAATTCATTTTCAAATAAGTCTATTCTTCTCGCTTGCCACTGTCTCCATCTTAGTCCAAGCTGCCATCCTCTCTCGCTGACATGTACAGTAGCCTCCTAACTGGCCTCCCTGCCCTACTCCACCCTCTGTAGTCCATTCTCCACAGTGGAGCCAGCGGGAGCCTTTAAAAATCGAAATCAGACCATGTCACACTCTTGCTTAAAAGTTCCCACCTTGGCCTAAAGGCCCTGCTGGACTGATTCACTTCTACCTCTCAGACTTCATCCTTCTCCACTACCCACTTCACTCACTCACTCTGCTCCAGCCACCCTAGCTTTCTTGATGTAACTCAAACACACTTGATCCCACCTCAGGGCCTTTGCACATGCTGTTCCTATGATCTGGAACACTCTTCGCCAAGTCTCCCCCTGGGCAGCACCTTCTCATCCTTCATGTCTCAGCTCAAATTTCAGAGAAGCCCTCTCTGACCACTGTGTCTCAAGTTGCCCCTCACCCCCTACCACCATTCCCTATTATGTCACCCAGATTTTCTTCATAGCACTTATTACCTGGAATTATTTTATTTGCTTACTTGATTATTATCTGTCTCCTCCACCAGCAAGTGGGCTCTGGAGGCACGGACCATATCTGTCTTTTTCACAAACTGCTCTGAGTGCCACTGACAATCTGTTATACGAAAAAGTCAGACAGACAAGGATCCAGACCTGGTTCTTTCCCGTCTCTGACCCTCAGTTTCCTCAACCATAAGATGGGGTAGGAATCCCAAATTGACCTGCCTCTCATTCATTCTTAAGATTGTCACAAGAGTCAAAAAACACAACTGTGCTAAACGATTCATAAACCGCAGAGCACTATAGACATGGTATTTACTATAAACACAGTCTTTACATCACTGTGGCTAACATGCTTTGAAACACCAGTTTCAGGCCACAAGCCACTTTGAAGAAGACCCTACCATCTCCCCACCAAGGAAACATTTGCCAGCAAATGGACCCATTTACAATGAAGTGCCAGTGAGGAATGCCACAGGTGAGTGGGCCATTCATACCAAAAACAAAACCATGGGCCCTGCCATCTGTACACCAGGGCCACCGTGGGAAACCCCACAGGCAAGCTGCACCTGCGGCAGGCTCAGGGGAGGCCGTCAGACCACACGCTGAAGACCACAGGCTAAACGCTTCTATGGCAAGATGGGAAGAGGATGTGGGGTGGGAACAGAAGGGCAAGAACCTCATAAGCTGGTGGGAGGGAGAGGACAGGAATTGCACCCGCCTCCGCGGTGAGAAGACAGGGTTGTGGGGGAGGTAGTTTACCAATAAGCATTAGAATTAGAACTCCCTGCCAGAACACCCCCCTAACTAAGTCATCCAAGGTAACATCCCCAGCAACGGGGCAAACCAACGTCATGTACCTCCTGATCTAATAATGCACTGAGAAGGGCACAGCGTCACTTTGTGATATTTCTGCCAAAAGTGCCAATCCTGGATCTAACCTGAGGTCAAATCAGACAAATCCAAATGGAGGGCATTCTGCAAAAGAACTGGCCTATGCTTTTCAAAAATACCAACGTCATGAAAGACAAAGACAGAATGAGGAATGGTTCCAGCTTCAAGGAAACTAAAGCGACATGGCAGCTGAATGCAATGTGTGATCCTGGATGGGCGCCTGGGCCTGAAAAAACACTTTTCTCTTTGTCTATAAAGGATGTTATTGGAACAGTTAGAAATTTTTGAATAAGGTCTGTAGATTAGATAAGAGTTGTCTTGATTTAACTTCCTGATTTTGTTAACTATACCATGCTTATGTAGGTAAGAGGTTATCCTTGTTTTTCGAAAATACACACTAAAGAGAAGGGGTAAAGAAGCATCATGTCTGGGGGGTCGGCCGAGTGGCTCAGTTGGTTAAGAGCACGAGCTCTGAGCAACAGGGTCTCCGGTTTGATTCCCACATGGGCCAGTGAGCTGCGCCCGAGCTGCGCCTGAGCTGAGCTGCGGCTGAGCTGCCGCTGAGTTGGTGAGAGCGCGTGCTCTTAGCAGCAAGGTTGCTGATTTGACACCTGCATGGGATGGTGGGCTGCGCCCCCCCAACAACTGAGATTGAATACAGCACCTTGAGCTGAGCAGCCGCAGGCTGCTGGATGGCTCAGTGTGCAACCAAGTTGCCAGTTTGATTCCTGCATGGGATGGTGGACTGTGCCTCCCCCCACCCCACCCCACCCCGCAACTGGATTGAAAGCAATGACTGGACTTAGAGCTGAGCTGCACCCTCCACAACTAAGATTGAAGGACAACAACTTGACTTGGAGCTGATGGATCCTGGAAAAACACAACGTTCCCTTTCCCTAATTCCCCAACACTGTTCTCCTCCCCGATTCCCCAATAAAAATCTAAAAAAAAAAGAAGCATCATGTCTGTAAATTATTCTCAAATGGCTCAGAATAGGAAAAAACCAAGGTGGTAAAAACTTAACATTTGGAAAATCTGGGTGAACAGTATTTGTGAGACTTCTTTGTACCATTCCTTTTTTTTTTTTAATAATTGGATGTTTTATTAAAGTTTGTACAAACTGTTATATAAATTTATATCCTTCATTCAGAAAGGATTCATTGTGGTTAATTATTAGGGAATTACAAATATAAGATGTATAATTAAGGTGTACAGATATTATAAGTAAAATATTGACAGCAGTATAGTCAAACCAGGTGAAATGTATTTCTTCAGTAATGGGAAAAATAATCAGTGAATAAAAATTCCATATTGTGAGACGATGATATATTAGTTTGAGTTAAGATATATTTAACATCTCTTGAGTGTTTTAAGAATGACTTTTCTAGTTTTTACAGTTTGTATTTTAAGAAAGACATTGAGGGGCGGCTGGTTAGCTCAGTTGTTTAGAGCGCAGTGCTTTTAACACCAAGGTTGCCAGTTCGATCCCTACATGGGCCACTGAGATTCGGCCTTCACAACTAGATTGAAACAACTACTTGACTTGGAGCTGATGGATCCTGGAAAAACACACTGTTCCCCAATTAAAAAAAAAAAAAAAAAAAGGAAAAAGAAAAGAAAAAGAAAGATACTGAAAAACCTGGAGGGTATTCAGAAAAAAGCATCCTAAATAATTAAAGGGGAAAACATGACCTAAAAGTGTGCTGAATTTTACCTTGAATTTTTCAGAATACTTCTACGAACAAAGAAAGGCTGTTTTCCCTTTTTAAGGATTTTTTTGAAGAATAAATGTCTGCCAAGTTGAAGAATGCTATAAGGAGGGCTAGCATCTTTCTCCCCACCAATGCCAAGGCTCAGAACCCACTATGTCAGCCTGAGATTCAGTTTCCCCTTTGAGGTGTCTCACTGGTCCTGAGCCATCAGAACCACCAAGGCTGCAGACCCCTGGGCTCCCTGGGGAAATGGGAGTGGGATGGCACGTACTTGTAGACCGCGTTGTCCTTCTTGGGGCTGTGCTGTGGCAGGAGGCTGTGGGAGTACTGGTGCACACCCAGGTCGTACAGGGAGGGAAAGTCCTTGCCGCAGAGGTGGCAGCGGTAGCTCAGCTCCTCCTGGTGGCTTTTGATGTGCTCCAGAAACGTGTCAAGCTTCGGGAATGTCTGGGCGCAGCTTTTGACCACACACTTATACACCTTGAGGGAAGACACAGGGCAGGTGAGGGGAGGTAAGAGAGCTGCCTGCCCTGTGGCATGTGCCTCGAACACTGCTGGTGAACGACCTTACCGCTGTTCCTATGCTCCCCTGCTGCAGGTGCCCTGGTTTTATTTTGATTGGAGGGTCCTCTCAGCCAATCACAATGGCCCCATTACCTTTCCCTCAGGCTCTGGGTAGCCTGGGTATATTTAGAAAAATTACCCCAAATCTGGAAATACGGTAACAAGATGACATTGTGTCCTTCCAATGTCCTACTAGAATAGTGGCTCTCCAACTTGAGCATGTATGACAGTAACAGATTGCTGGGAGTCACCCCTAGAGTATCTGATTCAGCAGGTCTGGGTAGCCTGAATATGTGCGTCCTAACAAGTGCCCAGATGATGCTGATCCAGGGACCTCGCTTGAACACAACTATCTAACAAGCCTGCCTAGAACCGTCTCAATCTCTGGGGGAATGAGAATTGTATTGACCATTTTTGATTGGTTTGGATGCAGACTCTAAAGTTAAATATTAACTTGTAGAAACTTGATCCGATGTAAATAATTTTTGTCAGGCAGAAAAGATAATCCCAAAGGTCATGGGTTTTGTTGCCCTGTAGGACATTAAGTGGACTTGTATCTAACTTAGCAATATTACTCCTTTTTTTCACTGACATAGTTATATATAGATACAGACATCAGCGTCTCATATCCTCCTTTGAACTGCCTTTGTCATCCTTCCAGTTCCCTCATTAATGAGTGATGCTAAAATTCTGACTCATGTTCACTATATGACATATATGAGTATTATGTTTTTAACATTTTGAAGATTATACTTTGACAAGTGGTACACACTCCTAGTTGCCTACACAATGCCACACACTCCTTCTTCCTAACAAAGTGAACTGTGATTTGCTCAGGGTGGCAACACGCCCAGTTAAAACATTTGATCCAATCTCCCTGGTTCCCTTGCATCTAGTGTCAGTCATGTGACTCCTTTCTTGCCAAAGATATGTAGGCAGTAGTCAGAATAAAAAGGCAAAAGCTGGGCCGGCCGAGTGGCGTGATGGTTAAGAGCTGGCTTGGGAAGCCAGAGGGCCCCGGTTCGGATCCCACATATGGGCCAGTGACACTGCCCTCCACAGCTAAGATGCTGAACAACAGCTCAACCTGGAGCTGGGCTGCTGTGAGTCGCCGGCAATGGCGTAGGCTGC